>NW_011495082.1:12266560-12271189 GCF_000754665.1 Bison bison bison
CTGGCAATCTTGATTCCAGCTTGTGTTTCTTCCAGTCCAGCATTTCTCATGATGTACTCTGCATAGAAGTTAAATAAGCAGGGTGACAATATACAGCCTTGACGTACTCCTTTTCCTACTTGGAATCAGTCTGTTGTTCCACGTCCAGTTCTAACTGTTGCTTCCTGACCTGCATACAGAGTTCTCAAGAGGCAGGTCAGGTGGTCTGGTATTCCCATCTCTTACAGAATTTTCCACAGTTTATGGTGATCCACACAGTCAAAGACTTTTGCATAGTCAATAAAGCAGAAATAGGTGTTTTTCTGGAACTCTCTTGCTTTTTCCGTGATCCAGTGGATGTTGGCAAGTTGATCTCTGGTTGCTCTGCCTTTTCTAAAACCAGCTTGAACATCAAAAAGTTCATGGTTCACATATTGCTGAAGCCTGGCTTGGAGAATTTTGAGCATTACTTTACTAGTGTGTGAGATGAGTGCCATTGTGCGGTAGTTTGAGCATTCTTTGGCATTGCCTTTCTTTGGGATTGGAATGAAAATTGACCTTTTCCAGTCCTGTGGCCACTGCTGAGTTTGCCAAATTTGCTGGCAAATTGAGTGCAGCAGTTTCCCAGCATCATCTTTCAGGATTTGAAATAACTCAACTGGAATTGAGCTTTTTCAGGAATTGAAATAGCTCAACCTCCACTAGCTTTGTTCGTAGTGTTGCTTTCTAAGGCCTACTTGACTTCACATTCTAGGATGTCTGGCTCTAGGTCAGTGATCACACCATCGTGATTATCTGGGTCGTGAAGATCTTTTTTGTACAGTTCTTCTGTGCATTCTTGCCATCTCTTCTTAATATCTTCTGCTTCTGTTAGGTCCATACCATTTCTGTCCTTTATTGTGCCCATCTTTGCATGAAATGTTCGCTTGGTATCTCTCATTTTCTTGAAGAGATCTCTAGTCTTTCCCATTCTGTTGTTTTCCTCAATTTCTTTGCATTGATCGCTGAAGAAGGCTTTCTTATCTCTTCTTGCTATTCTTTGGAACTCTGCATTTAGATGCTTATATCTTTCCTTTTTTCCTTTGCTTTTCACTTCTCTTCTTTTCACAGCTATTTGTAAGGCCTCCCCAGACAGTCATTTTCCTTTTTTGCATTTCTTTTCCATAGGGATGGTCTTGATCCCTGTCTCCTGTACAATGTCATGAACCTCATTCCATAGTTCATCAGGCATTCTATCTATCAGATCTAGGCCCTTAAATCTATTTCTTACTTCCACTGTATAATCATAAGGGATTTGATTTAGGTCATACGTGAATGGTCTAGTGGTTTTCCCTACTTTCTTCAATTTAAGTCTGAATTTGGCAATAAGGAGTTCATGATCTGAGCCACAATCAGCTCCCAGTCTTGTTTTTGCTGACTGTATAGAGCTTCTCCATCTTTGGCTGCAAAGAATATAAGCAACATGATATCGGTGTTGACCATCTGGTGATGTCCATGTATAGAGTCTTCTCTTGTGTTGTTGGAAGAGCGTATTTGTTATGACCAGTGCATTTTCTTGGCAAAACTCTATTAGTCTTTGCCCTGCTTCATTCCGTATTCCAAGGCCAAATTTGCCTGTTACTCCAGGTGTTTCTTGACTTCCTACTTTTGCATTCCAGTACCCTATAATGAAAAGGACATCTTTTTGGGGTGTTAGTTCTAAAAGGTCTTGTAGGTCTTCATAGAACCATTCAACTTCAGCTTCTTCAGCGTTACTGGTTGGAGCACAGACTTGGATTACTGTGATATTGAATGGTTTGCCTTGGAAATGAAGAGAGATCGTTCTGTCGTTTTGAGATTGCATCTAAGTACTGCATTTCAGACTCTTTTGTTGACCATGATGGCCAGTCCATTTCTTCTGAGGGATTCCTGCCTCAGTAGTAGATATTTTGGCCTAGCTATACCCATTTTGGACTTCTGAATTGCTAGAAGTATAAGATAATCCAAATTCATCCTTTTAAGTCACTAGCTTTGAGGTAACATTACAGCAGTCACAGAACACTACTAAAATGCTCTTTACAAGTTAACGCAGTTTGCTTGATTCCTAGTTTTCTGAGAGTTTTATCATATAGACATAATGAGTTACTTGCAATGGTAGATGACATAATATCTTAATATACCTATATAGATAGATAAATAGATAGACTGGTTGATAATTTATCTAAATATAGATAGATACAATGTGTGCATGAATGGATCGATAATAGATAAATAGATAGATCCTGTATGTTTTATTTCTCCAGAGAAGCCTAACTGATAAAGTACTAAATATCAGGACATATCTATAGTTCCTTATAGTTTTTTGTGATTACTGTTTTTGTTATCCCATTTTTATTTTGGTAAATATTTCCAACATAGGAATTTGAAAGTATGTGTCTGATACTTGTAGTTTTTGGATTTTTAGGCAATCTAGATATGCTGTTTATTGTTTTAATGATTCTCTTCCATAATAATATGGTTCCTTGTATGTCTGTTTACTTCAAAATGTGAGCTCATATTTTATTAATTCTATTGTATGAATAATGTGCTGGCAAATTTAGTCATGGAAATAAAATATAATTTTGAAATCATTGAAAATCTATAGAATTTGTTTAAAGGGGAAATTTCAATACATTAAATTTTGTTTAATACTTTGAACTTTCTTTTTAGTAGACTGTAAAAGAATTCCAGACTTCAATATAAAACACAGGGATAGCAAACAAAGCCTATTCTAGAATTCTATAAATTCGACTTTAGGTGATTTACCATTTCAAACAGCAATTTTGAGGGTTATATTTATCACTTGGGTCCTTACAGAGACAAAAAGTCTACTTGAAATATTTTTATACTTGGAGGAATTTTATTTTTGGTGGTGGGGGAACAAACAGAGATTAGGAGGACCATCAGTCAGGAAATAAAACAATTTCTTTTATGTATGAATCACAGACTTATGGAAACTAAAATTTTAAAATGATCCAACAAGTTATCCTATCCATCTCTTTGTCAAAAACAATTGCCTCCAGAAGAATTTAAAGGAAAGGTCTTGTTCCATTCATTTTTTAGAACTCCCTTTAGGTCTGTCTTTCTCCCTTTAAATTATCTTAGTTATATTAAAATTTGTTTGGCATAGCAGCGCCAAGCAAATTTCAAAATGCAAGGAATTAGAATGATAATGTTCTGTAAAGATGTTTGGAATGACATATAAATCAACAGTAATTCTATTACATGAAATTCAGAAACTTTATATCAGCTGATTTTATGAAGCATAAGTCCCCCCAAAAAAGAATACATAATAAATGTCCTAAATAGAGATTTTTTTTCTTTTTAGTTAATAAATCACTTAAACTCTGCTGCAGCATAAGACATTTGTGGAAATTATCATATATATTATATCTTAACTTCAGGATAATTGCAAGTGAGTGTAAATGTTATCTGCCCAGGTCATGGCCAAAATAGTAGTTCAGTAACTCATTTTCTCTTATGATTTAACTGGACTTTCTGATTCTGCCCTAATCACTATTTATATTTAGCGATTACATGTCCATCTAAAACATAGATTGGATCTTGTTGCATGGCAACTCAAAAACCTCTGATGGCACCAATCCCCTACTGAATAAATTGGAATGACTCAGCCTGGAACTCATCTTCTACCTAAATTTCTGGTTTCGCCTCCCATATGCCAGAGTCCCTTCTCCTTTTTTAGTTTTCCTATGGTTTTCTTATCTCAGTCTACCTGCCAATTCCTAAACATGTCCTCCATCATCTGGACTCTGTCTATGCTTGAATGTTTCCCAGTTACCTCCTCACCCCTTATAACTCTATAACCACCTGCTAGAGTTTTAAATGGACTTCCCAGGCGGCACTAGTGGGAAAGAATCCACCAGCAATGCAGGAGACATAAGAGACATGGGCTCGATCCCTGAATCAGGAAGACCCCCTGGAGGAGGGCATGGCAACCCACTCCAATATTCTTGCCTGGAGAATCCCATGGATAGATGAGCCTAGAGGGGCACAGTCCATAGAAGTCCATAGTCACAAAGAGTCAGACATGACTGAAGTTACTGAGCGGAGTTTTAAATATTCCCTCAGTCTCATTTCAGTTTGTTTCTCCTTTGAAAATCACCCCAGATTTCTCTAGTTAAAATCAGTCTTTCCTCTGTATCCTTCACTAATATTAATTTCTTCCTCTACTGTAGCATTCAGCATAGCATCATATTTAAATTATAGATGTAAAGCTGTTAACTTATATTCTCTTGGGTTGTAAGGGTCACATAATAGTCATGTTTTGTTTCTTCTATAAAACTTGCATTGTGTAAGTTCATTGAGCATTAACATATTGCTACACTGGTTAACTAATTGTTTGTATGACTTAGGGATTTGGACACAGAAAGTTTAGTGTACGAGTTATACATACAGCATCAAGAGTTAGAAAAGACTCACTTAGCTACAAACTAGCCGTAGACAATTTATTTAACCTATCTGGGCATCAGTTTCCTTATTAATAAAATGAATATCTAACTCAAATATTTGCGAGGATTAAATGGTATAAAGCTATGTAAAATATTTAGCATAGCACCTGACCTAGTTAACAACTGATAAATATTAGCTGTCATTACAATAATGATCATTTTT
>NW_011495082.1:12271342-12276171 GCF_000754665.1 Bison bison bison
AGTTATCTTTATTGAGTGACTTTACTGTCTCTGTAATGGAGTTATCAATGCAAAGGACAATTCACCAAGCCTCAACTATAAACTGAATAGACACAAGCCTCACACATATAGGCACTGCTGCTGCTGCTGCTGCTAAGTCGCTTCAGTCCTGTCTGACTCTGTGCGACCCCATAGATGGCAGCCCACCAGGCTCCCCCGTCCCTGGGATTCTCCAGGCAAGAACACTGGAGTGGGTTGCCATTTCCTTGTCCAATGCATGAAAGTAAAAAGTGAAAGTGAAGTCACTCAGTCGTGTCCAACTCTTAGCGACCTCATGGACTGCAGTCTACCAGGCTCCTCCACTCATGGGATTTTCCAGGCAAGAGTACTGGAGTGGGGTGCCATTGCCTTCTCTGATACAGGCACTACTATTCTTTAAATATATGTAAGTGCAAGTGAAGGACACCTTGTGCTAATAGGCTCTCCACTGAGAGAGCCTATTCTCTACTCATGTATCAGTCCTTTTCCTCCTAGTTTATCTAGGATCATATTGGAGTTTTTCAAAGGAAAGATTTTTAGGTAGCAAAGTGGCAGAAGGAGCAAAAAATTAAAAAGAGAGAAAACATTTGAAAATGAAACCTTTACAATATTAAAAAGTTTAAATACATTAACCAATCAACCAGCTATTAAGCCCTAATGGATTTGCCTCACAGGGCCTTCCAAAACAAAATTCATAATACATTTCTTTACTCTTAACCAACTGAAACACTAGCCTTAGAGCTCCATCATTTCAATCCAGAACCATCTGGCATATAATGGGCATGTTTCCACCTTGAGAGCAGTCTACAAGCTATAAAGAATATGAAACAGGCTCCCACCAACAGCCAACCCAAATCAGAATATGGAGAAGGTTGTGTACTATTATCAGTAACCACCGCCCCACCACCGAAAATGATACAACATGCATGGTATAGGAAAAAACATGTCATCCAGCTTCAAATATGTAAATTAGTTCTTTTGAAGAAGCAGAGATATTTGAGGCCATAAATTACCATGTCAAATTTGATAGAAATCTTCAATATAGCTCAGTCACAAAATCATGCAGGATTCTATTGGACTCAGTACTGACAGAGATTGTATCACTTATGTTATATTGAATAGAATAGAGAGATGTGATGTGATAGTATTTTCCATATGAATGATAGGCTTGCACCTGGAATAAAGCATACCATTTTGTGCTCATAGGTCCTCAAACTATCTAGATAAATTGAAAGGAATTCCAGAGGAGAGGGAGAAAAAAAATGTGAAATGAAAAATGCCACAGATGGGCTGAAGACAAAAGTGCTGCATTTGAGATTCCTAAGCCAAAACCTTGCAGAATCATTTCTTTCTGAGCAATGCTAAATGATACCAGAAAGCTCTACACTTTGGATTGAGTGAAAAATAAGGACTTTGAGATTAAATCAATCTGTGGGATTTTGCATATACACTAAAATAATAAGATGAAATTATCATTAAGCACGTTATCAGTGACAACGTCCCAACTTCAATTTAGTGACATTGTATGTTACTGAAAGGGTTGCCCAGAGAAAGGCAGCATCATCTTCTCCACAAACACAGAATCTCAGGTCCCCACCCACAGCTCCTGAGCCTGGATTTGCCTTTTAACAAGATCTCCAAGTAAACTGAAGGATGAACATTAACACTGGTAACATACCAGAACAAGTTTTAGTTACAGCTGGCTCTAAATTTTGACTTTTACCACTTATTAGCTATGTGACCTCTTGAGATTCTTTACCTGTCAAAGGGTTATAACAATATCAACTTCTCAGCATTATGTTGAAGATTATTGGTATAATATATAAAAAATGTTTTTCAGAGGAATGAGGGGCCGGTCAGTGCTAGGATATATAAACAATATAGTGTTTTCAAAATGAAAAGAGGAAGAAAATAAAAGGGCAGGGTGAAGACACAGTGAGCGCTTATGTTCTGAAGAGCACTAAGAGCTTTTTCCATCTTTTATTCATGAATTTCAGTCTCCACACCCTTGCATGAATCTTAGCTTAATCATCAACTATCTCATGCTCTTTGAAATAGACATTTTTTCCCTCTTATTCTGTGATTCAAATGTCCTCTCATTGTGTCACACCTATGAGACCTTTCGAAAAGGAATGAAAAGAGACATGCCTAAAATTTTGGAGTGGAG
This sequence comes from Bison bison bison, assembly GCF_000754665.1. Lineage (NCBI taxonomy): Eukaryota > Metazoa > Chordata > Mammalia > Artiodactyla > Bovidae > Bison > Bison bison. The sequence goes on from NW_011495082.1 coordinate 12,273,528, forward strand.
AAGTTGGGAAATCATTGATCCATTCTCCCTTTCCATATTCAAATCATCTGTAGCTCTGAATATGTTGAACATGCATTCAATATTAGTGTATCCACCTCACTGTGCAAACTCCAGAGAAGATGCGCAATAACAATCAGAAGATATTTATTCCCTAGAAATTCTACAAGATGAATTTCCAATTTCATTTGACTTCTTGTCATGAGACCAAGAGCAAGAATGAATGGTTAATGATGGGGTGTTAAAGAAATAATTATTCTGACACTTGTTAAAGTGGGGGAAATAAAAACTCTTTTTTCAGAACTGTTATGATAGATGTCAAAGCTTTGTGGTAGGGGAGAGAGATCTGCTTAACTCCAGACACAGCAAAGACCATTGGGAATTTATAGCCAATGAGCAGAAAGAGGGGAGTCAGTGGATGGAAGATTACTAAGAGAAGGCAACAAGTGTAGGGGAATTCTTGCTAAACAGACTTAATAGAATTCTTTGTGAATGCAGGCCAGGATGATAAGATATCAGGAGTGGGGATGAGAAATTTGACTGGATATCAAGTGGGGTATTCTCTCTAAATTGAAATAGTGAGATTCTTGCTAAAACTGAACTATGCAGGTGAAGGATTGCAGAATACGCCAGACCAAAGTATGCCACATTGGCATATGGGTTATTGAGAGCTGAAGTAAACTGAAAAGAAGCAGATGCTAGAAAAACTCTCTTTTCTCCCCATTCGCCTAAGGGGAGGACATAAATTTGTAAAACTGTCTTCCATCCCATCTCCTCCATGAAGGACAGAAGTTAATCATTGGAGATTCTAGACCTCTATCATCTGACAGATGTTACAGAAAGAACCTGTTTAATAAACCTTATTAACTAGTCCTTAACAACATCATCTTTTAGGATTTGAAATAGCTCAACTGGAATTCCATCGTCTCCACTAGCTTTGTTCCTAGTGATACTTTCTAAGATCTACTTGACTTCGAAGTCCAGGATGTCTGTTTCTAAGTGAGAGATCACACAATCGTGGTCATCTGGGTCATGAAGATCTCTTTTGTATAGTTCTTCTGTGTATTCTTGCCACCCCTTCTTAATATCTTCTGCTTCGGTTAGGTCCATACTGTTTCTGCCCTTTACTGTGCCCATCTTTGCATGAAATGTTCCTTGGTGTGTCTAATTTTCTTGAAAAGATCTCTAATCTCTCCCATTCTATTGTTTTCCTCTATTTCTTTGCATTGATCACTGAGGAAGGCTTTCTTATCTCTCCTTGCTATTCTTGGAACTCTGCATTCAAATGGGTATATCTTTCTTTTTCTTCTTTGCCTTTCACTTGTCTTCTTTTCTCAGCTATTTGTAAGGCCTCCTCAGACAACCATTTTGCCTTTTTGTATTTCTTTTTCTCAGGGATGGTCTTGATCACTGCCTCCTGTACAATGTCATGAACCTCCATCCATAGTTCTTCAGGCACTCTGTCTATAAGATCTAATCCAGGAAATTTATTTGTCACTTTCATGATATCATCATAAAGAATTTGATTTAGGTCATACGTGAATGGTCTAGTGGTTTTCCCTACTTTCTTCAATTTAAGTCTGAATTTTTCAATAAGGGGTTCATCCTGTTAAGGTGCTGCACTCAATATGCCAGCAAATTTGGAAAAGTCAACAGTGGCCACAGGACTGGAAAAGATCCGTTTTCTTTCCAATCCCAAAGAAAGGCAATGCCAAAGAATGTTCAAACTACCACATAATTGCACTCATCTCATACTCTAGCAAAGTATTGCTCAAATTCTCCAAGCCAGGATTCAACAGTACACGAACTGTGAACTTTTAGATGTTCAAGCTGGATTTAGCAAAGGCAGAGGAACCAGAGATGAAATTGTCAACATCCATTGGATCATCGAAAAAGCAAGCGATTTCCAGAAAAAAAACATCTACTTCAGCTTTATTGACTATGCCAAAGCCTTTGACTGTGTGGATCACAACAAACTGTGGAAAATTCCTAAAGAGAGGGGAGTTCCAGACCACCTGACCTAACTTCTGAGCAATCTGTATTCAGGTCAAGAAGTAACAGTTAGAACTGGACATGGAACAATAGACTGGTTCCAAATCGGAAAAGGAGTATGTCAAGACTGTATATTGTCACCCTGCTTATGTAACTTATATGCAGAGTACCTCATGCAAAATGCTGGGCTGGATAAGGCACAAGCTGGAATCAAGATTGCCAGGAGAAATATCAATAACTTCACATATGTAGATGACACCACCCTTATGGCAGAAAACGAAGAACTAAAGAGCCTTTTGATGAAAGTGAAAAAGAAGAGTGAAACAGTTGGCGTAAAGCTCAACATTCAGAAAACTAAGATCATGGCACCTGGTCCCATCACTTCATGGCAAATAGATGGGGAAACAGTGGAAACTGTGACAGACTTTATATTTTTGAGTTCCAAAATCACTGCAGATGGTGACTGCAGCCATGAAATTAAAAGACACTTGCCTCTTGGATGAAAAGCCATGACCAATCTAGACATCATATTAAAAAGCAGAGATATCACTTTGCCAACAAAGGTCCATCTAGTCAAAGCTATGGTTTTTCCAGTAGTCATGTATGGATGTGATAGTTGGACTATAAAGAAAGCTGAGCACTGAAGAATGGATGC
>NW_011495082.1:12276271-12287955 GCF_000754665.1 Bison bison bison
TGCTGTTGAACTGTGGTGTTGGAGAAGACTCTTGAGAGTGCCTTGGACTGCAAGGAGATCCAATCAGTCCATCCTAAAGGAAATCAGTCCTGAATATTCATTGGAAGGACTGATGCTGAAGCTGAAACTATGATAATTTGGCCACCTGATGTGAAGAACTGACTCACTGGAAAAGACCAGGATGCTGGGAAAGATTGAAGAAGGGAGGAGAAGGGGACGATAGAGGATGAGATGGTTGGATGGCATCACCGACTCAATGGACATGAGTTTGAACAAGCTCTGGGGAGTTGGTGATAGACAGGGAGGCCTGGAATGCTGCAGTCCATGGGGTCGCAAAGGGTCAGACTCAATTGAGAGACTGAACTGAACTGAACTAGTCCTTATCTTCCATTAGCCCCTTCATATAGTTGCCTTCCCAAAAGTTGCCATCCTAAAAGCTCAAAATCCTTTTCCTTGATCTTGCCACTTTTCTACAAAACTATTGTTCCTTGTCAAAACATCATATGTGCTCAAGTTCTAACCATCCCTTTAAGTAGTCATCACCAAGTATTCCCACATATTTGCACAACAAGTATGTTAATAAACTTCTGTTGAATTTTAGATCTAAGGACAAGTTCTAGTCAGAAAGAGGACTCAGAGGAGCCTGACTACAGTCAAAGAGAGAGACTTCGTCAGGGGACAGGGTTCAACGTACACACACACACACACACATATACACAAGTGCACACACACTCAGAGGAATGCAGCTCCATCAGGCAAACTCTATTCTCTAAGGGACATCCTTGCCACAAATGTAGCCAAATAAAGAGAAAGAGCTTTCAGACTTTCCTTCTGTTGAGAAATCTAAAAGAGTCAGGCAAACAACATACAGAATAATTTCCATATCAAAGGAATGATTTGCTATCCTTGGTATTAACCAAATAATACAAAGTGAAGTAAACAAATAAACAAAACACCATCATAGCTTAGAGAAAGTGATTGGGGGGTGATCATGTTAAGAGAAATGATACTGGCAGGCGTGTATATGTATTATTGTGTGTGTATGTGTGTGACAGAGAAAGAGCTATTGAAGAGTTCTTATAAAAGTTAAAATAAGCAGAATATATTTTTGTGAGTCATTTCTCTCAGGGTCATCAAGTTAAGAAAAATCGAGACAACAAAATAACTCCCTGATTCATTGTCACATTGAAATCCATTTCGCCTAACATCGAATAAATGAGTTGATCGTGATACTAGCTTAATGCTGTCACTGTTTTTATGGGTACTTGAACCTCCAACACTAGAGTCTCTAGGGTAATGGCTATTATCTCAAGGCAGAATACTATAAAATTTTTATCAGAAAACTGTAAATCTTATTATCACTTATAAAACATCCTTTTACTGATTTAAAAAAAGTCCCTTTGCTAGTGAAACAGTAAAATGTATTCCAAAGCACATTTTTCACTCCAACAAGGTTGTTTTCTAAAAGACTCCCATTTGACTTGTATTTGAAAATGAATTTCCTTAAACTGATCCATACTGTTATCGTAAATGCCTCTAGAATGCTAAAAAGAAGTGCTGGAATAGAATTATCTGAGAGTAGGCAGCCTTTCAAAACTACTTCTTAATGAACAGCAATGTACTGTAGAGGCAGCAGTAATTTACATTCAAATAAAATTAAGAAACTTAAATTTCATTGGCACAGATCATTGTACTCCACAGATATGACTTGGACTTATATACTTCCTTTCAAAAGAAGTTGATAAATGTTGCTTCCATATTTCAGAAAGAATAAACCATAGCAAAAGAAATAGGCTAACAGCTGTTGCATAATGAAAGCTGCATGTCATACCGTAGTGAGAAAGGGCAAGTAATGACAAAAAAACGTAAATATGTCATAGTCTCTTCTTCAAATAATAGTAGCTCAGTATTTGGTTCTCTATTGACAGTTATGTAACACAAACTCAGTGTTCATTTTAATATTTGTAATATTAAGTTTGTAATGTAGATTTGTATAATAAATGAGTTTATTTAAATTTTAAAAGCACAGATTAGCACTCAAACTGTTGGGTATAAATAATCTTTGCTTTGGTGATCTATTTTTTCCCCGCTGGCAAGATGTTTCAGTGATTATTTTCTTTTCTAAAAATTCTTTAAACTTGGCTACAGTATATCTGAATATTTTTTGTTTCTAGTGAGAGAAAGAAAAAAACATGATTTTTATCTGAGGGTTCAAAATGAGCTGCTCACTTGAGTTCTGAGAAGAAATTAAAGGCAAAACACATGCCCATGAAAAAGACTCAAATTTCAGGCCCTAACAATCTGCAAAGTCAAAACTTTACATGGAAAAAAGACTGAAAACATTCAAGGCGGGGGAGGGCAGGAAGCCCTCAAAAATGTATCTTTCATATCCACTTAATTTCATTGCTGCTAGAGACATTTTCATAGGAACAGTCTCTAGCAAAAGCAGACAGTGGCTTTATCAGGTATTAATGTTCACCAGCTAATTTGTTTATATCCTGCTTTCCCATTGGGCACAGTGGTGATGTGGTTAAGCCTGTATGCGTGCATGGGGTGTGAGGCATCAGCCAGACCTTGTAGTAGATGTAGGAAGAAAGGAGTGAGTGTGGAGCCCAAGAAGACAGGATCTGAAAGGGGAGAGTTGAAGACAAGATGTTCATGCTTCACAGCAGAGACTAGTACCTGCTCTGTGAGGGAAAAGAATTAAAACATCTTCTCTACGTAGAGTGTCTATTTTGACTTTTATCTGTAGACGATTAACTTTGCTAATTTCCCAGAGATCACAAAAATACCTTATGCACTGAACAAAGCCAAGTTTATTATTTACTACAGTAAGAGAGACCACCATCCTGACAGTCTTAGCATCTTGGAAGACCAGGGCCATTTGGAGGTTTGGAGGAGCTAGTTTACAGATCTTTGAATACTGAAGACCTGATAGGAGTTGGCTTAAGATTGTGACATGATAGTTTAAGGTTATTGACCACAGAAATGTTAGGGTTTGAAAGGAAACTTGGAGAGTAAAAAGCAATTTGATGATCCTACTTAAACAAACGACTGAAGAATAGTCTATTGTTCAGATAGATGGACTTTTCAGGAAGTATATGAAATAAACAATATAATATGTGCAACTTTTTCTGAGTAACAAGTTCCTAGAATAATAAAATCATGTTAAATTAGAGAGTAAGCTAGTGGCTGTTTGGACTTAAAAGGCTAGTTGTATTGATATTAAGGATGGGACTACAGAATCTGATTTGTTGATCATCTATATTGTTCTTTTTATTTTTTTTCTGATATGCATCTGGAATTTTTTTCTTTTCTTTTTTTTAAAATTAATTTATTTATTTTAATTGGACGCTAATTACTTTACAATATTGTAGTGGGTTTTGCCAAACATCTATATTGTTCTTATCTTTACAACCTTCCCAAAGTAATGTCTAGGGCTTGCCATTGTGCCTAGCATTTGATAAAGAGTAGAATGTATACACGGAGAAGGCGATGGCACCCCACTCCAGTACTCTTGCCTGGAAAATCCCATGGATGGAGGAGCCTGGTGGGCTGCAGTCCATGGGGTCGATAAGAGTCGGACACGACTGAGCGACTTCACTTTGATTTTTCACTTTCATGCATTGGAGAAGGAAATGGCAACTACTCCAGTGTTCTTGCCTGGAGAATCCCAGGTACGGGGGAGCCTGGTGGACTGCCGTCCATGGGGTCGCACAGAGTCGGACACGACTGAAGCGACTTAGCAGCAGCAGCAGCAGCAGAGTATATACAATTTGGATGCTGGTCATGATTTCTGGGAGAGATAGAATTAAGAATAACAAGACAAAATTATTTCTCCATACAATCTCCTCTTTTAACATGCTGCAACTCCCAACTGTGCAAGATTTGAATTGTGGAGTGTATTTTTAATTTACCATATTTTTGTATGATAAAAATATTCAACATATTTTATGTTATCTGGTGAAAGTGATGCTATTACAAATATTTCAGGTCTAATCTGACTTTGAAAGAAGAGTTTGACACTGGAAAACTACCAATGGCTTTAAACACAGAAGGAAAATTATTTGACTGAATGATAACCTACATGAGTAGGAGGATTTCTAAAGGGGGAAATCAAGAAGAAATGCAAATAACATATATATTTTTTACAATATAATTACTCTTTTAATTAATGAACAAATATTTATTTTGGATAAGAAAACAAACAAAAATACTGCTATGTATAAATCTTTGTGAATAAATAATCTCACAACACATACAGATATATGTGTGTGTGTTAGTCACTTAGTGGGGTCTGACACTTTGCGACCCCATGGGCTGTAGCCCACCAGGCTCCTCTGTCCATGGGATTCCCCAGCCAGGAATACTGGAGTGGATTGCCATTTCTTTCTCCAGGAGATAACTACAGACAAACAAAATGGTATTGTGAAAAACACAAAAGATCTATTAGTCCCAACCCTCGATGTAGAAATGTGGACCAGGCTTTCAGTTGTTCTTACTTTCTCTGTATAGGACAAATTATAAGGATAATACATTTCACAAGTTAGTTATGAGGATTAAATCAAATATGTAGAAGATATTTGAAAGTTATTTAAGTAGATAAATAAGCAGTTACTATTAAGATTGTGTATGTGTGTTAGTCACTCAGTCATGTCCGACTCTTTGAGATCCCATGGACTGTAGCCCGCCAGGCTCCTCTGTCCATGGGATTCTTCAGGCAAAAATGATGGAGTGGATAGCCATTCCCTTCTTCAGGGGATCTTCCCAACCCAGGGGTCGAACCCAGGTCTCCCATATTGCAGGCAGATTCTACCATCTGAGCCACCAGGGAAGCCCATTATTTAAATTAGTTCTGTATAGTTAGTTATTCAACTTCCAGAATAAAGTCTAAGTTGATCATAATTATATCTGCTTGGGTTGAGTTCCTTTCATTTAAAACTAGTGAACAAGTAATTAAAAATTAAATAATGCTGACTTACCAAAAGAGTAATAATAAACATAAATTACTTGAGTGACTAACAAAATACTAATTAATATAAAGATTTTAATTCACATTCAGTAAATCAAATATATGCATCATACCCTTTCTTTAACAAGCAGATGAGAAAGCTAGTGCAATGTTCTTCCACTTTTGTTGTTCTCATACCTAATATATTTTTTAGACATCATCTATGTCTTTTACTAAAGCTTTTCTCACATAAAATCCAGCACAATACAAAATGTAATTGTCATTTTTTCAAGGAAGACTTGGGATTTGAGCTTTCTCCAACACATCAAGAGAAAAAAGCAGAATGCAAGAGGTACAGATGAATGAAAGCAAGTGGAAGCAAGGTTCTTTTTTACAGTTGCGACACAGCTTCAGTCAGGCTTCTGTCAATATTTCGTCAACCTGCAACCCACCAATTCATCCTTTTAAATATAATACTAGAATACAATCTTCAACATTTGAAATTGTGTAGAGGAGAAGAAAATGGCACCCCACTCCAATACTCTTGCCTGGAAAATGTCATGGACGGAGGAGCCTGGTAGGCTGCAGTCCATGGGGTCGTGAAAAGTCGGACACGACTTCACTTTCACTTTCACTTTTCACTTTCATGCATTGGAGAAGGAAATGGCAACCCACTCCAGTGTTCTTGCCTAGAGAATCCCAGGGATGGGGGAGCCTGGTGGGCTGCCGTCTGTGGGGTCACACAGAGTCGGACACGACTGAAGCAACTTAGCAGCAGCAGCAGCAGCAGAGTTTAGGCCATAGTCAGCACTTTGTTGTTGAGTAGAGTATAGCCCAGAGTTTTGAGGGACTAGAAATTAGGGGCCTTGCTGTGGAAGATGGCTGACAAGAGAATGGAGAGGAGCAGATGAGAGACCTAAAGATGGCCAGAACTTAGAAGAAAGTCAGCATAATTAAGAAGAAGGGAAAGAGCAGCCTAAGTTACTGAATTTTCCTTCCAACTCTGTGCAGTCTACCTGTGTCTCCTTTTCTCGTCATGTTTGCTCATAAGGTTTCCCTGAGCTTTGGATAGTTTTTATTTGCTGTTGCTGAAGACCTTATATCCTTAATTGAAGAGAAAATTTCACCTCTGAAATGAAAAATAGTACAAAATGGATAGGTCCATGAGGGGAAAAATTGCTCATTTATAAAGATAACTGAAAAACTTGTGGGTGATGAAGACTTGGCAGCTCAAAACATCAAGTAAAACATGTATAACTGGAGGACAGTCAGAGCAGAAAACCTTTGCGTGGTGATTTTCTGAAGTAACTGTTAAATAATTATATCTTATTGGTAGCAAGCAAAGAATTAAGGAAAATTGGAAAAAGCTTGAAATTTCCGAGTTCATCCAAAAAGCATCCAGAGCAGAGAGTGCTCTGATTCTACATGAGGTTTGGTGTTGAGTGTACTGCTCCTTTTAAGAATCTATGACAATAAACTAATGCTGAAATTGTATTACTTGTTGGAATAGACCTTCATGCTTGTCAAATGGTTCTCAAGAACATTACCTCATGAGAGTGTCACCATCCCAATGAATAATTCAGATTGCAGTATTATTTCCATTTGCAGAGTTTACAATTTTAAGATCCAAAGCAGTTAACTTATCCAGAGTCTGCCAAGAAGTTAATGACAAATACAAAATGAGAACTCCAGTGTTTCTGGTCTTCTAGATCAATGGTATAATTTGTTGCCTGCCAGAATAAATTTAAAGTATTCTTGCAGTGAAGATAACTGTGGTTGGTGGTTGTTCAGTCACTAAGTCATGTCTGACTCTTGTGATTACATGGACTGTAGCCTGCCAGGCTCCTCTGTCCATGGGATTCTCCAGGAAAGAATACTAGAGTGGGTTGCCATTCCCTTCTCCAGGGGATCTTCCCAACCCAGGAATCGAACCTGGATCTCCTGCATTACAGGCAGATTCTTTACCAACTGAGCTATATATACTTTAAAACTTTAACAACAGATAAAGAGTGTTTATTAAATAATGGTCAACCTCATGTTTTCATACTATTGGCCTCTACAAGCAGCTCACTTCTGGATCTCTCACTATAGCCCCAAGAGCAATTCTAATCTAGAAGTGTAATAACAAGAGTAATTTTGAACCTTGGTGCTAGGTAAGGACTTTTCTAGTAGATGAATAAAAGGAGTACAAAGCCATTAAGGCTATATTACCCATTTCTTCTCAAAATCCACCCTCCTTGCCTTGTTTCTTCTAACTCCTTGCTTGACTGGTGTATCTTATAAAGTAAGAGAAGCTTAAAACTATTTCACATTTGGGACAAAGTCTCTAATTACTTTTTTTTAACAAAAAAAGTAATTGGAGGTTTCCAAGATACTGTGAGCTGGAAGAAGTTTTGTGCCCATCTTTGCAATGAAAAGAAGTCAGATTAACTTAAAATTCATGACTTTGTTGAACCATCAGAGACCTGAGATCACAGAGCAAATCAATGCTCTGTGGCTCAATGGCCCAAAATCTGGGAAGAGATTGATACCCGCAAGAAGGGGAAATATGAAGTGCTTGCTTCCTAGACACTTCCTGCAGCCAGATGCTGGTGAGAAGAATTGGTAAAGACTGAATGTTGACTAGTAGGACACTGTCAAGTCTGGCAGAGAAAAAATTGAGGGAGATGACATGCTTTTGCAGGCTTCTTCCATGAACTTCAACAGAGGCTCACGGACAAGATCCAAAAGAAGCTTAAGAAAGTGTTCTCTGTGGAACCACCTTGCAGGAGGTAAAGAAGCCTTGAGAGAAGGGAAAGAAATTCTCACCCTTCCAACACTAGGGAAATCTAAGATCAAGGAAAGGAGGGCAGGTGAAAATACCTACTCCTGGGTAGGGAGTAGGATTATGCCCTGAGCTCAGAACTGAGAAGACAGAAGGGAAGAGAAAGAGAACACTCCATCCCTGAGGCACAGGATTCAATACCTGCCTAAGACGAGACTTAATCAAAACAGCAGAGAAGGTCCTGCCACAACATCTGTCCCTATCAAACTAACACACTTCAAATCGCTAATTATAAGCAAGGGCAGAATACTGCAGGGAGAAGATAGAAGTGGAACATAAGCATGCAAAGGGATCCTTTCTGCAGAAAAGCTTCAAGGGGCAACCTAAAATGCCTGTTCTGGCAAACAAACTCCCACACCAAACACGAGGTACAACCATAGAAAATTGATGCCTGTAGTACACTGTGGGTAACAACAGCCAGGACAAAGAGTCCAACTGCTCACCGGGTTAACTAAAACAGAAGCCATTTGACATGTTTTTGGATCATAATGGATTTAATACAGAAATCAATGACAACACAAAGATTTTGAAAAATCTCCAAATATTTGAAAGATGGGTAACACAATTTTAATTAATTCATGAGTCAAAGAAGACATCTCAAGGAAAACTTAAAAATAATTTGAAATAAATGAATATAAAATTCAACATATAAAAATATGATATGTGTAACAAAAACAGTGCTTAGAGGAGTAAAGGAGCTTCCCTGGTGACTTAGTGGCAAAGAATCTTCCTGCCATGTAGGAGACACAAGTTCAACCCCTGGGTCGGGAGGATCCTCCAGAGAAGGAAATGGCAGCCCACTCCAGTATTCGTGCCTGGGAATCCGTAGACAGAGGAGCCTGGAGGGCTGCAGCCCACCGGGTCACAAAGAGTTACACAGGACTTAGAGACTAAGCAGCAGCCGCAGCAGGGGAGGAAATGTGTAAAAGGAAATGCACAGCATTAAACGTCAACTTCAAAAAGGAAGGAAGCACTCAGAGTAGTAATCTTACTTTCTACCTTAGGAAACTAGAAGAAGAAATCAAACTAAGCCTAAAGGAAGCAGAAGAGAGGAAATAATAAAGATGAGTAGAAATCAATAAAAAGTGATAAGTGAAAATCTGTGAAACCAAAAACTGATTCTTTGAAAAAAATAAATTAAATTGACAAATCTCTGACCAGACTAACCAAAAAAATGAGAAAACGCAACCTACCATTATAAAAAATTATAAAGAACCATCACTACTAATACCAAAGACAGTACCAGACTAATACAGAAATGTCATAAATAATTCTTTGCTCATTAGTTCTGAACCTTCCATATCATAAATAATTTTTCAAAAGATACAAACTATAAAAATGTACTCAAGGAGATATAAATAGCTAGAATAGCCCTTTATTTAGTAAAGAAATTGAGTTCCATTCAAAAAGAACTCCATGCCAAAGTGATTTTATTTGTGAATGTTACCCAATATATAAGGAAGAAATAATAACAGGTTTATACAATAAGTTCCAGAAAATAGAAGAGAATACATTTATCAGATCATTTGACGTGGCCAACATTATTTCAACACCAAAACCAAACCAGAGTTTTATACGAAAAATGCTGAAAAGTATCTCTCATGAACATAGACACAAAACTCCTCAACAAAATGTTAACTAATTGAATATATAATACATAAGATGGATAATTTATCTTGACCAAGTGGGATTTGTCCCAGGAAATGTGGACTGATTCAATATTTGAAAATCAATCAATATTTTTTGTTGATATTCACAAACTTATTCTAAAATTTGTGTGGAAAGGCAAAGAAACTAAGGTAACATGAATTTGAAGCAAATTAACAAAGTTGCAGAGGACTCACATTATTTGCTTTCAAGACTTACCAAATGCTGCAGTATTCAAAATGTGGTATTAATGAAAGGATAGATCAGTGAAACAAACTATAAAGACCAGAAATACATCTATCCTAATGAAGTAAAATGATTCTGACAAAGGTGCAAATGCAAATCAAGCAAGTAGTCTTTCAATAAATAGTGCTGAAACAATTCAATTTCCAAATACAAAAATGTAAGCTTTGAAACATAGCTCAAATTTTACACGGACATTAGCTCAATTTAATAAGTGTTAATGAAAACCCTAAAACTATAAAATTCTAGAAACAGATGCAAGAGAAAAATCTGTGTGAATTATTTCTGCACTTACTTTTTGAACATGACTGGAAAAGCAAGATTCATAAAAGAAAACAATTATAACTTGGATACATTATCAAAATTAAAATATTTTGCTTTGGAAAAATGCACTGTTAAGGGGACTTCCCTGGTGGTCCAGTGGTTGAGAATCTGCCTTGCAGTACAAGGAGCACAGGTTCAACCCCTCATTGGAAAATGAAAACCACACATGTTGCAGAGCAACTAAGCCCTCCCAGTACAACTACTGAGCCCCCATGTGCTCCAGATCCCATGTGCCACAGCTAGAGAATCCGTGTGCCATAAGTAAAGATAACGCATAACACGATGAAGATCCTGCATGCTGTAACTGAGACTCAACACAGCCAAATAAATGAATTGGAAAAAAAAAAAAAAACCCTAAGATAATAAAAAGACAAACCTCATCCTGGGAGGAAATATATGCAAATCACATATCTGACAAGAGACTTTCATGCACAGCGTATAAAGGACTTAGCAATTAAAAAAGAGAAAGAGAGAGAAGAGCTATTTCACCAAAGATATTCAGATGAAAAATAAGCATGTGAATATACAATCAACATCATTCATCATTAAAGGAAATTAAAATTAAAATTTCAATGAGCTACAACTATACACATATTAAAATGACTAAAAAGAAAAAAAAAAACGGCAGCACTGAATGTGAATGTGAAGAGCTACTTGATGGGAATGCAAAATGGTGTAGCAACCTTAGAAGATATTTTGGCAGTTACATATAAATATAAACATACCATATACTTATCATAAACTCAGCTTTCCAACTCCTAGGCATTTACTCTAGGGAACTGCAATATTATGCTTACAAATACTTGTATATTTATGTTCATAGCAGTTTCATCCACAAGCTCCAAAATTGGAAATAATGCAAATGTCTTTCAGCACAAGAGTGGATAAACACATGGGTGGGTTATCCATGAAGTGGAATATTACCATGCTATATAAAGAAAAATAATTATGGATTCTCACAATATACAAGAATCTAAGTGTATTTTTCTAAGTGAAAGAAGCAAGACTGAAAGAACTTCTTGTTGTATGATTCCAGATATGTGGCATTCTGGAAAAAAAGTGGTAGGTGGTGCCAAGGTTAAGTGTGAGGGGAGGAGGTACTACAAAGGGTAGCATGAGAAAATGTGGGGAAATGATGCAATTGTTTGGTATGATACTGTGGAAGTGAATATATATGGTTCAGCACTTTAGTTTGCACCGATAGAACTCTCCAGAGCTTCCCTCATAGCTCAGTCGGTAAAGAATCTGTCAGCAATGCAGGAGACCAGGGTTCAATTCCTGGGTCAGGAAGATCTCCTGGAGAAGGGAATGGCAACCCACTCCAATATTCTTGCCTGGAGAATCCCATGGACAGAGGAGCCTGGCAGGCTACAGTCCATGGGGTCGCAAGAGTTGGACATGACTTAGTGGCTAAACCAAGTTCTATGGTGGCATAGAACTCTCCACTATGAAGAGGGAATTTTACTGTGTGCAGATTTTTATTAAAGTGAGCTAGAACATTGTTGGAATTCAAGATGAAATGTAGACCTTGACAACTGAATCTAACTGTTATAAATACACACTATTTGATGTTTTTGAGCTGCAATGTTGGAGAAGACTCTTGAGAGTCCCTTGGACTGCAAGGAGATCAAACCAGTCAACCCTAAAGGAAATCAGTCCTGAATGTTCATTGGAAGGACTGATGCTGAAGCTCAA
>NW_011495082.1:12288055-12288441 GCF_000754665.1 Bison bison bison
CAGAGGAGCCTAGTGGGCTGCCATTTATGGGGTCGCACAGAGTCGGACACGACTGAAGTGACTTAGGAGTAGCAGAAGCGACCAACTATGCAGGCATGTGTAAGAACATAGAAAATACTGAACCTAAGCTATTTTGCTTCAACATTATTTTTTCATAAATCAATTCTATTCAGTCCATGTGCAAAAATCAATAGTATCACTGTGGGTCTTCTCCAGATGAAATTCACATAAATTCAGTAGTACATGGAGAGAAATTATATGGTAGAAAAAATATATACAGTATGCCTGGAATTTTGTGCATTTAAGAAATTTAAAGGAAATTCACTCTTCCAGCAATATGACCAAAATATTCCAAGTGTAATTTTAAAAATCATATTTGTACTCTA
>NW_011495082.1:12288541-12289981 GCF_000754665.1 Bison bison bison
CTGACTCACTGGAAAACACCCTGATGCTGGGAAAGATTGAAGGCAGGAGGAGAAGGGGATGACAGAGGATGAGATGGTTGGATAGCATCACCAGTTCGATGGACAGGAGTTTGAGCAAGCTCTGGGAGTTGGTGATGGACAGGGAAGCTTGGTATGCTACAGTCTATGGGGTCACAAAAAGTCAGACATGACTAAGTGACTGAACTGAAACCAAACTGAATGGGCTTTCCTGGTGGCTCAGATGATAAAGGGTCTGCCTGCAAGACAAGAAACCCATATTTCCTGGATCAGAAAAATCCCCTGGAGAAGGGAATGGAAATTCACTCCAGTATTCTTGCCTGGAGGATCCCATGGACAGAGGAGTCTTGCAGGCTATAGTCCATGGTGTCGCAAACAGCTGGACATGGCAGAGCAACTAACACAGCACGTGAAGTAGAAAAGAAAGGAGCCACCATATGTAACTTTGGAAAATAGAGTCTTGACTGGATAATATAAGGCTAAAGGTGAAAGTCACTAAACACAGATGAAAAGATAATGAAAATGAAGTCCAAGGGAAAGCAGCTAGTATTGGATGGCTCAGTCTCTGTGTTCCCTAAGCCTAAGAGATCGCTGCCTCTTTACTTACTTGACAAGTTTTCCTGGGGTTTGCCTTGCCTTGATTTCTGCCTCTTCTCAACACTGGAATGGTTGGGTCATAGACAAAAAACCCAGGTGAAAAACGTTCTGCATGTCACTTGGTTTAATATTATCAAGGCATAGGCTGATTGCTTATACGTCAAAAAAAAAAAAAAAAATCCATGCAGTTTCATTACCATTTCACAAATTACTCAAGGCCCCATCTAGTGAGCTCCATTTGACTGTTTTTATATCTGTGTCCAAACCCCCTTTTGGGGGCAACATTGATGGCTGGTTGATGAAGAGACTCCTATTCAGGATTTCATGAATTAATTCTCTCTTTCTCTACCTCTCTGTCATATTTAAAGACAAAATAGACATTTCACATATATGACAGAAAATAAAGTTGAAGAAACATATCTTTCTATTTAAGCTAGGCTGTGTAAGAACATGGGCTTCCCAGGTGATGCTGGTGGTAAAGAACACGCTTGCCAATGCAGGAGACATAAGAGAGATGGGTTTGATCCCTGGGTCAGGAAGATCCCCTGGAGGAGGGCATGGCAATCCCCTCCAATATTCTTTCCTGGAGAATCCCATGGACAAAGAATCCTGGCAGGCTACAGTCCATAGGGTCGCAAAATGTTGGACATGACGGAAGCGACCAAGCGGAGAAGGCAATGGCACCCCACTCCAGTACTCTTGCCTGGAAAATCCCATGGACAGAGGAGCCTGGTAGGCTCCAGTCCATGGGGTCACTAAGAGTCGGGCACGACTGAGCAACTTCACTTTCACTTTTCACTTTCATGCATTGAAGGAAATGGCAAC
>NW_011495082.1:12290161-12290327 GCF_000754665.1 Bison bison bison
GTACTTATCTCTGTCAATTGAGGGAGTGTTTCAGAAAAAGACCATCAAAGGCAGCTGTAGCCACTGAGCAGATTAAAAAAAAAAGAATGGAAAATAAAAATATAGAAATAAACAATAAAATAAATAAACCATTTAATTTATAATAAATAATATTTTAAAATAAATA
>NW_011495082.1:12291419-12291930 GCF_000754665.1 Bison bison bison
TAAACTAAAAATAAATAAATAAATAAAAATTTTCTATTTGTTTACGCTTTATAGAATTGAGTAACCTAATTGTTCTTTCAAGCTAAGTTTAGACATGAGTTATTGATAGATTTTTTAAAATAAAATTTTGTCTTCCTGGATGGGGTCCTATTGTGCCGTGAAGGTAAAGCAGATGCCTACTTCTAGCAGGTTCTTCATGTGGCCTTCTGCTGTTGAGCCATCCGTTTGAGCTGGCTGAGAGTGAGCACACTTCAAGCCTCCCAGGAGAGTCCCTTCCACTTTTCCATTTGTAAAGCTCAACATATTTCTGTTTCTCAGTAAAGTTAATAATGTGTTGAGCTGAGTTGGGAATTTGTTGGGAATATGTAAAAGAGAGGGCTTCCCTGGTGGCTCAGATGGTAAAGAATCTGCCTGCAATGCAGGAGACCTGGGTTCCAACCAATTTAGCAAACAAGCGTAGAAAATACTCTCAGATTAAAAGGCAGGTCTCATACCCATATAGTCAGCATTG
>NW_011495082.1:12292030-12312275 GCF_000754665.1 Bison bison bison
AAGAAAAAGTACAAATCACCTTTCATCATAACGGCTTATCATCTTGAACAATGTTCTGGAGCTGCGAGATTTCTTATTTTACTTAGCCCATACAGGAAAGATAGAAAGAAAGACTATTTGGTTGAAAAATGACTTATAAGGGAATGCACAAAACAAACCAAAAAAGGAAATGAATCAGTATTTTCACACCTTCCAGTAATCGTTGCAGATGTTTTCACAAGTCTCAGGACATCTGCTGTTTGTCAGCTGTCGCAAATATACACTGTCAATATAAAGCCAAAGCATTACTCTTGTATTTGCAATCTGAGGTTTTCTACTTTTTTTTAAATTTTTGCTTCTTTATAACTTAAAATCCTCAAGAATTTAGTTATTTGGCGCAGCTTTTGTTCCGTAGTAGTAGAGATGGAATCCTTCAGTTCAAAGCATCAAGATGGAGAAAGCCATGTCTTTGATGAGCAAAAGAAGCATAAGATAATCTAGTTTTAATAGGCAGCTATTTTATCTGCTTTTTTGTTTTTTTTTTTAATCTGATATTTATTTCCCTAAAAGAAGTTAAGCAGCTAGCAATTAGGTTGGATTGCATAACCATTTATTATTAATACAGAAAGCAACTTAAAGACCAAGAATTATTTGTTAAATCAATCTTGAATTTATTAGCTGTCACACTTTTAGCAAAACCATTCAGGATGGTTCTTTATAAGTTTTGTCTTTGGAATTGCTTAACACTCAGAAATAAAAGAATACATTTTCAATAGGAGATATTTTAGTTAGAAACAACTGAGTTCACACATACTAGAAACTTTATATGCAGATTTTCATAGATAGTTTATACATAAGCCCCAAAACTTAAAATATCGTGTAGAGACATTAAAACATCTGAAGTAAAAACCAAAGTTTAACTTATAAATCAATACAGGATTTGATATAGGGCTATACATACAAAAAAAGGAAACCTTTAACTTTTGATTCATGACAAGAAAAAGAAAAAATAGCAAGGAAAGAAACAAGTCTAAGTGTTGATATGTAAATATAATTGCAAATGTGTTCCTTCATTGTTTAAATCACCCTATATGAATAAGTGCTTTTGTTTTTCATGTTCCTGTGGGATGTATCAGGTCAAATGTCAGTTCTGGCCTCAAAATGTCCTCTTAAAATCCTGCTCTCCTTCTTCCAAAAGCAGGTGTATGAAATAAACCAGCAGGCAGTCAAAGCTGAAATTACATTTGTGTGTTCTAAATCATGACATTCAGTCTTGAAGAGAAAGAAGAAAGCACAGATGTCTTTTTGCCAAAGGACCCATCTCTGTGGAAAAAAGAGAGGACAGGAAATCACAGAGACACACCACATTCCTGTTTGTTCCAGCTGAGCGCTTCCACAGACCTTCTTTGTATCCGACAGAATAGAGACCAGACTCTCACCAAGTGTTCCGGCCAAGATTAGTGCTGCAAATGCTCAGCGATTCTCTGTGCTCACCCTGCATTCCTTGAACGACCAAAATATTAACATCATTTTGTATTTGATTATTATGAATCTCATTTCCTGGGTAAGCAAGGAAGTTTTAGGATATTAAGAGAGAGAGAGGGAAACCCTGCCGAGATGTGCGTGTGAGCTCCTTCTGGACCATTCCTTGAGTACAATGTCCATTAATATACTGCTCCCTTACCAATAAGCTCAGCAATTTCCCCAGAAGGAACATTTGAATGAGTTTTAAAGGAAACTATTTAGAGATCTGCAAAATGTAATTTGAGTACTAAGATTAAATTTTATTATGCACCTGCATTTTTCTTCCATCTTCAAATGTAAAATCTAGGGAATTTCCAAAATTGTGCTGCTGGTTTATGTTTTATTTTAGTTAGTTTTGTTTCAGTTTTATTTAATTAAGTAAAATTAAAACAACAGAAAAAAATGAAAATAAAATTCTCGCATAACTCATCTGCTTTCTTAAGGAATAAAATCTGGGAGAATCTAATCTCATCCCTACTCCAATTCTATCCCCCAAGGTGATGATTATTAACATTTGGTTCTTAACTCTCTGCTGCTGCTACTGCTAAGTTGCTTCAGTCGTGTCCGACTCTGTGCAACCCCAGAGACGGCAGCCCACGAGGCTCCCCTGTCCCTGGGATTCTCCAGGCAAGAACACTGGAGTCGGTTGCCATTTCCTTCTCCCATGCATGAAAGGGAAAAGTGGAAGTGAAGTCGCTCAGTTGTGTCTGACTCTTAGCGACCCCATGGACTGCAGCCCACCAGGCTCCTCTGTCCATGGGATTTTCCAGGCAAGAGTACTGGAGTGGGGTGCCATTGTCTTCTCCGTCTTAACTCTCTAGACTTTCTATTTCTTGCTTATAAGAATATATGTATGTTTCTGTATGAAGTTACATTGCAGGCATATTTTAAAAATCATCATATATAATCATATATATATATTAGCTTACAAATAGCTGAGAAAAGAAGAGAAGTGAAAGGTAAAGGAGAAAAGAAAAGATATATCCATCTGAATACAAAGTTCCAAAGAATAACAAGGAGAGATGAGAAAGACTTTCTAAGTGAACAATATATAGAAATAGAGGAAAACAATAGAATGGGAAAGACTAGAAATCCCTTCAAGAAAATTAGAGATGCCAAGGGAATATTTCATGCAAAGATGGGCACAATAAAGGAAAGAAATGGTATGGACCTAACAGAAGCAGAAGATATTTTTTAAAAGGTGGCAAGAATACACAGAAGAACTATACAAAAAAGATCTTAATGACCCAGATAACCATGATGGTGTGAAAACTCACTTAGAAACAGACATCCTGGAATGCGAAGTCAGCGGGCTTTAGGAAGCATTACTACTAGCAAAGCTAGTGGAGGTGATGGAACTCCAGCTGAGCTATTTAAAATCCTTAAAGAAGGTGCTCCTAAAGTGCTGCACTCAATATGCCAGCAAATTAGGAAAACTCAGCAGTGACCGCAGGACTGGAAAAGGTCAGTTTTCATTTCAATCCCAAAGAAAAGCAATGCCAAAGAATGTTCTGAGTACTGCATAATTGCACTCATTTCACGTGCTAGCAAGGGAATGCTCAAAATCCTCCAAGGTAGGCTTCAACAGTACGTTTACCAAGAATTTCCAGATGTACAAGCTGGATTTAGAAAAGGCAGAGGAACCAGAGATCAAATTGCCAACATCCATTGGATCATAGAAAAAGCAAGATAATTCCAGAAAATCATCTACTTCTGGCTCATTGACTATGCCAAAGCCTTTGACATTGTGAATCACAACAAACTATGGAAAATTCTTAAAGAAATGGGAATATCAGACCACCTGACCTGCTTCCTGAGAAATCTGTGTGCAGGTCAAGAAGCAACAGTTAGAACTGGATGTGGAACAGACTAGTTCCAAATTGAGAAAGGAGTACATCATGGTTGTATATTGCCACCCTGCTTATATGCAGAGTACATCATGTGAAATGCTGGGCTGGCTGAAGCACAAGCACAATATTTCTCCGAGCTCAAGATTGCTGGGAGAAATATTAATGACCTCAGATATGCAAGTGACACCACCCTTGAGGCAGAAAAGTAAAGAATAATTAAAGAGCCTGTTAATAAATGTGAAAGAGGAGAGTGAAAAAGCTGGCTTAAAACTCAACATTCGAAAAAGAATATCATGTCATCTGGTCCCATCACTTCATGGGAAATAGATGGGGAAACAATGGAAACATTTGCAGACTTTATTTTTTGGGGCTCCAAAACCACTGCAGATGGTGACTACAGCCATTAAATTAAAAGACGCTTGCACCTTGGAAGAAAAGCTATGACAAACCTAGACAGCATATTAAAAAGCAGAGGTATTACTTTGCCAACAAAGGTCCATCCAGTCAAAGATACGGTTTTTCCAGTGGTCATGTATGGATGTGAGAGTTGGACTGTAAAGAAAGCTGAGCACCGAAGAATTGATGCTTTTGAACTGTGGTGTTGGAGAAGACTCTTGAGAGTCCCTTGGACTGCAAGGAGATCCAACCAGTCAATCCTAAAGGAAATCAGTCCTGAATATTCATTGGAAGGACTGATGTTGAAGCTGAAAGTCCAATACTTTGGCCACCTGATGTGAAGAGCTGACTCATTTGAAAAGACTCTGATGCTGGAAAAGATTGAAGGCAGGAGGAGAAGGGTACGATGGAGGATGAGATGGTTGGATGGCATCCTGGCCAAATGGACATGTGTCTGACAAGCTCAGGGAGGTCGGAAAGGACAGGGAAGCCTGGCGTTCTGCAGCCATGGGGTCCCAAAGAGTCAGACATGACTGAGTGACTGAACAACAGCATTGTATATTAGAAAATTTTATCTGAAATTTGAACTTAAAATTCTTTAACAAAATATCTTGAACATATTTTCATGGAAAAAATGTATAAATTTACCCCATTTAACAGCTACATTATATACTGTTTTTTATTTTGTTGATGCTTGGCTGCAAATTTTGCTGATACAAATGCTGGGTTTTTATAAACTACTAATATTTGTGCATAACTGCATGTTACTCTAGGGTCAAATCTAAGAATAAAAAATTTCCTGTGTCAAAGTGTTCGTCCATTTAAAAATTTTTATGCATGCTCCCTGATTGTTCTCTGTCATTGCCAGAAATAATGTGACCGTACTTCCTTCGCCATATTTCTAACTGGATATCACCAGGTTTTATAATTTATACTAAAACTGATAGAGGGGAAAGCATTCCATTTTGAATATAAGGTGTTATTTATGTTTCTTCTCAACATTTAATCATATGTTGATAAACTTTTATATTTTCTTTTCTGTGAATTAATTGTATTTTAAAATTTTGAGTCTGGTTTCTAAAGGTCTGTCTTTTTATTATTATGTTATATGCACTGCTCATATATTACGGGCCATAACATTTGACTTGCTAAATGGGTTGTAAATAGCCTGAAAGGTAAAAGTATAGAGACAGTAAAAAGATCAGTGTTTGCTAAGGGTGCAGGGGTGGTAGGAAGGAGGAATGGGTAGAACACAGATTTTTAGGGCAGTGAAATTATTCTGTGTGAAACTCTTCTGTGTGAAACTCTAATGGTAGATACAGGATATTATGTGTTTGTCAAAACTGATAGGCTATACAGCACAAAGAGTGAATTCCTACGTAAACTCTGAACTTCGGTTAATAACAACCTATAATATTGGCTCTTTAATTGCAATATATGAACTGGACTAATGCAAGATGTTAATAGTAGGGAAATGTGTGTGTGTGTGTGTGTGTATGTTAGAGGTGGGGAGTAATACAGGAACTCTATATGCTTTTTGCCTAATTTTTATGTAAAACAAAAACTGTTCTGAGCTTCCCAGATGGTGATAGTGGTGAAGAATCCATCTGCCAATGAAGGAGACAAGAGACATGGGTTTGATCCCTAAGTTGGGAAGATCCCCTGAAGGAGAGCATGGCAACCCACTCCAGTATTCTTGCCTGGAGAATCCCATGGACAGAGAAGCCTGGTGGGCTACAAAGAGTCCGATATGACTGAAGCAGCTTAGTACACACACATGCACAAAGCTGTTTTAAAAATTAAAGCCTATTTATTTTAAAAATCCCAAAATAGAAAAGACAGCTTGAAGATGAAGTGCTGCGTTTTCTATGTACATTGCTCTCTGGAATTTGTGATAAATCCATACTCATTTTTAGAATTCTTCAGTCAAATGAAACTGATGATCTGATTTCCACAATACTTTATTAAATAACTTCTTTTGGGGTTGTTTTGAAAAAAAGGAAGAGCAGAAAAAATTGGTCTGAATCAGTTTACAAAATTGGCTGGTTTGTGACGGTACAAAGGGACAGGAGCAGAGAAGAGATTGTGTGAGAAGAGATGCTTCGCTGTGTTTTAGGTTCTTGGGTCTTTAGGCTTATTGGCATCAGCTTGTTCCATTTATAATATAGCTATGAAACTAGATTGTCCTGTGTAAAGCATACCAGATACAGCCCAAACACTTGAGGCAGACTGCATATCAGTAATCTCATTGCCTCTCAAGGGTTAGTGCTGAAATCTGTGTGGTAATGATGGGTCTCAGGCATGTCTGAACTGGTGTCAAGAAAATGGATCAGGATCCCAGAATGCACCTTTATGTGAATAAACATCACAGTAGATATGAGCCAGGGATAAGATACAGGAGATGAAGTGAAGTTCAGGGTGTGTTTCATTTAAGAGAACTGTCAAGCTGCAGATTGAGTCTATGCAGTTCTAAGGTGTATGTTGCCCCAAATGTCCCCTGCTCTAAACCACTCAAAATTAACCAGAACCATCTTCTTCCCATACATCCCCACAAGTAGCAGGGCTCAGAAAGGAATAGCTGTTTTTAAAAATACATTTTCCATTCTATATGGCAAGATGTAATGTTCCAGAGGCTTTTATCTTTGTAATATCACCCGGTGTGCGATTTTCTAGCTGAGGTAACAAAACAGATGATTTGTTTTTAATTAACCAAGAAAACCTCACTCTTTTTCTTTGCTGAAAATCAATTTTTAATTTAACTCTTGCAGTTTTTTTGCCCTCTTATCTAAGTTTATTTTTAAATATGAATGGCTTTGTAAATATTAGGATTGTGCTCTTTCAGCACTTGGGATAGCTGCTTCTGGGGATGAAAATTTAGATGACCAGATGCTGTCCTCATGGTGACAGCAATGACACTTAAGTTTCTGTCCATTACCTTTGAGGAGCCTCCTTTGAGTTGTAATTTCAGAGTAGCTACTTTTCCCTAAAGGTTCAAGAATCTGTCCAAAAATAGGTGCTACAGAAAAATATTAGGCCCGGTATACTCTGTAACAATTCCACTCACATGCTTTAAAGGGCACTCAGATATTTTTTTTTCTCAGTCATAACCAGGGCATACTTGATGCTTCTGTTCAATGCTGTTAATTGAGGATGTTAAATTCATCCTCAATTTAATTTTTTTTTTAAATCCTGGCCATAAAATAAGTCTCAGGCTCTTATTGTTGGCACAGACTACAGTGTTAGTCTCAATCTCACCAGTTTTCACTAAACCGGTGCTTCTCACCTGGGGCGGTATTGACATTTTGAGCTGAGTAACTCTGTGTTGTGGGAGCTGTCCTCTGCGTAGCAGGCTGCTCAACGGCATCCCTGGCCCACTTGATGCCAACAGTATCCTCCACCAAAATGTATCCAGACCTTGCAGAAATTCCCCAGGTGCTTTGGGCAGGGGAGTGGGGGGTGGGTGCAAGTCGTAGAGAGAGTAGGGCCCCAGAAACCACCTGAGTTGAGAGTTGGTGCTCTAAACCTTCCCTGAGCACTTTTCATCCAGAATCTGCTTGAACACATCTAGCAATATGGAAGGCAGAAGGAAATGGCAACCCACTCCAGTATTCTTGCCTAAAGAATCCCGTGGACAGAGGAGCCTGGTGGGCTGCTGTCCATAGGGTCTCATGGAGTCGAACACGACTGAAGTGACTTAGCATGCATGTACGCATGCATTGGAGAAGGAAATGGCAACCCACTCCAGTATTCTTGCCTGGAGCATCCCAGGGACAGATGAGCCTGGCGGGCTGCCGTCTATGGGGCCACACTGAGTCGGACATAAATGTAGTGACTTAGCAGCAGCAGCAGCAATATGGAGACCTGTAAAGGGAGGTTTCCGAT
The DNA here is from genome assembly GCF_000754665.1 of Bison bison bison. NCBI lineage: Eukaryota > Metazoa > Chordata > Mammalia > Artiodactyla > Bovidae > Bison > Bison bison. The sequence goes on from NW_011495082.1 coordinate 12,299,662, forward strand.
TAAACATTCATAACTTTGAACTGCCCTCAAATCACGGTAACTGAATGCCACCTGAATCATGGTTTTTCTTTATTCAACACCTTCTACTTCGATCTTAAAAAAAAAATCACTCATCTTTTGAGACTCAGATCAAAGGTAAGATATTCATGCAGCCCTTGCTGGCCACTCCTCAAATATAAAAGCAGCTCTTCTTTCCCAGATGTCTCCCCTGAAACCCCTTTTCTCCCCCTCCCTTCCTTCTTTCCTTCCTTTTTTCCTTCTTTCTTCCTGCCTCTTCCCCCTCCTGCCTTCCTTTTATTTGGGAAACAGAGAATAAGTTCTTGCATATGCCAAACACTCCTCTAAGATTTAAAGTGCTAAACAAAAGATATTTAAAAATTCCTCCCTCATCGCATTTATATTCTACAGTGAAGGTGGAGAATGATAATTATTAAAAGAGTGATAAACTCTAAGTAAAAATAAACTAAAAATTGGAAAAGTTGAAATTGTATAGAGAATCACCAAGGTCTCCCTGAGCAGGTGCCCTCTTGAGAAACAACAGGAAGGAGAATAAGGTGGGTCATCCAGAATCTGATGGAAAACCACACCAGACTAAGAGAAAGGCAAACATGAATGGGAGTCTTTACTGTGCTGGGAGCTTCACACAAGGAGTGGCTGAGCCAATAGTGCAGTTATCCACACACTTGGAATAGCCTCAGTGCTTATTTTTTTTCAGTGAATACATTAATTACCTATTCCAAATATAGCATCCTAACTGCAAGAGTCAGAAGATTTCACTCAATTCAGATTTCTACGATTTGCAGTTGTTAATTTAGAACTTGGAAATGACTTAACATATACTGTGGAATTCTTTTGCTCTCTATCTGCATATCTATATCACTATATGTATCTATCATCATCTATATAACATTATATCAATTTAACTAGAGAAAATACATTAAAAAACTGAAGTGGCATGCTGTAGGACTTTGGTATTAGGTTTGAGGGATTTTGTTTTTTGTTTTTTCCATGCGAGATCCCTATGAGCTGTCACCATGTATGGTTTTTATTCCAGCCCAAGTTTCTCTTCCTCTTGGGCTACTCAGTTTTGTTGAGAAACTTTTCATCCTTCCACTTTGAGCACAGCATGACCCAGAGTGGATTTCTTTATATAGAGGGACTTATAACTCTTAATGAAAAATCCTCAGCCTTCATCTATGATTCATTTACTCTAGAGGTAAGCAATCTTTCTAGGAGATTCACTCTATATGCTCGCCGCAAAATGCTCTTTCTTCCCTGGTGATAATTTTCCTTTCTTTCTGGGTGATCCTGTGAGAGACCCCATCCCTCACTCTGTTTCAGGACTCTGACTTGTATGTCACTACTGTTTACCTGCCCTTTCCCTGGCGATGGGAGTATTTTCATGTACTGTGCCTTCTGGTCAGGGAGTGGACGTTTCTGGTTGATGACCGAGACAGAAGTAACTCTAATATCCATCTCGTGCAATACAACAGCCATCCTTCCCTGCTGCAGCAGCCCAGAGGTTCGGATGCCCAGCTAGGAAGTTGATGCCACACAGACTGATAGAGTTTGCAATGATTCTAATAAAGAACACATTTGCGAAGCGATGGTCAGAGAGAGTCAGGAAATCACAAAGAGATTTTTGGGTCCATGGCATGGGCCAGGTAGGCCTGCCAGAGCAGGAGAGAGGAGTTACTGTGATTGACTCAAGGGGGCCTGTTGATGCCATCCACGGAGACCTCGACCCCCCAAGCACAGCAGGGCAGAGAAGGATGGAGGGGCTGCAGCAAATGGAAGAGATTCAGGGCATATTGTCCCAGCAATTTCACCTCCATTATCCTCTGGTAGGCATTCACATCTCACAGATAGACTTTTCCCAATTCCAAATACTCACCACATGGTGACATTACAAATTATTGAAACAAACTCAGATTCTAGTGATCGGTCATTTTGTCAGAAAAATCCCCAAGCATGTGAACGAACTGAATGCTTTCTGTCATATAATTCCATATGTGAAACAAGAAAACAGACCTGCAGTCCAATATAAAATATTCTCATTTTAGAGGCAAGCAGAAACCCAAAATGGCAAGTGCAATTTAGACCTCCTTGCAAAATGTTATGCATGTGTGTTAATAGATAAATAGATGATAGAGAAAGATAAAAATAGACATAGAGATATTTATCAAAGCCAGAGTGGTCAGATAACATAGATGACATGTCAGAAGGTGTCACTGAAACCCACAGGCAGAAACAGTTTAGTCGTGTTCCATTTAATTCACCACAGGCATTGGGCTTAACAGTATCACACGGTGACCTAAGGAGTTAGAGCGATTTTCCCTTCTTCAGTTGAATATCTTTATACTTCATATTCTTCACATGTTTCTAATAGTTTTCTCTTTTTGTAACATTTAAAGCAGTATTATTATCATACCCTTATATTTGTTTCATCAAAAATTTTGATTTAAGTATAATTGCATACAGCCTTTGGAAGTTTGCACTGTCTACACAATTCTGGCTGACTCTCTAGAAGAAGGTCATCATTCTCTATTTTCTCAGCTTGTTGAGAAATGAAACTTCTTTTCCTACAAAGTTTTATTTTTCAATAACTCATCAAAGTTAATGGGTACATCATGAGCACTTCCCTCATAGCTCAGTTGGTTAAGAATCTGCCTGCAGTACAGGAGACCCAGGTTTGATCCCTGGGTCAGGGAAGATCCCCTGGAGAAAGAAATGGCAGCCCACTCCAGTATTCTTGCTTGGAAAATCTCATGGACAGAGGAGCCTGGTGTGCAGCAGTCCATGGGGTCGCAAAAAATCAGGCACAACTGAGCAACTAACACTTATTTACCTAACACTCATGAGCACTAAGAGTGAAAATAATGTGTTGGGTAAAATCAGAGCTTTACTTGGTACAAGAAGCTATGAAGCCGTGGGTTGGATGCAGAATAGGATCCTTCGCTCTATAACTATTTGTGGAGTACCCTTCATGTCCCAGGCACTCTTCTAGCACAGGCAGTGCGTCTGTGAACAAAACAGGCAAAGATCACTGCTTGAGGGGTTTGGATTTTTGTGTAGGGGGCAGAAAATAAACAAGAGGATTGTTTTTGCTAAATTTATTTAGTATATGCTAGAAAGGAAAGCATAAAGTAGAGAAAGAGAGTACATGTATGTGTCCATGTATGCATGTCTATGTGTGCATGCTCTGCGGGATACCAAGAGTTTGGTTGGGCTGGCCAGGATAGATCACACCACAGCAGTGACTTTTGAGTGAAGGCTAATTAAATAAAGGATTAGCTTTGGGGATATCTGGGGGAAGAGAATTTGAGGAATAAAGAAGACTAAGTGTGAAGACCTGAGATAGGCCCTCCCTGCAGCAGACCTGAGGGAAAGCAAGGAAGCCACAGGAAGCACAGGAAGGAAGGGATGCACACTTACAGCAGATGGGGTTTCATAAGTCTGCTTTTCCACAAAGTGAGCTAAGAAGTCACAGGGGACTTCTGCACGGAGGAAAGACGTGATCTGGCTCATGTTTTCATAGGATCACTCTCGCTGCTCAGTGGAGAACAGAGTAAGGGGCATGAGACGGAAAAAGAAATACTGCTTAGTAGATGCAATGACTCCTGAGCAGGATAATGGTACTGAAGGGAATGGAGATGGAGGGGGCAAGAAGTGGTTAAACTGTTCCAGACATATTTGAAGGCAAGGCTGACAGATTCAAGGTTAAGGATGAGTGCTGGAGAGAGTTCAAAGATGACATCAAGAACTTCCGGTCTGATCAAGTCTAAAATGGAGTTGCCATTATTTGAGAATACATACATAAGGGACCTCAAACTTAATTTGGGTGACGCTGGATTTTCAATCACTTGTCCAGGCCTCAAGATCCCCCCAAACTGAAAATAATCCAAAATACATTTTGACATATTATGTGTTTTAATTTATTTTTAAAAGTTGCAAAATGGGCTCATGTAATATGATGGGTAGTACATATTCAGTGGGGGGAAATAGAAGATATAATGGCTATTTGGAAGATTTGTAATGAAGCAATAAGACTAGTGATCTTTACCTTGAAATATAATTCTTACCATTGCCACTTAGGCAGACTAAAGCAATTGGTTAGAATTGGCTATTTTAATTTTCAGTTATTTCCCCATCCATTAGACCTTTTTCTACTGTCTACTTCTCAGCCTTCCATAACTATGCCTAGCAACTATTAACCAAATATACTTCACTGAATCTTTGCATAAGACCACGCTATGCAGAAAACATCGTGTTATGCCATTCTTGGCCTCGATTGAGGATTAACTTTGAGGAGATCTTATAACTAGAACAGTCACTTTTTCTGATTGCATGGCTAATACCAAGCCACTTAAATATCACATGTAAATTAAAATTAAGTCAATTGCAAAGAGGTTTAGACTGTAATTTGATGGCTGCAAAGTATTCAGAAGAGTTGGTTGGAAGGTAAATCAGGAGGGAAAATTATGCTCCTTTTATCCTAACTGTCTGACAAGTTCTGCAACAGTATCTTGTTATTGCATTGTTTTTCTTCTCTCAAGTGGAAATTTATCACCATGCATCTGGTGAGGTAATCCTGGAATAGGAATAGCCATTATGAAGCAATTCCACTGAAATGTGCTATAGAATCATGACCATTTATTTCTTTCTGTTGCTAGCAAATATAAGTTTTTAATTAACTAAAAGATGATAACATAACATTCCCCCTCAGCACAGCCTGTACTGATGGAGGTGGGGGAAATTATTAAAAATGTTCTGTGATATGCTTCGCTGGAATACGAGGATGGAAACATTGAGGTGTAGGTCTCTTCTCCTTTGGAGGAGATAGTCCATCTTCTTTTCACTGCTTGTGCCTGATTAACATGCTGCTAGTTATTAAAGTCACACCTGGGGTCATGGGGACCTCTCTCTACCTCCTCTGACAAGTGTAGCCAGACTCCAGCCAAAACAAAATATCAAACAGGGATATGTTTCTATTTTACGTACAAAACAGCAAGGCATTGACTACTTCAAAAAAATTCTGTGGCTTGAAACTTCTCTCTGAAATAAATGCCTACCTGTTATGATTGGTGAAATGATAGTTTTGCTTTAAATAAGATTAACCTCTAATTGTGTCCTTCTTTCATAACTTTCTCCACCAACAACCTGGCCAGAAGCTTTCTGTTTTATTTATTATTATTATCATTATCTCTTCATTTATCTCGTTTCTTAAATTTTACTTCTAAAGCCAAAATTTCCTTTGTGTCTTTGGAGTTGAAATTAATTCACTTTTTCTACCTTTCTAAGTCTGCTTCATTAAAACATAATGTTGATATATCGCCATGAAGGAAGTTAATCTGTCCTCTCCAATTAAAGTGAAAATGGGAGATGGGACTGGGTCTTCTTGTCCCTTCTGAGACACTTTTCTTCCCAAACATGAATCAAATTCTTTTGTCTGAAACAACAGTTCTTATGTATGTCGCCAGGTATGTAGACCTCAAAGGAATGTTCAATGATTATTCACTGGGCTCCTACTTGATGTGAGGCATTGTGTTAGAAACTGAGGTGAATACTAAAAGGTATTGAAATACTTTTTGTCTTGAGAGAGCTCCAATCTGCTTGGAAGTCTGAGAAAAATAAGTCAACAGTGATATCACAGAGACAGTCTGGGTACGGGTGAAGTGAGACTAAGTCCAGAAAGATCATAGCGAATTTAGAAAGCATGATAACATTTTACACACTTTCTGTTTGATCAGCACAGTAGCTCTTTGCTTCCATTAGAGAATATGTTATCATCCCTATTTGACCTATGAAGAAACTGAGTCACAGCAAGCTATGTGCAGAATAACAAGTAGGAGCTAGGTTCCTGCATCTTGGTTTGCATGTTTTTTAAAGTAGGTACATAAAAGATTCTCCCAGGACTCAAAATGCAGCCCTTCTACCTTCACTCTATAAGTTTTTTAGTTATTATTGGAATCTGAAACAACTGCATTTGTGTCTTAGTTCCAGTTCCCTAGGAAATAGACCCTGAGGCAGATGGATATATGCGAAAGTTTCATGGGCGTGCCCACCCGTAAAGAAACAAAAGTTGGCAGAGGGAGAAGTTGAACTTAAATGCAGTTGCTCCAGGGAGTTTTGGTGCCCCTTTTTCAAAGCTGTTCCTCATCCAGACAACAGGATTGGGTCTTTACACTGCCTCATTTACTGGTCATTGAATATAAGGTGCTCTGTAGAGAGAATGAGACTCGGGACAGAAACTCCCTTGAGCTATTGCAATTCCCAGAGAGGTATTTTGTCAGCAACCAATTACTTGAGAAGTGAGTGAACTTTCCAGCAGTGGAGATCAGGTGATACATCACAATCCACCACAGCCAGTCAAGAGAGGCTAAATTACACCATGAAAGCAAATTAAGCTCACCATGCCAGTGACTTAAATGACAACATGTATTTCTTGTTTACAGGACATACCCAGTGAACATCAGGTAAGTCTCCTGGGCAGCTTGTCCTCAGGGCAGTGACTTAGTGATTCATACTCCTCCTTCTAGGGTCTTCACCATGCCCACATGTGGCCTCCACAATTATGCAGGGGCTTTCACTGCCTCAGTCTGAAAGTGACAGATCACGTCCCCGCATAGCGTAGAGGCCAGAATTAGTCAGTTTCTTCGAGGACTGGGCAGTGTGTGCTCCCACATGTCCAGGAAGGAGAGAACCTTCAGAGAAAAATCAATTCTAGAAGTATCTCCATGTACTCTTTTGGGGTGCCAGGATAAAGTGCACTGAAACATCAGCCCCATCAGTCAATAAGAACTTATGGATCACATTGTACGTAATGGTGCTACATTAGGAGTTTTGACAAGTAATATAGCCGAACAACAAAACATAAAATATTTAGATAAGAGAAAAGATAATCACATCAGCAAAATACAGGAAGTTATAAAGGCCGTACTTACGTGAGAGTGAAATCATGACCATTGGTGCAAAATGTTATAAGATAAAGAAAGCTGAGTGCTGAAGAATTGATGCTTTTGAACTGTGGTGTTGGAGAAGACTCTTGAGAGTCCCTTGGACTGCAAGGAGATCCAACCAGTCCATCCTAAAGGAAATTAGTCCTGAATATTCATTGGAAGGCCTGATGCTGAAGCTGAAACTCCAATACTTTGGCACCTGATACGAAGAGCTGACTCATTTGAAAAGACCATGATGCTGGGAGAGATTGAAGGCAGGAGGAGAAGGAGATGACAGAGGATGATATGGTTAGATGGCATCACTGACTCAATGAACATGAATTTGAGTAGGCTGCAGGAGTTGGTGATGGACAGGGAGGCCTGGAGTGCTGCAGTCCATGGGGTCGTAAAGAGTCAGGCAGGACTGAGCGACTAAACTGAACTGAACTAAAGGAGGAGATGTCAGAAGGGAGAGAAGTCAGAAAAGACTTCATAAAAAAAGACAAAAATTGAATTGGGCCCTGAAAATTGAAAACCACGTGAAAAAGAAAGAACAGTTCACTGCCGCAATTTGAATAAAGTCTACCCCACGACCAATTTAAGGTTTTTTAGATGATTCTTTGTGAAAAGCTCACATACTCACAACCCACTCCAGTATTCTGGCCTGGAGAATCCCATGGACAGAGGATCCTGGTGGGTTGTAGTCCATAGGGTCACAAAAGTCAGACATGACTGAAGCGACTTAACATGGCTCAACACATACCCGAGGATATGCTGCCATAATTAGTGCAAAGTATTTCTTAACATGAGGGAGGGCTGATAAATGATGAAACAAACTACCTCTCACAAACTAAGAAAAAATGTATTAAATAGTAAAAATCAGTGAGGGGCAAATGTGCCCATAATAAAAGGCACTGTGTTGAAACTGCCTGCTGGATGGCTTTCCTTCTCTTTCAAGACCTAAACTAAACTGCTACCTTCATTGACACTTGCAGTGCTCATTCCCAGCACTACCTGATTTCACAGTTTGAGTAATTCCTGACATTGCTCTGATTCCTTCTTTCCACTCCCCAAATGATCCCTTAAAGAATGAAACTATGTGGTCTTTTTTCTTTTTTTCTGTTTTAAGAGAATCAACTCAGAATATGTAGAAAATTTTCATCCACTTATATTTGTTTGTTTAGGAAGGAGCAAAAATACATATGTGATATGTGATATATGTCTTGGTCATGTCAAGTGTTCCCTAACTTAATGCTCACAATCCCTGAGGATGAACAACTTTATCCCAGTTTTATATATGATGACATTGAGGTTTAGTGAGCTTAAATCACTTTCTCCAAGGTTAGAGCTGGTTAAATGGCTTACCCAAAGTGTAAGTCAAACTTATATCTGACCGAGTCTAAGATCCACCCTCTTTTGACTATAAAATTTCAGGCAAAGGCAATAATTCTATCAAAGTCAGCCTGAACAATGTCCCAGCTTTATTCTAAAACTTTTTTAAGGTGAACCCTATTTTGAATTTGATAGTAATTCAATTGCTAATTTTCCTAACAGAGAATTTCCTAATGTCTCTGCCATATAGGAGCCCTGGGCCATGAACTCTCAGGAACCACATTTGGGAAGCTCAGACATAATTCTCTTGTGTCTGTCAACATTTATTCCACACTGGTAGTCTGTAAGAAATTAAGCTTAGACCACCCAGTCTGTGGGACAGCTCCTTCCTTCAGCTGTTTCTAAAGTGTGCTTCAGCCATATTCATACCAATGACCACAAGGAAGACGATGCTATGCCCTATTCTCACCCTGCTGGACAAGCTGCTCCTTTTGAACACCTTGAAAGCTATGTGCTTTCAAAGCATCTGCCCATGTCACTACGCAACAGCAGTTTTCAATGGACCATGCTTGAGATGAATGGAACACAGGCTACATCTATCACGTAGGGCAAGGCACTTGTGATCGTGAGACCAGATGGTCTCAGGAATTGTGATAAAGGAATAAGGAAATGTTGCTCTGCTCTTACTGTTGACCCCCCTATGCTCTGCTCACATTTACTAGAACAAACTCCATAATTTAATCTAGTACATCAGTGAAGTTGCTCCAAACAATTCAGAAAGTGTATCTGAGTTGCTAGGTAACCATATAAACAATCTAGGACCCCAGCAGGGAATTCCAATCATCTGTTTTATCAGCTTGATTAATAAAGAAACAAACAAAATGAGCAATCAACAGCAAATTTTAAAAAATGAAGAGGAAAAATGACCCATATCCATATGACCTCAAAAATATATAGTTTTTAAAACTCCGTATTTGTTGGAAGTGAGGGGAACCATTTAAAAAAAAAACTGCAAAGAAATCTGAATTTTAAAGTCAAATGAACAGTGATTAACTTAAATCTAAAGCACTTATTTTGCTTTTTGTTGAGCTGCTTTTGTAAATGCCCTGAATGTGGCCTTGCCCTTGAGATGATGTCTTGTCCTTAAATTCCCAGTGAAAGGAACCTCACTCCTGAAGCCCAGATTCCATCCAAAGCAAAGCAGGTCCCCCAAAGGGCCAAGTCAGAGAACCTCTCAATACTCACCTCTCAGCCCCCTGCATAGCTCAGAAGCCAAAGGGAAGACTGACTGAGTGAGGACGAAATGCAATCACTCCTGTCACCACGGTGAGCAAAATCCCTTCCATGGATATCAAACAGGCAGCTGCTGGGAAAAAGTTCATTTAATCATTTAATCCAAAGTTCATTACATACATTTAATGTTATGTAAACCACAACATTCTGCTGATGGTACAGGCTTCAGGCCACAGAGGGGAAACGTGTCATCTTCTTACCTATCCCTTTCCTGAAAATGAATCATTGTGTTCAGCTTTGAAAGTCATCAGCATACTCTGTTTTCACTTTCCCCACAAATTGATAGGGTTAGTTGTTCAGTCAAGTCCAACTCTTTGCGATCCCATGGACCATAGACTCCCAGGCTCCTCTGTCCATAGAATTCTCCAGACAAGACTGGAGTAGGTTGCCATTCCCTTCTCCAGGGGATCTTCCCAACAGAGGAATTGAACCCACAAATCCTTCACTGCAAGGCAGATTCTTTACCATCTGAGCCACTAGGGAAACCCCTGGTGGCTCAAATTGATAATTTGATAAGATAAAATTGGTAAAACGTCTATAATTTTGACTGAGAATGAACACCCTTCAGACATGATGATTTGTGTCAGATAATTCATTTGGTTCTAACAGTGTGATGTGAGATTACAAGCAATGTAAACAATCAGTCTGCAAAATAGAATATCTTCAGGTCCAGTTGTTTTTTAGTCACTCAGTCATGTCCGACCCTTTGCCACTCCATGGACTGAAGCACTCCAGGCTTCTCTGTACTTCACCATCTCCTGGAGTTTGCTCAGACTCATGTCCACTGAATCAGTGATGCCATCCAACTGTTTCATTCTCTGTCAGCCCCTTCTCTTCCTGCCTTCAATCTTTCCCAGCATCAGGGTCTTTTCCAATGAGTCAGCTCTTTGCATCAGGTGGCCAGCCAAAGTACTGGAGCTTCAGCTTCAGCATCAGGCCTTCCAATGAATATTCAGTATTGATTTCCTTTAGGATTGACTGGTTTGATCTCCTTGCAGTCCAAGGGACTCTCAAGAGTCTTCTCCAGCACCATGGTTTGGAAGCATCAGTTCTTTGGTGCTCAGCTTTCTTTATGGTCCAACTCTCATATCAGACCAATACTATTCATCAACTGCATACAGAAAACATCTCACGCACAAAACAACTCTAACCACAGGCAAGCAGCTCAGATTACAATTTTCATTTGTTGATAGCATCACTGTGATAGTTGTATCAAAATGGAGAAGTTGACCTATGCTGCTGCTGTGTGTCCGACTCTGTGCGACCCCATGAAGAGACTACAATTTCAATGTGAAGAACTTTTAGAAGCTGTTTGAAAGGAAACTAAACCTGCTATTCATTCAGAGGACAGCTTCTCAGCCCAATTTCACAACAATGCTAGGAAAGTCATCTGTTTTTTTCTGAAAATTTAACCTCAGTTCTTCCCTAGAATGTTGCTTGACACTGAAACCATGAGACTTAAAGCACTAAAACTTGTTATATTGCCTCTCTTCTCCTTAATAAATGAAGCTTTCTTTGGAGAAGCTCTTTTCCTAATTCTGATGCTTCCTTCCATGAAGGTCCACTGGTATGATAAGCCTGGACGTGCTTCACCCATTTGAGTCATGGTGGAGACTGGTACAGTTGAAAAGAATGAACTAGGCAGAGTAGTCTCAGTTCCTCTTCTCCCCTTGGGCTGAGTAGCTTGCAGAGGACTGGCACTTTCTTCTGATGCTCCCACTCTTACTCTTATCTGAGACAGTCCCTCTAAGTGCAGAGTACTAACCTGAACCAAAGAGGTTCCATGACTATGAAAACAATTCTTTCTTTCCCTTCCCTCCTCTCTTCTTCTTCCTCTCTCTCTCTTTCTCTCTCTCTCCATCATCCACATCACTGGCTCCCCCACAGATCAGATCAGATCAGTCACTCAGTTGTGTCCAACTCTTTGTGACCCCATGAATCGCAGCATGCCAGGCCTCCCTGTCCATCACCAACTCCCGGAGTTCACTCAGACTCACGTCCATCGAGTCAGTGATGCCATCCAGCCATCTCATCCTCTGTTGTCCCCTTCCCCCCCTGCCCCCAATCCCTCCCAGCATCAGAGTCTTTTCCAATGAGTCAACTCTTCACATGAGGTGGCCAAAGTACTGGAGCTTCAGCTTCAGCATCAGGCCTTCCAATCAATATTCAGTACTGATTTCCTTTAGGACTGACTGGTTTGATCTCCTTGCAGTCCAAGGGACTCTCAAGAGTCTTCTCCAACACCACAGTTCAAAAGCATCAATCCTTCGGCGCTCAGCCTTCTTCACAGTCCAACTCTCACATCCATACATGACCACTGGAAAAACCATAGCCTTGACTAGATGAACCTCTGTTGACAAAGTAATGTCTCTGCTTTTGAATATGCTATCTAGGTTGGTCATAACTTTCCTTCCAAGGAGTAAGGGTCTTTAAATTTCATGGCTGCAGTCACCATCTGCAGTGATTTTGGAGCCCAGAAAAATAAAGTCTCACACTGTTTCCACTGTTTCCCCATCTATTTCCCATGAAGTAATGGGACCAGATGCCATGATCTTTGTTTTCTGAATGTTGAGCTTTAAGCCAACTTTTTCACTCTCCACTTTCACTTTCATCAAGAGGCTTTTGAGTTCCTCTTCACTGTCTGCCACAAGGGTGGTGTCATCTGCATATCTGAGGTTATTGATATTTCTCCTGGCAATCTTGATTCCAATTTGTGTTTCTTCTAGTCCAGCATTTCTCGTGATGTACTCTGCATATAAGTTAAATAAACAGGGTGACAATATACAGCCTTGATGTACTCCTTTTCCTATTTGGAACCAGTCTGTTGTTCCATGTCCAGTTCTAACTGTTGCTTCCTGACCTGCACACAAGATTTCTCAAGAGGCAGATCAGGTGGTCTGGTATCCCCATCTCTTTCAGAATTTTCCAGTTTATTGTGATGCACACAGTCAAAGGCTTTGTCATAGTCAATAAAGCAGAAATAGATGTTTTTCTGGAACTCTGTTGCTTTTTCTATGATCCAGCAGATGTTGGCAATTTGATCTCTTGTTC
>NW_011495082.1:12312375-12327568 GCF_000754665.1 Bison bison bison
AGTTCACGGTTCACGTATTGCTGAAGCCTGGCTTTGAGAATTTTGAGCATTACTTTACTAGCGTGTGAGATGAGTGCAACTGTGCGGTAGTTTGAGCATTCTTTGGCGTTGTCTTTCTTTGGGATTGGAATGAAAACTGACTCCTGCTGCCTGTGGCTCCCCCACAGGCAGCAGGAATTCTCTGCAATGCCTTCAGGATCGAATATCACGTCTGGCACGTCTATGACTATTAAAGCTGTCCAATCCTGGGGTTCAATATTGGGAAATTCATTTGCTTTTCACACTAAGCTGCATCTTACACCCTACCTTTATTGGCAAACTGGGGAATAGTGGCTAAGTCGTGTCCAACCCTTGTGACGTCATGGACTGCAGCCCACGCACCAAGTTCCTCTGTCCATTAAATATTCCAGGCAAGAATACTGGAGTGGGTTGCCATTTCCTTCTCCAGGGGATCTTCCCAATCCAGGGATCGAACCCTGGTCTCCTGTATTGCAGCCAGATTCTTTACTGACTGAGCTACCAGGGTCAGCAAAGTAGGTGATATTAGTATTTAGATTTTGCATCTGCTTTTTTTTTTTTTTTGCCTTATTTCTCAATGAGTTATCCAGTTAGGGAAGAAAGATATGTTTTATTGAAACCCAGAAATCTCAAGACTTAATCCTTAGTAAAAAAGAAAAACTATATGAAAACACTAAATAAGAAATATATGCTTTTGATTAGTGATATTCTATTATAAATGGTCACATGCGTTAGTTCTCTAAATTTCCTTTGCTTTGCTGCTCTTGAGACCTTCACATTAAGAGAACAAAATGAGTTGGTGTTGAACTCAATGACCTCTAAATGGATGGTCATTTAATTCGAACCAGAAAATATTTGATAATTAAGGGATTGGGGGTTGGGAGAGTTAATAATGACTCTGGGACAAGTCATGTACACCACAGATATCTCAGGAAATAAGGCCCTGCTTATATGGAAATTTCCAACCTCACATTCTATGAACTCTTCATCATTTGTCCTTTTTGCCTTATTTTTTTTTTCACTCCTCCTAATGAAATTTTAATGCAGCTGCCTAACTTCAATAAGAACTTTTATTAACATAGTTTTTAATTAACTCAACACTGTTTCAAGTGGATTAAAATATCTGAACCATGTCTTTATCCATGCATTTATTTATGTCACTGTCGTCTCTCTGAAAATTCCCTAAAAGTGAGTATTTGACTTGTCAAGAGGAGCATTTAAAAGGTTGGAGGTCCCATGCAACAGCAAGATAACTGTGTCCCAGGTTGTTTTGTAATTGGCATAATCCGGAAAGCTGTCTCAGTCTCCCAGTCCATTTTGAAGCTGACACAGCCATCATGTGTGGTTTTGAGAACATCTGTTCCCATAATTCCCAAGAAGAAAATGTCATGAGTCACTGATCTTCCAAACGATTTGCATTTTGCAAAAAGTTGAATTCAACCCAGGGATTGAACCCAGGTCTCCCACTTTGCAGTCAGATTCTTTACCAACTGAGCCACAAAGTTAGAAATCTTTAAAAAGAAAAAGACTCTATATTTTCATGCCCTTGAAAAAGTTTATCTTATTTCATGGAAATAAGAGTTGCAACCCTCCATAAAGTTTGGTAATCTAATAATTTCCTCCATCCTTTGGGTAAGAAAGAAATGTCTTCAGTGAAAATATTGCCTGTATATTGAATTAAAGTGGCAACAACAATGAGCCAAAGCAGGTTGCTTAGACTTTGAGGACTTAATATGAGGGATGAAAGAGAAAGTCTGTCTTTAAATTTATTTTCCTTTCCTCTGCTATAATTTCCTTTCTAGATTAATTATAGACAGTATCATTTAACTTGTCTAGCATCAGACCCTTATCTGATGTAGAAGTGTAGCAAAATTAAAAATAAGATACTGTAAAAGTTGTTCTGCCCAGTTCTCTCCATATTTCTGTCCCAAAATAGGATTATTATTTTCATTTCTTCTATTTGTTGATGCCCCTTCATATTTTCTCTAATTTTCAGGAATAATTTTAAACAGAATAGTGAAGCTTTTACCCACTCACTTAATTTTTATAGAACCTTTAATATTTGGAATAGCTTTATAGTTCTATGAATTTGTTAAGATAGAACTCAGTGTTTGTGTATAACCTGACTGAATTTTATCTAGTATTAAACTCATATGGCATATTTGATATAACTTATAATATTGGTACATTACTATTAACTAAGCTCCAGGCATCATTTGCAGTTTATTTAATTTTGTTCCACTACCCTTTTTTCTGTCCAAAAGTCCCATTTAGGATATCACATACTATTTTAGTCTTCTTGTCTCTTTAACCTTTTCTGGTCTGTGACAGCTTCTCAGACTTTCCTTATATTTGATGATTTTGCTAAGTCAATGACTTTGGGGCATTCTGGTAATATGTTTTGTAGAATGTTCCTCAGTTTTGGGTTTGTCTGATATTTTCCCTATCAAGAAAGGGAAGGGTTTTTGAAAGGAAGACCACAAATGTGAAATGCCATTCTCCTCACTTCACATTAAGGACATAGATATCAACGTGAGATATTAACTTTATCAGGTTGAGGTAGTATTTTTCAGATTTCTACACTGAAAAGTTAATACTCCCCCTTTTCATACTCTACCTTTTAGAAGCAAGTCACTAGGCACAACCTACACTCAAAAGATGGAGAATTAAGCTTCACCTTTGGCGGGGGAAGGGGGGGTACTATGGGGTCACAAAGAGCTGGACACAGCTGAGCAATTTTCATTTCACTTCATAGACTCCTATGAATATTTGAAGTTCTTAATTATAGGAGATTTGCCTCTTCAATTCCATTTATTTATTCCCTCAATCATTTGTTTCTATTGGTAAGGACTCATGGGTACTGACTTTGTAATCTGAGTTAAAATCTAATAAAATGTGTTTATACTGTTCGAATTCTTTCATCTCTAACCATTGTGACTCTATTAGTTACCTCTTATACACATTTTGCATGCTACTGCTGCTGCTAAGTTGCTTCAGTCGTGTCCGACTCTGTGCGACCCCATAGACGGCAGCCCACCAGGCTCCCCCGTTTCTGGGATTCTCCAGGCAAGAACACTGGAGTGGGTTGCCATTTTCTTCTCCAATGCATGAAAGTGAAAAGTGAAAGTGAAGTCACCCAGTTGTGTCCGACTCTTCGTGACCCCATGGACTGCAGCCCATCAGGCTCCATGGGATTTTCCATGGAGAGGGGTGCCATCGCCTTCTCTGACACCTTTTGCATACCCCCATCATTTTGTTTTGAGAATTTCTTTACCTTCTCACACAATAAGGTGCTTCTAGTTTGTCTCATACATTCCCTCCTATGGCTCTGGAATCAAAAATCTCTCAGAGGAGACATGATTTCTTTTCTTTGAGATTGGTATTAGAAACTAATACCATGAGCCTGGGTGAACTTGATACTATTATTAGAGTGTCACAGTTTCAAGCCCCTCACAGCAGACAGAGTTAAGAAATGGATATATGCTCTGATATATATCTATACTTAGTTTTTTATTTATAAATTTGTATCCATATTATAAACATAAATTCCTACTGATGTCTTCAAATTTAATCCAATACCACGGGGTTCATACTAACCTTACTCCCTGATTTATCTGCAAGTTCCCACTCCCACCAACATTAATTTTTCACTTATTTGTTCAATCCCAGCATATGTGTGTAATGGTTTGAGAATTATATCAACATGTACTCACTTAAGAAAAAATCTTTGTTACTTAGAGTACAGTGTTTGTGTATATTTCCTTTTGTATATAGTCTTACAATTAAAACCCACATTTTCAAAGTTACTTAGATCAAAGCCTTTCCCTCACCTTCAGTGAAATTATGTCGTATATGTATAACACAACCAGTCTTACGTCACAGTCTGCGTTCCGTCTTGGGACCCCTGAGTCTCCCGATTGAGTTTTTCAGTTTGTAGGTACTAAGGTGCACTATTTGGTGCTGTTAAGTTCTAAGGCGTGTAAAACGTGGTGGCATAATGGCACAACAAATACCATATAAATAAGCACCACTATTGAAAGGAAGGGAGGGCGAGAGAAAGAGGGAGGGGGGAGGAAGAGGGAAGAAAAGAAGAAAGAAAGGAAATGGCAGGACAAAAGGAAAAAAGAAAGAAAAGGGAAGGAAAGGAGAAAGAAGGGAGAGAGAGAAAGAAGGGAGGGAAGCTGGGACAAAGATAAGGAAAAGAGGGCAAGTCATATGAATAAGTTGGCTACTGAAATCCATGATCTTATTAGACATTTCATCACAATGTCTTCCAATGAATCACTTTACCAACTCAGACATTTCAGCTAGATAAACTTCATTGTGTTTTCTTTTTCTTATGTCCAGTACTTATGTCTTATGTCTCAATAATAGTTCTCTTCAGGGCTGTCATTTTACAAAGGAAACCATTCTTAAAATTGATCTAAACTAAGTATTAGATGGTGGCCAGACTGAGGCATCCTTTTTCCTATTTGGATGCACTGTTTCTCTTATTTAGTGTCAGTCTCAGATAGACTGTATTTTCAACAAATGAAATTTTGTACAAACTATCACTTCAGGCTCCAGAAGAATTTGTCTCTTTTAGGAAGCAATTTCTAACCTCAAGATTAGAGTTTTTATCACTTATATCCTTTTCTTACTAGAATATAGAAGGCATCTGGGGCACACGAGTAGGTGATTTGTTTATATTGATCAAACAATCATTTTGAATTTTCAGTTTCTAATGTACACCCTACCACAGCTAGACTAAGAATTTGTAGAGATCAGCCAGTACTCTGCTGGAAATTTCAAAATGACAAAGATAAGATTAAAATTATATTTACTTTATTTGGATAAAAGAAAATTAGAACTACAAAATTATACAGATTGTGGTAGTATTTAATTCTGTGATTTTTTACTTTTAATATCAGTGGGTCTGAAAGTATTTTACCAACTCTTCACCAAAAATAATATCTAAGAAAGTAGCTGACTGCTTACCTGAATTTATCAGGCAATTATGTATGTAGATGAAACTTAATTTTATTCCACAGAATGACTATGAGTTATAAGTTCTCTTTCCCTTGAGCCACTCAGGTAATTCTGTGTGCCGAATGCAAAAGTATTCAGTGAACCTGTGGCACCAAAAATAGACAGATTCCTTCTCTAAAAACTATGCTCCTTTGCCAAGCATCAGCTTGAGTTTTGCTGTCTTGCTGTCTGTCCCTTTCATCACTGGCATTTTTCCCTCATACTAAAGTGCATAGCACTTCCATGTCCCACCAATTCTCCCAAGCTTTTCATGACAGAAAACATCATGATGACTTGCAAGTATTTTGCAGAGGACCTATTTTCCTTTTGCTAAAGAAGGAGCTGAAAATATATTAATTTAAACCCCAAAGCACACTGGATGGAATGTCAATAATCTTTGTTTCAAGAGCTCAGTCTGCCCCAAACTGTCTAAAGAACTTGAGGTGAGTCAGGCAAATTGAATGTCTTTTATTTTTAAAAATATAGAATTTATACTAATTATGGATTCCCTTTTGGATCCAACATTCTGAGACTGTAGTGTCTTTATACGATTAAATTTTGGGAATTGTATGAGTAGAAGAGTATTTTCTCAAAATGTTCTGCTGAAACAATGCTTGAGTGTGCCATGTTAACCTAATGTAACATATGCTGTTCACGTCACGGTGCTTGTCTTGTCTCTGCTCCTATTCCTAACCCATCTCCATTATCAGTTCAGGTCAGTCGCTCAGTCATATCTGACTCTTTGCGACCCTGTGGACAACACCACAGTTTAAAAGTATCAATTCTTCAGTGCTCTGTTTTCTTTATGGTCCAACTCTCACATCCATACATAACCATTGGAAAAGCCATAGCTTTTACTAGACAAACCTTTATTGGCAGAGTAATGTTTCTACTGTCTAGGTTGGTCATGTCTCTTCTTCCAAGGAGCAAGCGTCTTTTAATTTCATGGCTACAGTCACCATCTGCAGTGATTTTGGAACCCCCCAAAATAAAATCTTTCACTGTTTCCATTGTTTCCCCATCTATTTGCCATGAAGTGATGGGACCAGATGCCATGATCTCAGTTTTCTAAATGTTGAGCTTTAAGCCACCTTTTTCACTCTCCTCTTTTACTTTCATCAAGAGGCTCTTTAGTTCTTCTTCACTTTTCTGCCATAAGGGTGGTGTTATCTGAGGATCTGAGTTATTGATATTTCTCCTGGCAATCTTGATTCCAGCTTATGCTTCATCCAGCCTGGCATTTCACATGATGCACTCTGCATATAAGTTAAACAAGCAGAGTGACAGTATACAGCCTTGACGTACTCCTTTCCTGATTTGGAACCAGTCTGTTGTTCCATGTCCAGTTCTAATTGTTGCCAGGGATGGGTAAATTTAACTCAGATGACCATTATACCTACTACTGTGGGCAAGAATCCCTTAGAGGAAATGGAGTAGACCTCGTAGTCAACAAAAGAATCCAAAATGCAGTACTTGAGTGCAATCTCAAAAATGACAGAATGATCTCTGTTCATTTCCAAGGAAAACCATTCAATATCACAGTAATTCAAGTCTATGCCCCAACCAATAATGCTGAAACTGAAGTTGAACAGTTCTATGAAGACCTACAAGGCCTTTTAGAACCAGCACCCAAAAGACATGTCTTTTTCATTATAGGGGGCTGGAATGCAAAAGTAGGAAGTCAAGCGATACCTGGAGTAACAGGCGAGTTTGGTCTTGGAGTACGGAATGAAACAGGGCAAAGGCTAACAGAGTTTTGCCAAGAGAGAGCACTGGTCATAGCAAATCCCCTCTTCCAACAACACAAGAGATGACTCTACACATGGACATTACCAGATGATCAATACTGAAATCAGATTGATTATATTATTTGCAGCTGAAGATGGAGAAGCTCTATACAGTCAGCCAAAACCAGACTGGGAGTTGACTGTGCCTCAGATCATGAGCTCCTTGTTGCCAAATTCAGACTTAAATTGAAGTAGGGAAAACCACTAGACCGTTCAGGTATGACCTAAAACAAACCCCTTATGATTATACAGTGGAAATGACAAATAGATTCAAGGGATTAGATATGATAGATAGAGTGCCTGAAGAACTCTGAACAGAGGTTCATGACATTTTATCGGAGGAAGTGATCAAGACCATCCGTGAGAAGAAGAAATGTAAAAAGGCAAAATGGTTGTCTGAGGAGGCCTTACAAATAGCTGTGAAAAGAAGAGAAGCAAAAGGCAAAGGAGAAAAGGAAAGATACACCCATGTGAATGCAGAGTTCCAAAGAACAGCAAGGAGAGACAAGAAAGCCTGCCTCAGTGATCAACGCAAAGAAATAGAGGAAAACAACAGAATGGGAAAGACTAGAGATCTCTTCAAGAAAATTAGAGATACCAAGGGAACATTTCATGCAAAGATGGGCACAATAAAGGACAGAAATGGTAGGGACCTAAAAGAAGTATAAGATATTAAGAAGAGGTGGCAAGAATACACAGAAGAACTGTACAAAAAAGATCTTCACGACCCAAATAACCACGATGGTGTGATCACTCACCTAGAGCCAGACATCCTGGAATGCAAAGTCAAGTGGGCCTTAGGAAGCATCACTATGAACAAAGCTAGTGGAGGTGATGGAATTCCAGTTGAGCTATTCCAAATCCTAAAAGATGATGCTGTGAAAGTGCTGTACTCAATATGCCAGCAAATTTGGAAAACTCAGCAGTGGCCACAGGACTGGAAAAGGTCAGTTTTCATTCCAATCCCAAAGAAAGGCAATGCCAAGGAATGCTCAAACGACCGCACAATTGCACTCATCTCTCAGGTTAGCAAAGTAATGTTCAAATTTCTCCTAGCTAGGCTTCAACAGCACTTGAACTGTGAACTTTCAGATGTTCAAGCTGGATTTAGAAAAGACAGAGGAACCAGAGATCCAATTGCCAACATACTTAGGATCATAGAAAAAGCAAGAGAGTTCCAGAAAAACATCTATTTCTGCTTTATTAACTATGTGAAAGCCTTTGACTGTGTGGATCACAACAAACTGGAAAATTCTTCAAGAGATGGCATCTGCCTGCCTCCTGAGAAATCTGTATGCAGGTCAATAAAGAACAGTTAGAACTGTACATCTCCATCATAACGTGTCCTAAAAAAATGCCCGTGCATGTGTGCTAAGTCACTTCAGTCACGCCCAACTCTTCATGACCCTATGGACTATAGCCCTCCAGGCTCCTCTGTTCACGTGATTCTCCAGGCAAGAATACTGGAGTGGGTTGCCATGTCCTCCTCCAGGGGATCTTCCCAACCCAGGCATCAAACCCATGTCTCCTTCAACTCCTGAATTGCAGGCAGATTCTTTACTCTCTGAGCCACCAGGGAAGCCCAAAAGATGCCCACCACTTAGCAATATATAAGAAGTGGAGCCCATCTGGTGAAATGTTAGGAACCCTCTCTTCCAAAGTGACAGGTTGTATAACTAATCCATATAATATTTTACAACCATCTCTTATCCTTTTCAAGAGCATCAGAAGGAATAAAAAGAGTTGAGGAGCAAGTGACCAGACCATCTGTAACTTGAAAGAGCAGGGAAAGTAGAGTTTAGTTGTAGGACTATAGAATTTAGGGTAACCTCCACATCTTCCAGAAAATAAGACAATGGGGTGAGAGTATGGCAGTTAATTACAAACAGGAACCAGCTGGCTGTTCCTCAGCAAATGAGCAGGTAAAACCCAAAAACTGTGGGAACATTCCTGGGAGAGGTTGAAACTGCAATTAAGTCTTTGCTTGCTGTCCATTTTAGGCCCATTGTTTCTGTTTTTTGTTTGTTTTAATATGAGAAAATGAATTGTTTCTATTGTTTAAGCCATTCAGTTTGTGGTACTTTGTCATGGCAGGCCTGGTAAACTAATATATATGAATTCCTGAGAAGAGTACTGTTAGGTTCCTGGACTAAGTTCCAGTGTGCCTGTGTTTGTATGTGTGCATATGTTATAACTTTCTCCTAATGACCAAGCAATTCTCAGACACCTGGAGACGATACTAGATTCCATAGGTAAAGGGCTCAGTTCTACAAGACCACCCTCCACTTTAGATGCCAGCCCCAAGGCTCTATAGGTTGTTACTTGTACCTCTGATGGTTATAAATCAGAGGTTTCTACAACCTCCCTGGTCGCGATTAATTTTCAAGAGCAGCCCACAGAACTCAGGAAATCTCACTTACTTACTAGATGACTAGTATATTATGAAAGATATTGTCATTCAGTCACTAAGTAGTGTCCAGTTCTTTGTGACCCCATGAACTGCAGCAAACCAGACTTCCCTGTCCTTCACTATCTCACACAGTTTGCTCAAACTCATGCCCATTATATCAATGATGCCATCCAGTCATCTCATCCTCTGTCATCCCATTCTCCTCCTGCCCTCAATCTTTCCCAGCATCAGAGTCTTTTCCAATAAGTCAACTCTTCACATCAGAGGCCAAAGTACTGGAGCTTTCAGCTTCAATATCAGTTCTTCCAATGAATATTCATGATTGATTTCCTTTAGAATTGACTGATTTGATCTCCTTGCTGTCCAAGGAACTCTCAGAATCTTCTCCAGCACCACAATTTGAAAGCATCAATTCTTCAGTGTTTTAGAGTCCAAGTCTCACATCCACACATGACTACTGGAAAAACCATAGCTTTGACTATGTGGTTCTTTGTCAGCAAAGTGTCGTCTCTGCTTTTTAATATGCTGTCAAAGTTTGTCATAGCGTTCCTTCCAAGAAGCAAGTGTCTCAATTTTGCAGCTGCAGTCACTGTCCTCAGTGATTTTGGAGAAGAAACTAAAGTCTGTCACTGTTTACATTGTTTCCCCATCTATTTGCCATGAAGTGATGGGACCAGATGCCATAATCTTAGGTTTTTGAATGTTGAGTTTTAAATGAGATTTTTCACCCTCCTCTTTCACCTTCATCAAGAGGCTCTTTAGCTCCTCTTCACTTTCTGCCATTAGGGAGCTATCATCTCTATACCCGAGGTTGTTGATATTTCTCACAGCAATTTTTATTCCAGTTTGTGCTTCATTCAGCCCAGCATTTCACATGATGTACTCTGCATAGAGGTTAAATAAGCAGGGTGACAATATGGAGGATATTAAAAGATATCCCCAAAGATATTGGAAGATATTCCCCAAAAGGGGAGAAAAAAGCTAAAGGAGATGATGGCTGTCTGAATTTTGCCTGAAATTAAAAAAAAAAAAAAGAGAGAGAGAGAGAAAGAGATCTGCATGGATTTGAAAAGGGGATTATTTAGTTTTATTTTTTTAAGCCAAAATACTGTTGAGAAAGATATGAAACTTTTATTCTATAATTAAACTCTAAAAATGTGTCAGCAAACATGACTATTTTAAACTATCCAAAATGAGCTTAGAATAAATCATTTAGGCAAAGGAAATAGGATTACTGAGTTTAATACAGCTATCAGGAAATTGTTTTTTATTATCTAGAAACTAAATTCTGAGTGACACAAACTTGGAATATATCAAATATTCAATCAAATGAAAATGCTATAGCTTCAGAGAATATTCTTGTTGGCAGTTATCTTTCCTGACCAGCATTTAATCAAGTAGGATTATTTTTAAAGAAATCATGTATTGCAGTGAATAGATCTGTCACAAGTTTAAATCTCAGGATGCTTCCTCCTGGGCATAGCTAAAGTTCCCATCACCTTTCTTATCTTATTCAGAGCCTACCTATGTGGCCTGCTTAACACTAGTATTCATCTTGTTCTTCCACCGTCATTCTCTCTATCCACAACCCTCATTCTTTGGAATAAGAGGCTATTATTTTCCAATTTATTCACCTGATTAATTTGTCTGAAGCAAAGCTCAACCCTTTTACATTTTTGAATAATATCCTTAAAGTTCCACAGGCAAAGAAAAAAAAATAAATAGTAAGCAAAGTAGAAGTTATAACACACTGTTAAAGTCCTGGTGTTAATGGTCCCTGGCCTCTATGTAAATTGGAATGGGATAAGGGGGCTTCCTTTGAGGCTGCTTTTACCATCTTCCAATTATATCCTTCCTTTCTACTTCAGATGCTAACCCAGTCCAGACTGAAATTGGCACAGGCTCAAGGTATTTCAAGGTACTGAGTAGAACTAAGGACCTCCAGTTTCTCCTCCTAGTCTTCTATCTGCATTTCATTCCAAGGAAACCTCCTCTGAACTGGGGTAGGCTGCGTGTCTCTTATGCCAGCATTTTGATACTCTTAGCTCCTGCCTTAAAGTCCAAGTTCTTAGGAAAAGAAAGGCAATTTTCTGTTGACCAACTAAGATTCCTGATTTGTTTTTTTTTAATTATTATTAAGAATTTACTTTATAAAGAAGTTTGAGGTTTATAGCAAAATTAAGGGGAAGATGTAGAGATTCCCCATATACCCCCTGCTCCCATACATGAATAGCCTCCTCCATTGTCAACATTCCCCATCAAAGTGGTCATTTGCTGTAACTGATGAACTTATATTGATACATCATAATCAGAGTCCATAGTTTATGTTTATGGTTCATTATTAGTATTGTACATACTGTAGATTGGATAAATGTTCAATGACAAGTCCATCTTTATGATGTCACACAGAATATTTATTTTTCAAAGCAAGAGTCCTTTGGACTGCAAGAAGATCAAACCAGTCAATCCTAAAGGAAATCAGTCCTGAATATTCATTGGAAGGACTGATGCTGACACTGAAACTCCAATATTTTGGCCACCTGATGCAAAGAGCTGACTCATTGGAAGGGACCCTGATGCTGGGAAAGACTGAAGGCAGGAGGAGACGGGAACGACAGAGGATGAGATGATTGGATGGCATCACCAACTCGATGGACATGAGTTTGAGCAAGCTCCGGGAGTTGGTGATGGACAGGGAAGCCTGGCGTGCTGCAGTCCATGGGGCTGCAAAGAGTTGGACTTGACTGAACCGAACTGAAAGATCCTTTATGCTTTGCTTATTCATCCCTCCCTTCTCCTCTGCAACCTTTGGCAACCACTGATCTTCTTGCTGTCTCCAAATTTTGCCTTTTCAGAAGTTTATGTAACTGAAATCATTCAACATGCAGGCTTTTCAGACCGGCTTCTTTCACTTAGTACTGTGCATTTAAGTTTCTTCCATGTCTTTTCCTGGTTTGATATCTCATTTCTTTTTAGCATTTGAATAAAATTCCTTTAGTATGAATGTTTCATTCTTTATCCATTCACCTACTGAAAGACATTTTGGTTGCTTTCAGGTTTTGACAATTATGAATAAAATTGTAACAAGCATATGTGTTCACAATTTTGAGTGGTCATGTTTTCAACTCCTTTCAGTAAACATCAAGGATTGTGATTGGTAGAATGTGTGACCAAAGTATGCTTAGTCTTACAAGAAATAGCTGACTGCTTTCCAAAGCAGCTGTATCGTTTTACATTCCCATCAGCAATGAAAAAGAGCTCCTGTTGCTCAATATCTTTCCCAGAATTTAGTGTTGACAATGTCTGGATTTTGACAATTCTGACAAGTGTGTGGTAGCATTTCCTTGTTTTAATATACATTTCCCTAATGACATATGGTATGGAACATCTTTTCATTTCCCTTTTGTCACATGTATATCTTCTTTAGTGAGGTATCTAGAAGATCTTTGGCTCATTTTTTCCATATTTTTTCATACTTCTTATTGTTGAATTTGAAGATTTCTTTGTATATTTTGGATAACAGTTCTTTATATCAAATGCATGTTTTACACACATTTTATCCTAATTTGTGGCTTATCTTCTCATTCTCTTGATATCTTTTGCAGAGCAAAATGTTTTTTTTTTTAATGAAACCTAGCTTATTATGTATTTCTTTCATGAACTGTGTCTTTTGTTTTTTGTCTAACAAGTCATCAACATGCCCAAAGTCAGTTAGGTTTTCTCCTGTGTTATATTCTAGAAGCCTTATGGTTTTGAATTTTTCATTTTTGTTTGTTATCCTTTTTTGTTTTATTCCATGTTTTATTTTGTATTGGAGTATAGCTGATTAGCAATGTTGTGATAGCTTCAGGTGGATAGCAAAGGGACTCAGCCATACATATACATGTGGCCCTTCTCCCCCAAACTCCCTTCCCATCCAGACTGCCACATAACATAGAGCAGAGTTCCCTGTGCTATATAGTAGGTCCTTGTTGGTTATCCGTCTTAAACACAACAGTGTACCTGCTGAGTTAATTATTCTGAAGGTTGTGACACCAGTGCCTAGAGTCATGTTTGTTGCATGTAGATGTCCAGTTGTTCCGGTACCAGCACCATTCATTGAAAAGTCAATCTTTGCTACTTGGTATTGCCTTAGGCCCTGTGGCAAATATCAGTTGATCATATGTATACGGCTCTATATCTGTACTCTCTAGTCTGTTCCAATGATGTATTTGTCTATTATTTTGCCTGTCCCACACCATCTCGATTACTATAGTTTGTCTTAGTAAGTCTCAAAGTCAAGTACTGTCAGTCCTCCAACTTTTTCTCCTTCAATATTATATTGGCTATTTTGTACATTCTGCATCTCTACATAAACTGTAGAATCAGTTTGTCAATATCCACAAAATAACTGGCTGGGATTTTTATTGAAATTGTACTGAATCTATAGATCAAGTTGGAAAGAACTGACATTTTGACAGTACTGAGTCTTCCTGTCTATTAACATAGATTCTCTCTCTTTGTTCTTCTTTAAATTCATCTATCAGAGTTGCGTAGTTTTCCTCATATAGAGCTTGTAAATATTTTGTTACATTTATATCTAAGTATTTAATTTTGTGGGGTGTTAGTTTAAATGTTTGGAGAAGGAAATGGCAACCCACTCCAGTGCTCTTGCCTGGCAAATCCCAGGGACAGGGGAGCCTGGTGGGCTGCCGTCTATGGGGTCACACAGAGCCGGACACTACTGAAGCGACTTAGCAGCAGCAGCAGCAGCAGTATAAATGTTATTGTGTTTTTATTTCAAATTCCACTTGTTTATTGCTGGTCCTGCCTTGATTTTGAAGTCACCTCTTTTGTCCTCTCCAGGCAACGACAGACTCTTGAAAGTTCTAGCTTCTCCAATGTACTCTATTCCTGAGAATCTATTCCGTTTACTCACTTAAGCAGCCAGTTAAGGTAGTGCTTGTGATCAGTCATTCAAACATTCTATTTGTGACCCCATGGACTGTAGCCTGCCAAGCTCCTCTGTCCTTGGGATTTTCCAGGCAAGAATACTGGAGTGGGTTGCCATTTCCTACTCCAGGAGATCTCCCCAATCTAGGAATCAAATTTTCATCTCTTGCATCTGTCTTTTGCATTGGCAAATTATAGAAAGTGGTTTACATGCCAAATGCTCTACTAGGCCTGGAGTATGCTATAGTGAACAAATTTCTTGGAAGGAAAACCGTGACATACCTAGACAGTGTATTAAAAAGTACAGGCATCATTTTGCCAACAAAGGTCCATATAGTCAAAACTTCGGTTTTTCCAGTAGTCAGGTATGGATGTCAGAGTTGAACCACAAAGAAGGCTGAGCACTGAAGGATTGATGCTTTCAAATCGTGGTCCTAAAGAAGACTCTTGAGAGTCACTTGCACAGCAAGAAGATCAAACCAGTCCATCCTAAAGGAAATCAACCCTGAATATTCATTGGAAGGACTGATGCTGAAGCTGCAATACGCTGGCCACCTGATGTGAAGAGCTGACTCATTGGAAAAGACCCTGATGTTGGGAAGGATTGAAGGCAAAAGGATAAGGGTGTGGCAGAGGATGAAATGGTTGGATGGCATCACTGACTCAAGGGGCATGAATTTGAGCAAACTTTGGGAGACAGGGAAGGACAGGGAAGTTTAGCATGCTGCAGTCCATGGGGTCACAAAGAGTTGTACAAAATTTAGTACCTGAACAACAACAAATAGTGAACAAAAAGATAAAGTGCTAATGGGACCTAATAGGAAAAAACATATAGAATGATAAATGATATTACGAACCACACACAATGAAAGACAAGAGAAAAATCCTGAGAGAGAATAACAAGAAACTACTTCAAATTGGTTGTCTAAGAAGAACTTAACCAAGAAAGTAAGGTTTTAATTTAGACTTAAAGATAAGAAAAAAAATTCAAGAAATGAATGGAAATTGTGTCGGGGCAGAGTGAACGTCTGAGACAGTC
>NW_011495082.1:12327668-12368168 GCF_000754665.1 Bison bison bison
CTGAGACAGTCCTAAAGCACATATGGTGACTTCATACATTTGCTCAGGTTGTGCAGGGATACAAGTTCCTGGGGACAAAGTTTATTCCATGAATAGGTCTCATTGTCTTACACTGGGTCTTAACCTTACTCTAAGCCAGGATTTGAAACTATCCCATACATGGACTTCGGCTTTCTGGCGGCTCCTACAGTAAAGAGTCCACCTGCAATGTGGGAGTGAAAGTGAAGTCGCTCAGTCGTGTCCGACTCTTTGCGACCCAGTGGACTGTAACCTATCAGGGTCCTCCGTCCATGGGATTCTCCAGGCAAGAATACTGGAGTGGGTTACCATTTCCTGCAATGTGGCAGACCTAGGTTCAATTCCTGGGTTGGGAAAATCCCCTGGAGGAGGGCATGGCAACCCACTCCAGTATTCTTTGCTGGAGAATCCCAAGGACAGAGAAGTCTGGCGTGCTACAGTCCATGGGGGTCACAGAGTCAGACAGCTGAACGACGAAGCACACAGACACCCATACACGAACTTGGTCCCTATGCCCTCACCCATGATGTCAGGCTACCTTAGTCCTTTGAAAATACCAGTAGCAAGCTCTGTGTCCCACTGTTCTAAAGATTTTACTTCTAATAGACCTC
The DNA here is from genome assembly GCF_000754665.1 of Bison bison bison. Lineage (NCBI taxonomy): Eukaryota > Metazoa > Chordata > Mammalia > Artiodactyla > Bovidae > Bison > Bison bison. The sequence continues at coordinate 12,328,298 of NW_011495082.1, forward strand.
TACTGAACTCTGTTTCTAAACACAGAGGCATGCCTAGACTTAGCTCACTTTCAGAGCAGACATTTTCAAACCTTCCTTGTTCAGGTGGACAGCTCTGCTCCCTCGCCTTTCCCTTCCAGAGGACTTAGGTCCGAGGACCAGTCTATGGTGTCAGCCAAAAACTGGAAAATATGAGAGACACTTTAAAAAGCAGATTTTTCCGGAGAACTAAATATACATTTTAACTTGAAAAAATCTTAGTTTTCATTTCTTTTGGAGAAGGTTGTTCTTATTGCTATATATTAGTACTTATAATAGGAAATTCAATTAGAGCACAGCAACTATGTCTCGTGGACGATAGTCTAAGGACTCGGTTTTTTCTCTCAGTAATTTCCCTCCAGCATATGAAAATTGAGTTATAATAAAAATTTTGAGTGTCACAAAATAGAATTTCAGAGTGACAGATAAGCATAAGAAAAGATAGAAAAATATGATTAATAACACTAGAATTGTTGATTCAATTTGAAAGTGGGTAATAAAATGTTTAAGTAATCAACACAATAGGGAATTTTTCTAATTCTTCTTTGTGAAAATGTCAAAGAATATGTCAAATATAAAGTAGAGACAATCTTAAATTAGAAATATAGTTAGTTAACAGAGGTGTTCTTATAAACTTATTCTAGAAATGCAAATGAGTCATATCTAGAACTACTGGCACATTAAAAATCCTGTTAATGATAGCGTCAGTGATGCTGGCGTATTTATATTTAAGAATGACACTTCTCAGCATAAAGCATGAATTTTTGCATTTCATGTTTATGAGTATTGGTTTCTCTAGTTCCTCATGTCTAGACTATACACAGATGCTATCATAACAGAGTGAAACCCTAAAGAGATTATTGATTAATTAGCCTTTTTTGTTTATTTGTAAATACCAACTTTGTTTCCAAAATAGAACCAGATTGAGTATGCTTACTAAATGAGGAAACATGATTTATAAATACATGTTTATTTGAAAATGAATGTACCATTCTTGAAATATTTACTTCCTGTAAAATTGAACTACAAATAGGTCGTTTCCAGATTTAGTATATTTCTTTAAAGGCTCTTTATCATTAAGACTGTAAAAATCTCTTAAATTAGTTAATAATATACAAGTAATACATGAGGAATGGAATGACAGGAATAACACTCATTGGCATAAGAATATTCCTGTAGTATTGTAATCAGGAAATTTTCTAGACACGCCAGCCTAGGTAGTAAACACTGCTTATGTGCATTTAGGCTGTATTTGATGACTGTATAAGAGTTTCCCTTGTGGCTCAGACAGTAAAGAGTGTGCCTGCAATGCAGGAGACCTGGGTTCATTCCCTGGGTTGGGAAGATCCCCTGGAGAGGGCAATGTCAACCCACTCCAGTAATCTTGCCTGGAAAATCCCATGGCAGGAGGAGCCTGGCAGGTATAGTCCACGGGGTCACAAAGAGTTGGACACGACTGAGTGACTTCATTTTCACCTTGATGACTGTATGTTTTCCTTCTGTTTTTTTTGCCCTGGAAGCCCCTGTCTTTTGCTTATTTTTTTTATTTTTTAAATTTGGCCTTGCCAAGTCTTAGTCGTGGCATGCAGGATCTAGTTCCTTGATCGAGGATAGAAAAGAGTGGGAGTGCAGAGTGCAGAGTCTTAACAACTGGGAAGTCCTGGAAGCCCCAGTCTTGAAGCTAAACATCTTGCCCCAAAGTTGAGAAAGCCCTTGACTATCTCCCGTGCCAGTGCTAAACCTGAGTTACAGTGGAGGTGATTCCTATCTCTGTGCGTCTTCATATGAATTCGGTCTCCATCTTGGGCTGCTTTCTTTTCTGGTTTTCATCTGTTTTTTATTTTTCTGATTTGTGGGGATTTTTTTCCCACACACAGCGCACCATTTTTTTAAGTTCTCCTTAATCCCAAAGGTTGAGACAGAAAATGAAATTATGTGACTTGATAACTCACTAGGAGCTCTGATTTTATCAAAACAAGATTTTCATATGGAAACAGGGAAGAAGTGAACAAGATACAAATTGCTCCCCGTTCCCCCTACTGAAAACCATGAGCCTTTGTCTGGCTCCCTGCACATTCCTTGAGGCAGCAGACTCTGTGTGCTTAAGAGGTTTAGACCTCCCGTAGTTTAGAGGGAAGACCGAGGGGATCAGCGCTGCTGAAGCTGATACAGCACATGTGGTGGCCTCATGGCATTAGTCACTAGATGTCTGCGGCACCAAATAATAACACACATTAAAAGCAGGTTCTTCATTGAATGAACTTTGTGAAAAGATGAATAGGATTGATTAATGAAGATCCTGGTATATAATCTATCAAATCAATGAACAGCATGCCTGGGGCTGATAATCCAAATAATCATTTGGTCACACCTTCTAGGCTGCAGAATTCTACCCAATGTATATTTCCAGGATGGCAAAACGTCTTCAATACTGATGTGCCCCAGAACAGTCTTGGCAGTACCAGAGCCTGGATTTGACTTTATAGCGGCTTTGAAAAGAGTGGATAGTCACATTTAACCTTTCTGAGCCCTAAAATCTGCTTGCAGTTTTATAAATAAGACTTACTCATCTGTAATGCAGTCATCTCTGACCCCAGCACTTCTGATCCTTCTGACTTTCCTCCACACCAACTTTATTTACCAATTATATCACCCTCGTGCAAATACTGAGTCATGGTTTCTTACATTTAATAGCCTAACACATAATTTGTGAAGTTGGAAATAATTACAACTCTAAGGCAGGGTTTTAGAATTTACACTATTTTAGATAGCTTATAACAAGCCCATGAAATTTGAGAGTGCCTATTCCGAGGTTGATTGAGGGAAAAGGTATGCCTCCAAGCAACAATATCTTAATTCTAGACCTGTAAAATGTGATATCATTACAATTTAAATGACTTCCAGTGTTATAAATCTCAAGGGCTTATAATCAAAATTAGTTAATGCCATCAATTAGAGAATCTTTTGCCACATTTTGCTCTTTTAAAGGGAAAAGCTAAATATTTGTGAAACATCCAGGATAGCATTCTATGTGAGGTTGCTCCTAGCCACATTCCCATGCAAAAATCCTCACTCTATTATTTATTAGCTGAGTAACCATAATTATCAAAGACTTGGCTTCTTTGGATTCCTCACCTGTGAAATGAAAATAATAAGAGTGTTTGCATCACAGGTTTCTAGGGTGTTGAATAAGTCAATATAGAAGAATATTGGGTTCATACCACACTTAACAAATGTTACATCAGCATAATATTTGGAAACATACAATGCTATGTATTTCCACTTTTCAAGTGGCAAAATAGTGTAAGCAGCTGGTCAATCAAAAGCTCTGTAATTGTGTGCCTGATATCAGTAAGAATAAATTAAAGATGGGAATCAGGAAGTTTAGAGTTTAAAAAAGTGATTCATGTAGATTTCTAATCTATAGAAATAGTTAAAATATATAGCATGGGATTTAACAAATGGCTGACATGTTATCATGGAGGAAGGCATCATTTTGTAAATATCTAAACTAAATTTCCTGCAGGTAAGATGGTAAAGCACTTTAACTTCCATAATATCTTCTCATTCAGGGGAAAGCTGCTGAGTTTTCTGTCCAATGAGTCTCCACTTTTCAAACAATAAACAGGAGCTGGAGGTATCTCTGTCATCCTTCTCACCTTGCCTTGTCCTAGCTTCCCCCCTTCCACAACAATGACTCTGCTTCAGCAGCAAGTCTTTGACATTTTGGAAATGTCCGACTCTTTGCAACCCCAATGATTGTAGCCCACCAAACTCCTCTGTTCATGGGATTCTCCAGGCAAGAATACTGGAGTGGGTTGCCATGCCCTTCTCCAAGGGAGCTTCCCAACCTAGAGATCAAACCCAGGTCTCCCCCATTGCAGGCAGATTCTTTACTCTCTTAACCACCAGGGAAGCCCAATACATATTATTATAAATGGCTTATTTTATGAAAAAACATATTTTAAAACCAAAAATATTTAACAAGAAGAGTGTTATATTTTTCCAGTCTTATAAATGTGTAGCTAATAGACATTTAGCTAGATTTTCAGATCTGCTTAACATTTACTCTGTTACAACATCACAAATTATATAGCATCTGGACTCCACAGAAACTTGAAAAAAGGCAAATATTTTATTATTACTCTAAAAATTATTTTGAACTCTCAGGTCTTCTCCAAGATTTCATTCAGTTCAGTTCAGTCGCTCAGTCGTGTCCGACTCTTTGTGACCCCATGAATTGCAGCACGTCAGGCCTCCCTGTCCATCATTTAGCTCCATCTTAAAAACCACTGTCCTTGAGAATTAATTTTTCTCTAACAAGCATTTACTAAGCAGTGCTGTATAACATGGGGAATACAAGAAAAGTGATACATACAAAACCTCTTCAGACATACATTCTTAAAGCAAATAACATTTTAAGATCATTCCTCTTCTTCTTTCCTGTTCTATAATATACTAATAAATTTATATATAATTTTCCCTTCAATGACATTATCAACATATGCCATAAAACTAGGGGTAAACCCATAATAATTCAAAGTAGGAAAATATCAATAAGGCCAGAGGAGACTTCAGGAATGGAGGAAGAATCTGAATTTAGACTTGAATAATCAATAGGAAATAAATGAAATTAAACCTTGGTAAAGAGATTTCAAACAGCATGGCGTAACATGGTACATACTGTATACTTTCAAGAAAAGGTTGGAAAGGAAAATGTAGATAGAGGTAAAATGAAACATAAGATTAGTCTGAGACCTAGTTGTGGAAAGATTTGAATTTTACAATGAGAATATAGAGGTTCCCTTATGTAAGTAATGGGAATCACAAATGCTTCTAAGCAAAGGTATAATATGAAAAATGGATGTGTAGGTGGGAAAGAAAGAGAATTGGAAAGTGAAAGAACAAGTTGGGAGGGGATGGAGTAATGTAAGCACTGCACAACCATTGTAGAACATTTCAAGGAATTTTAGATTAAGTGGAATAAAGCTGGATAAAATATTTCACTATCAACTCACTCCACTCTACCGGTATCCCTGAAAAACCCCTCTCTATACACAAGGCTGAGAGACACTGGAGAGTAGGTATCACAAATACCCACACAAATTCTGAATGGCAACAGTTTGAAGAATCCCTGTACCACCCCCATAATTTAGTCCTCCGTGCTTCTTCGTCAATCTGAAAATGCCACAGTGAGTTAAGGCTTTAGTCCTTGCCATGAAACTTACCTGTCTAAGAGGGACCAGATCTCCTCTGGGAGACTTGCAGTAAGACTGGCTGCAGTTGGCACCATCTGCTAATTTCTATGACATGCTCTCATTAAAGAAAATCTATGCGACTATTGTGGTTTCCATGGCAGGCGATGTGTTTTGAATCCAAGGAACAAGTGGGAAATGGAAAGCTAATGGCTAGCAGTCATCACTTTGTTCTATGTTCTCTCATCTTTAAATAATAAAAGTATTATTAACTCTCATGTATTGAGTGTTTTCTGTGAGTCAGCCATTACCCTAGGCATGGGGAACCAAAACCACCTTCTTTTAAAAAATGCTTCTACAGACATACTACCTACTGAGGTTTTTACATCCCATCAGCTGAAACTCAACACATGCCACTCCTAACTGCAAGAGAATCTAGTATGAATGAATCTTCTAGTTTTTGAGCTTTTCAAATACAGTTAATCAGGGGAAAACGTGGCTGTGAAGGACTTTTGTGCCAACAATCGCAGAGTTTATCAGAGGACAAGGGAAGGCCACATTCTGAATTTTGTTTTTGTGGGTCTCTTTTTATATGTCAGTAAATAAATATATATATATACATAAGTAAAATTATATTTTGTGAGTACATTGGTATAAATATATTAATATTGTATGTAAAAATAATTTTTCAACCTAAAAGTTTGCTTTCTTTCTTGATTGTGAAAGAAATTAAAAATTTTTGTGAGCTCCTGAAAGCACTGTCAGTCATAAACCTACTATATTTAATGTAGCTGATGCATTTATGTAACTTACTCTCCAATATCTTCCTTCCTCTCCTCTCCTATAAACTCTACTGTTTACCTTTACCCAAATTCCTGCTTTTCCCCCTAGTAGGAGATACTTTGAGCTTCCCTGATGGCTCAGCAATGAAGAATATGCCTGCAATGCAGAAGATATGGAATCGATCCTTGGGTTGGGAAGATCCCCTGGAGGAGGCAATGGCAACTCACTCCAGTATCCTTGCCGGGAAAATCCCATGGATAGAGGAGCCTGGCAGGCTACAGTCCATGGGGTCGCAAAGAGTAGAACACAACTGAGCAATTGAACACACACATTTGATTTCCAACTTTGTTCTGGAAATGATACAATCCTATCTAAAAGGAACTCTAGGTCGAAAATCAAGCATTTTGTTTCTTGTCTCATTCCTTTCAATCCTAGCTCTATTTCTGTTAATTAGGATTCTTTCTTATTCTTTAAAAAAAAACCTTTGATCCTGGACCAGTTTGACTCTGTTATGGTTGGTGGATAATTCTTTGTTCCCAAAGAGCCATATTCTCAATCTTTACAGAATAGCATCTGGTTTGCTTGTTCTGTTCCCTCAGTAGTAACAAACCTGACCTTCCTGACCCTGGGCCCGTGATTTCTGCTGGAAAACTTTTATTTTGTTGTTGTTCAGTAGCTAGGTTGTGTCTGACTCTTTGTGACCCCATGGACTACAGCAAACCAGCCTTCCCTGTCCTTCACCATCTGCCGGAACTTGCTCAAACTCAAGTTCACTGAGTCAGTGATGCCATCCAATCACCTTGTCCTCTGTCCCCTTATCCTTGCCGTCAATCTTTCCCAGCATCAGGGTCTTTTCTAATGAGTCAGCTCTTTGCATCAGATGGCAAAAGTCTTGGAGCTTCAGCTTCAGCATCAGTCCTTCCAACAAATATTCAGAATTGACTTCCTTTAGGATTAACTGGTTTGATCTCCTTGCAGTTCAAGGGACTCCCAAATCTACTTGACCAGGTCTCCAGATACTGCAAAATATATTGTTGGTAAAGAATTTGCCTGGAATGCAGGAGACATGGGTTTGATTCCTGGGTTGGGAAGATCCCCTGGAGAAGGAAATGGCAACACACTCCAGTATTCTTGCCTGGAGAATCCCATGGACAGAGGAGTCTGACAGGCTGCAGTCCATGGGGTCACAAGAGTCTGACATGCCTTAGTGACTAAACCACCACCACCAGATACTGCCTTATTTTAGATTTGTCTGCTTGTGCACTTGTTTGAAAAACTAAGACAGAATTCTTGGCTATATATCACTTAAATTTAAAAAGAGGATTTACTGGCTAAAGTGAACAGATGAATTTGATATTAGGTTAGCTAGTGCTAGGAAACAAAGGATTTCATCTACATACTGACTTTCTTTACAACCCTTGGCTCTGTCTGTTTCTTTGATGGTTTTATTCCAAGGTATGCTGTTTCTACAAGGAGCTTATAATCCATGAATTTAGCAAACCAAGCATAAAAAAAAATTATATCAAAATCCAGGAAACTTTTATTGGTTCACCAAGGTCACACAGCTGTACCCAAATCAATCAACATCCCTAGGTAAGTATAGTACTTTTGCTCAAGCCTGAGAGCAAGATAAAGGTCATCTATCTGCATCTTTATGAATTTGGAGTGTGGATAAGATGGTTTCACAAAGGAATATCAGGTAGATACTATTACCATAAAAAAGGACTCTCATTAAGCCAACAAATAAACTGATATATATATATATATATATACACACACACACACACACATACATACACACACAGACACAGCTATTTCTTCTTTTTTCACTTTCTTACCTGGTTACCCATCTATTGTCTAACACTGAATTCCCCCAATGCTTAGGCTACCTATTTGGTTAGATTTCCCTTTGTAACTTGCAGATTTATCTACCTACAATGTTCTCTGCCCTAGAAAAGCTGGTCCTATCCCCTTCAGGTCTCTACAATGCTATAGTGATCTTAACTTAGTTTTATTATGAGAAAGAATATGTATAAATCTCCCTACTGCTTTGAAGTAGCAGTGTGCAGGAGTGCCGTACATGCATGGCATAATTCAGCATGCTGGTCCTGGTCAAAAAGCAGTGAGAATTACAAGCATTCATTATGATCAATGGTGACCGTTGTGGAAGCTAAATGATGAACACATCCTGGGAAAGATGAAGCTTGTCTGTGGCACCAGCCATCAGATCACAAGAAGGATGACAGCAAATGAATACAATTTCTGAAACTTTGAGAGTTGAGTTGTAAAGGAGGTCGGAGATTTATGCCCATAACCTAGGAGATGATACTTCTGCAAAAATTAAGTGGGAAGCTTTTATTTAATATATCTATAGAGTGTTATATTAAAATTCTGGGCTTCCCTGCTGGCTCAGCTGGTAAAGAATCCGCCTGCAATGCAGGAGACCTGAGTTCAATCCATGGGTTGGGAAGACCCCCAGGAGAAGGACATGGCAACCCATTCCAGTGTTCTTGCCTGGAGAATCCCATGGACAGAGGAGCCTGGTGAGCTATAGGTCTTGGGGTCTCAAGGAGTCAAACACGACTGAGTGACTAAGCACAGCACAACATATTAAAGTTCTACGGAAAATTTTCAAGAATGAGTTGTTACATTTTATAGACTACATTGGGTTTACTTTTTTATCTTTTGATTAAGTCTAGGGCTCATGGCTCAGGAGTCAGACCAAAGGCTTTACACGCCAATAGGCCATGCCTTCCACCTGCAAGGTCCATGGAGGAATGCGCCAAGCTGTTCCAGATTTTCTCATCAAAGAGAATAGGAAACACAGTGTTGCTCAGAGGTCAAAAATGAGTAATAGATCAGCCTCAGTCATATACATATTTCACAGAAGTGTACTTTAAAAGGCCAAGATAAAATGGATAATATTAGTGCCTATCAAAAAGAAAATTTTCTGCACTTACATGTACACTCTCAAGTGTCATCAGGCAGAAAGAAGCATGAAGGGAGTAAAACCATGTGAAGTATTAAGCCATCGATTCAAACTCCGTATTTTGAAATCGGGCAATGCCCTAATGATGACAGTTGAGTAAAAACTAACAACTGATCTTCCTCTAAGTTTACAGGCTATTTGAGGACAGAGGAATGTGTTAAATGACAGTTGGCAAATTCCTTCAACAAATGACTTATAAGGAAAATTAAAAAGAAAGACAACCTTTGGATTACAATATGGAATGTAGAGGGAAAACTGAAAAAACTGAGAAAATTGGGCACAATTGAACACTAGGTAACATTAAGAAATTAATGTTAAGTCTGATAATATTTTGCTTCCCTGATGTGCAGAGATTAAGATGCCATGCTTCCAGTGCAGGGGCTCAGGTTAGATTCCTGGTCTGGGAATTATGACCCCGCATGCCTTGTGGCATGGCCAATAAATAAATGAATGGATGAATGAAACGGAATCTCTTATATTTTAGAGACTCATACTGAAGTATGTGCAAATAGTATTATACAGTCTTGTATTTACTTTAAAATCATGCAATGGGGCTGAAGTGAGTGGAGGTATAAGAGAAACAAGATCAGCTGTGTGTAACTAATTTTTGAAGTTGTTTGATAGGTACCTAGAAATGCTTTATACTGTTCTTCCTTCTGTAAATGTTTGATAATTTTTTTAAACATCATTCACTAAATGTAAAACTCTAGGCATTCTGTCTAGCATGGAGTAAGCAATCCATGGATGTTAGCTAATAAAACCCACTCCCCCCCTCGCAAAAAAAAGCACTATATGAGTGACATTTTCATGGATCTGTTCATTTTGTACACGTGTATGTACATGTATAATGTATCTTCATTTTTAAGACTTTACTTTTATCTACTGGTATTAGCAGAATAGCTTGTATCATTGACATAAACTCTGAGCATTATACTTTTTCTAAAAAAGCAGTTTGAATGTGCTGAAAGAAAGATAACAGAGGGCATATACTGGAGGGAACACAGTCCTTGAAAGAAGGGAAGTAAATTAAATGGGCACCACATTTAGCCACAGTTCCTCTGAGAGACCATCCCAGTTCCCCATGGATCCAGTGGAATAGAGCTCATGCAGAAAGCAGTGCCCTAATAGGCTAATGAGAAATCAGTTGAGCTGATAGGAAAATTCTAGAAAGGACAAAATCAAAGTGGAACAAAATCTGCATTTAAATTGCCTTCAAATTATTGACTGATTGTTAAGCTGCTTATGTATAAAATATGATTCAGAACCTCTCCCCTTAAAAAATCAAGTAATATCTCATCAGCCCTGCAAATCAAGGAACATATTGGGTTGGCCAAAAAGTTCACTCAAGCTTTCCATAACATCTTATAGAAAAACCCATACGAACTTTCTGGCCAACCCATATGACCCAGCAATCCCATTGCTGGGCATACACACCGAGGAAACCATAACTGAAGGAGACACATGTGCCTCAGTGTTCATCGCAGCACTGTTTATAATAGCCAGGACATGGAAGCAACCTAGATGTCCATCAGCAGACGTATAGATAAGAAAGCTGTGGTACATATACACAATGGAGTATTACTCAGCCATTAAAAAGAATACATTTGAATCAGTTCTAGTGAGGGGGATGAAACTGGAGCCTATTATACAGAGTGAAGTAAGTCAGAAAGAAAAACACCAATACAGTATACTAACGCATATATATGAAATTTAGAAAGATGGTAACGATAACCCTATATGCAAGACAGCAAAAGAGACACAGATGTATAGAACAGGCATTTGGACTCTGTGGGAGAAGGCTAGGTGGGATGATTTGATAGAATAGCATTGAAACATGCATATTATCATATGTGAAACAGATAGCCAGTCCAGGTTCGATGCATGAGACAGGGTGCTCAGGGCTGGTGCACTGGGATGGCCCAGAGGGATGGGATGGGGAGGGAGGTGGGAGGGGGGTTCAGGATGGGGAACACATGTACACCCATGGCTGATTCATGTCAATGTATGGCAAAACCTCTACAATATTGTAATTAGCCTCCAATTAAAATAAATAATTTAAAAAAAACTATCAAATTAGACAGGCTTGATCAAGACTTCAGACTTTCCATTAAAACCACACCTTAGAAATAAGGCCAGGACTAAGGACTGTGTCTTAAGACTGAGGACAGAACCAAGAGAAGGTCAAGATGACTGTCAACAACACTGAAAAAGCAAGAAAGTTACAGAGAAACATCTATTTCTGCTTTATTGACTATGCCAAAGCCTTTGACTGTGTGGATCACAATAAACTGTGGAAAATTCTGAAAGAGATGGGAATACCAGACCACCTGACCTGCCTCTTGAGAAATCTGTATGCAGGTCAGGAAGCCACAGTTAGAACTGGACATGGAACAACAGACTGGTTCCAAATAGGAAAAGGAGTACGTCAAGGCTGTATATTGTCACCCTGCTTACTTAACATATATGCAAAGTACATCATGAGAAATGCTGGGCTGGAGGAAGCAAAAGCTGGAATCAAGATTGCCAGGAGAAATATCAATAACCTCAGATATGCAGATGACACCACTCTTATGGCAGAAAGAGAAGAACTAAAGAGTTCTTGATGAAAGTGGAAGAGGAGAGTGAAACAGTTGGCTTAAAACTCAACATTCAGAAAACAAAGATCATGGCATCTGGTCCCATCACTTCATGGCAAATAAATGGGGAAACAGTGGACACAGTGGCTGACTTTATTTTTCTGGGCTCCAAAATCACTGCAGATTGTGACTGCAGCCATGAAATTAAAAGATGCTTACTCCTTGGAAGGAAAGTTATGACCAACCTAGACAGCATATTAAAAAGCAGAGACATTTGCTTTTGCCAACTAGAGGTCCGTCTAGTCAAGTTTATGGTTTTTCCAGTAGTCATGTATGGATGTGAGAGTTGGACTGTAAAGAAAGCTGAGCGCAAAGAATTGATGCTTTTGAACTGTAGTGTTGGAGAAGACTCTTGAGAGTCCCTTGGACTGCAAGGAGATCCAATCTGTCCATCCTAAAGGAGATCACTCCTCAGTGTTCATTGGAAGGACTGATGCTAAAGCTGAAACTCCAATACTTTGGGCACCTGTTGGGAAGAACTGACTCATTTGAAAAGACTCTGATGCTGAGAACAATTGAAGGTGGGAGGAGAAGGGGTCGACAGAAGATGAGATGGTTGGATGGCATCACCAACTCAGTGGACATGGGTTTGGGTAGACTCCGGGAGTTGGTGATGGATAGGGAGGCCTGGCGTGCTGCGGTCCATGGGGTCACAAAAAGTCAAACATGACTGAGCAACTGAAATGAACTGAAGCATAAAACTTAACACCTTTAGAGAAAGATGAGAAAATTGAGACTGCAACATATCAATCATAATATCCAGAAGATAGTCAAATAATGCAAGGAAGCAGCAAAATCTGACCCAAAATCAAGAGAAAAGAAATGTTAATAAAAGCCACCCACTAAATGGCCCTGCTGTTTTAATTAGCAGGCAAGAAACTTAAAATGTCTGTTATAATTATGTTAAAGGATTTGTAGGGAAAGATGAAGAAATGGCAGAGAATTGGAAAATATTTTTAAAAATAAAATTGTATTTTATTCACTTACTGGTTAATATACTGATTTAATTTACCAAGGTTAACTTACCAGTTAACCAATCAGTAAATAAATATACAGCGCACTGCATATGAATGGCCATGTATGGCAGCATATGCAAAAAACAGGGTTGAAGAGAGGAGTTACACTGCTATATCATTCAGCCAGAGTAGCTTCGATTCCCTCTTCTCTTCCTGCCAGGCAGGCTGGTCTTAAATAGGACTGGGACAAATCCAGGTAGATAATAGCTTATGAGTTCCAAACCAGGCAGTGATTGAAATGAAATATTAACCATATCATTATTAAATTTTAACAATAGACCCTTACATCCTTATTCTACTTTATATTTAGCAAAGGTATCATATGTATCTGCCCAGTGTTCCTAGAGAAACAGACATAAATACCATTGTCTCTTTATAAAACAACTATGTCCCTCAGATTAGACGGTTTCAAAAAGCTGTTCATGTCTTCAGTATCCCAAAAGGATTGCTAGACAATTAACTGGTCAGAAGCCCAAGCTTCATTATAAAGAATGGCATTAGCTCTGAGCTTGGGGACCCTGAGCATATGGGGGTACCAGGTGATCTATTTACTTCGCAATTATCCAAGAGTCCATTGCTAAAAGGTAATTGACCATCCCCCAGGCCTTAGATGTTGATTTACTTCACAATTTCAATTGTAGAATATGGCCTATTCCCATCTCTGATCTCAGAAATCATGGAAATAATAAATCATTATAAACTGACCTACAAATCAGCACATTTGAGAATCTGAATTTTACCATCTTCCAGAATTTCTAAGCCTATCTTAAAATTTTTTAATTATTAAGTGCTTTTTAACAAGACAATTATTAAAATTCAGTATTTCATTTGTAAAGAACAACATACAGTTCACAAAATAACACCTCTTATGATGCCTTGCTTTGCCATTATAAGATGAAAGGGCATTCTGAGTTAGATTTCCAGAAATAGTGACAGCACATGAGGAGATCTAAAGGACAAAATGTCACATAGGCTGATTTTATATATATATATATATATGTATGTATATATGTATATAAAGTGAAAGTGAAAATCCCTCAGTCACGTCCGACTCTTTGAGACCCCATAGACTATACAGTCCATGGAATTCTCCAGGCCAGAATACTGGAGTGGGTAGCCTTTCCCTTCTCCAGGGGATCTTCCCAACCCAGGTCTCCTGCATTGCAGGCAGATTCTTTACCAGCTGAGCCACAAGGGAAGCCATGTATATATACATGTGTGTGTGTGTGTGTGTGTGTTTGTGTGTGTGTGTGTGTGTGTAGGAAAATCTCAAATGAATTACAACTGAGAAAAATAATGTACAATAAAATTTACTACATTAGAGAATGACAAAATGAGCATTGCCTGGGAAAGATCCTGTTCTTTTACATGGCATTTGTAACTGGCTAGATATAGTTTATTGTTCTCTTTGTAATGGGACAGGATGTCACTCAGAATGCATCTTCCAATCCACGTACAATATCCAGGTTGAAATGAAATCCTGTTTGTCTACCTCAGGCGGAACAAAGAATGGCTGTGTAAGAGGTGACGCAGGATCTGCATAGAGTACTGGCTGCAGCGCTATTGGTCATGCCTCTGTATTGTTTCCAAAGAGGAAGATATAAAATGAAGTTGGGACGGGGGCAGAAAGAGATGTAAGATCTAGAAACGGCCAATCTTGCTATGTTTGGAGGGCTAAGTCTGGGAAGTGGTAAGACGCAGATCAGGCAGATGAGAGAAGGTAAGAAAGTATTCTGACCGGGGGATTTCTTCAACCTGAAAATTTGAGGAATGTTTAAAAACTTGGGACATTGCTTTTCCCACATCTTCCAGCAAACTGGAATTCAAAATAAAGGACAATAGTTGGTAACAAAATAATAAACTCATACCTAATATGTGGGTAGCTGTACACACATTTAATTTCACCTTAATTCTTACTCTGCTTCTGTAGTGTATTAGTTCCCTATTGTAAAGATGAGGAGCTTGGAGAAATTAAATGATGACTCAGGGACATAGAACAGGTCATCAAAAGGCTTAATTAAAAACAGTACTTCTCTTTCCAACCTCATATTCAGTGCACCACAGCATAGCTGCCTCTTAAGGAAGGAAAAATAAAAGACTCAAACAGCTTTTCTTCTCATTTTTCAATCAAATTCAACTCAATAATTATTTACTAAGATTTATTAAGCAACAAATAGATTTTAAATATGATGTTATATGCTGCTGCTGCTGCTGCCAAGTCGCTTCAGTTGTGTCCGACTCTGTGCGACCCCATAGACGGCAGCCCACCAGGCTCCCCCGTCCGTGGGATTCTCCAGGCAAGAATACTGGAGTGGGTTGCCATTTCCTTCTCCAATGCATGAAGGTGAAAAGTAAAAGTGAAGTCACTCAGTCGTGTCCGACCCTCAGCGACCCCGTGGACTGCAGCCCACCAGGCTCCTCCGTCCATGGGATTTTCCAACCATACTTGCACTTGCTTATCACTGCAAGGATGCCTTTGATGTTGTGGATTCCTGCAGAAGTCATAGCGAAGTCTCTGAGAATCCCAGTGTTATACACCTCTTTGGTTTATATGCACAATCCAACAATTGTTCATGAAATACATCAGTTGAACCAAGAAGTAGTATCAGCAGAAGCTTTCCAATTTATTTTCCTTTACATAAAGGAAATTTTAAAAGGCTACTCAAGTAATTCTTTACAAGACAAAGAACTGTTCCAAGGTGACATGAAATTTCCATCGAAAGAGAGAAGAGTCTGGTTCTTCTTGCTTACCCAGGTTCTACCTAACTGAAATTCTGCTATTCAAGGATGTCCATGTAACAAGGGGTTATTTTCATAATTGTGGTACTTATGAAATACTAAACTTGACTCACTGAACTCTCAACTACAGACATTTCCACAGCAAAAAGAAACTTAAAATGCAGAATTTACTTCCACTATGTCCAAGTTGTGATAATAGATACTGGATTTGTCACCTGAAAGAGCCAGAAAACTAAATGAATTATATGAAATAATAGTTTTCAGGACACTGGATATCAGGCAATGAAAGATAGTCTTCTCTGAGAAATGGGAAATGAATAAGGTAATCAATATGATTGCCCCAAATCCTTGCTTTGGGAGAGAATGTAGGCCTTGACACAGAGACAGATAACTAAAATGGAGCCTGACGGACTCCCTGAGCTTGAGGACGTGGACCTGGGAATCTGAAATGAAGGAGGCTAGAGTTTGCAAGATAGGATACCTGGGAAGACGGAAGCATAGAGGGCTCCAGAGATCTTTTCTCTTTTTCCCTTGTGTTTCATTTTCAAATTTTAGTTTTTATTGCCATGTCTTCAGACTCACTGATCTTTCCTTCTGCTGTGTTTAATCTGCTGTTCCTGTATTGTCCATATCAGACACTGTTGTTATCTTTTGTAAAAGCTTGATTTCAATCTTTTTTTTTTTTTTGTAAATGTATCCCATGCCTCCACTGAAATTGTTGAATATACAGATTACAATTACAAAATGTATTTCAGTGTTCCCATCCTATAACATCTGTGTTGGTTCTAGGATGGTTTTGATTGACTGTTTTTTCTCCTTATTATGGATCATATTATCTTGCTCCTTTGTATGCCTAGTAATATTTCACTGGATACTACACACTGTAAGTTTTCCTTATTGAATGAAATATTTTGTAATCTCACAAATATTCTTGAGTTTTGTCTTAGAGCACCTGTAAGTGACTTGAGAACAGCTTGATCTTTATGTACTCTGTTTTTAAGATATGATGGTTGAGACCAGAGCAGTTTTCAACATAGGGGTAATTATATTATTTCCCATTACTAAGGCAAGACCATTTTGAATACTTTATTCATTGTTGTATAAATTATGAGGTTTTCCATTCTGACATATAAGAAAAAAGTACCATTTTAGCTCTGCATGGATATCAGGTACTATTCCTTCTTATCATTTCTTGTGGTTCTACTCTCTTTCATGGGCCGTAGCTTCATAGGTATATGCTAATAGGTAAATATCAACACTCTTCAGAAAATATAACAGATTGCAGAGTCTCCACAGTACCTGCCCATGATACAATCCAAAATTTTTCAACATACAGAGAGCCAGAAAAATGTTAGTCTCAAAGAAAGGCAATCTTTGAGAAGTCAACCTTGAGAAAACTCAGATGTTGGAGTGATCACATAAAGACTTAAACCAACTATTCTAATCATACTCAGTGAGATAAAGGAAAATATTCACATAATGAAAAGGATCAGAAATCCAGAGAAATGGGAAACATAAAAAGGCAAATGAAAATTTTAGGACTGAAAAAATAGAATGGATGAAATTTTTAAAAGACTGCTCAAAGAGCTTTGTAGCAGAATGATGTCAGAGGGAAAAATATCTGTGGACATAACAATAGATCGAAAGAAATCCATTCTAATAAATAGAAAGAAATATAAAAAATAAAAGAGCCTTGGATTCTATGGGGCAGTATCAATAGGGTAATTAGAGTTCTGGAAGAAGAGGGGGCAAACTAAAAGGAAATTCAAAGAAATAAAAGGCCTAAAGACTTTCCAAATTAGGGAAAGATAGGAATTTATAAATACAAGAAGTTCAAATCTTATGACATCACAAATATGAAGAAACCATGCATAGATGCATTAGTCAAATTGTTGAAAACTAAAGATTCGGGGAAATTTTGGAAAGCGGCAGAAAAGCTAGAACAGCATTACATACAGGGGAACAAAGGCATGAATGGCCTCAAACATTCTCATCAGAAAGCACAGAGGCTAGAAGACTGGGACCAACATCTTTAATGTACTGGGAGAACAAAACTGCTAACCCAGAATTCTACATCAAATGAAAATATCCCTCAAGAATGATGGTGAAATTAAGACATTTTCAGATGAAGAAAACTAAGCAAATTTATCTTTACCAGACCTGCACTGTTAGAAATGCTAAATGAAATTAAAGGGAAAAAGGCCAGAAGGAAATTGAAACTTTGGCAACAAAGATCACTGGAAATATTTATTGTTGGTAAATTATACTTCAATATTGTTTGAAGAGAAAACCTTATGAAAGAAATTAGCTAAGTTATTAATAACATGGCAGTACAAATTAGAATAGCAAATATTAGAGGAATGAGATAAAAATATGCCAGCTGTTTTGTATAGAAATAATTTAATGAGGTTGAACCTAAGAACAGGTCCAAGCTTTCTTTGGTTCATTGCTTCTTAAAGCAACATTAGTCTTTCTATGTCAAGAAGAAATATATGAGTTGAAATGATTGTTATTCTCTAACTAGTCAATAGATTAAATACATCCCATCTTGGAGAGGTTTTCAAACCCTAGTGAAATTTGGCCACTGGATAAAAATTAGAGAAAAGCTGTGGCATTCTGTCGCACCTGTGCAAATTTTGTTTTTTGCCTCCATTGCTTAACAAAGTGCAAGTGAGGGTTAGTTCTGGGACAAAAAGATTTTAAATATTATGGATCCACTGGAAGAGCTAAAGAAATAAGCTGTAAGCTGTTGGCAACCAAAATTTTAGAAATCAGATTTTGCAAAGAAAAGCCTAGAAGGTTAACTTATAAGAGCTTGGAAGAAAAAAGTCTGATATTAGAGTTGAAGAGGACATGAGCTGAGGATGTGAATCAACAAAGCACTGGGAAGCCAGTGAAACTGGACCCAGTTTTTTGTTGCTATTCTAATTATTATTTAGTTCAAAACCAAAGGTTATGTAATTTGACATGCCAGAGACTCTGCTTGAAATAATATTAGGTGTTATTTCCAAATGAAATTTCAAAACATTTCCTGATAGGAATGGTTTACTTTTGTTGTGTTTTAAATGAAGTAGTTCTGATATCCATTTGATCCCACGCATCAGTGTGGGACAGCCCCTTTGCTCACTGGCAAATCCCCACACCTCCAAAATGAACAAAAATGCACTCATCTGAAGTTGGGTTTTAAAATCATGAATATATATTGCTCTGTAAATTAGTTATTCATACGTGTAGCTCCCTTGTTAGGAGGAGATCCTAAAATGAGGAACAGTTTCTTATTTACCTGCGAGTTCCCAGCCCCAGCACGGTGCCTAGTACGTGAGTTGTTCAATAAGTTATTGTCAAATAAAATGAGTTCTCTATCTATTTATGTAGGACTTGCAACATAATTTGAGAGTCCAGGGCACAATATGGGATCACCTATTTTTTAAATTATTAGGAATTTTAAGATGATGACTGCAAGCCCAGATTCCTTGTGAACATGGGGCTCTTTCACTCCCATAGTTCACTTACCCGCTAAGCACCCTGGATATCCATGCTTTCAGTTACCCATGACTTTTATTTCTGCTCCTGAGTACCAAGTTATTTAGAAATGACTCTGTTTCATAATGGTCTGGTTTTTTCTTTTTTTATGTTGACAAACATGCAAAAACTGCAGAAGACAGTAGCTTTTGGCCTCTTCGTTACCTTAGCGCAGTTCAGTCGCTCAGTCATGTCTGACTCTTTGCAACCCCATGGACTGCCTACAATGTATTAATAATAATGAGCAAAGAGAGTCTCCAAATAAGGTTAGAAGTGTAAAACAGTGTAAATTGCAGTGAGTTAGCAGGAATAAATGTTCAACATTTCATTAGCAAGCTTTGTAGCTTTTTTCTTCCTAAATCTACCTATTTAAGAGTACTTCATAATTCACTGTAATATTTGATTATCTTAAACATTTTCAAATAATTTAAAACAACTTGCCTATATTCACATACAGTAGTCTAATGTCAAATATTTAGTGTATGAGAAAATGGCACTGATACTAAACACACATGGTATCTTGGGTGATTCAAAAGGCCCTTCAGGCTCTTTCAAGGTCATTATTATGAGATATTATTTTCACTTGACCCTCAGATGCAGAGGATTGAGTTAATCAGGCTCCATAGTTCATGGCATGTCATTAATGCTAGGCTATAAAAAGGCCTCTTTTGTTTTATTCATTTAGTTCCTTTTATTCCCTTACCTGCCTCACATTCACTACTTTCTATCCAGGAACTCATTCCATTCCATTCAATGTATTTTTTCTTTGTATGTCTTATTCTAAAAATGTGATTTTTGTTTGCTTGTTTTGAATGGGTTGATTCAAATAATGAATTCAAATATATGAATTCAGATAGGTAAATAATTTTGTGTTACTCAGATTCTTATTTCACTAAGCCCTATATTTTAAAAATCCTTATATATTTGCTATGTGCACATGGTTTCTAACCAGTACATGGTATTTTGTGGTATGCACCCACTATCTTATCTTTTAAAATTATTTATTTATTTTTGGCCGGGCTGTATCTTCACTGCTGCATGGGCTTTTTTTCTAGTTGCGATGGGGGGAGGGGGTACTCTCTAGGTGGCATGAGCAGGCTTCTCATTGCAGTGGCTTCTCTTGTTGCAAAGCACAGGCTTTAGGGCATGCAGGTTTCAGTAGCTGTGATACATGTGCTCTTAAGTTGTGACTCCCAGGCTCTAGAACACAGGCTCAGTAATTGTAGTGAACAGGCTTAGTCACTCTGAGGCATATGGGATCTTACCAGATCAGGGGTCGAATCCAAGTCTCCTACATTAACAGATGGATTCTTTATGACTGAGCCACCAGGGAGGCCCTACCCACTCTATTCTATTATTTCTTCTCCCAGTGTTGGGTACCAAGGTTGGTTCAACTCCCACCACTACAAATAATGCAGCAATGAACATCCTTGTACATGTTCCTAATGGATCACTGTGAGACTTCCCTTGGGATATATATTGAGGAAAAGAATAGGTTACACATAAGGTATGAGAAGGTTTATTTTAAGTAAGTCAACTCAGATTGTTCTTTTGAATGACTGCATCAGTTTTATCCCCCACCAGCAATAAATACAGACTCTTCTATTCCTACAACCCTGACAACAGTTGGTACTATCTAGCTTTCTAAGTATTTCCAGACTGCATTATGCTTTTGATCTCCACTTTCAGTATTGCAAATGAATTTGAGAATCTTTTTGTTACTTTCTTGAGTTTCTTTTTCATAAATTGATTTTCAAATCTTATAACCATTTTATTGGGGCTTCGGTCTTCTTGTTAGTTTGCAAAAGTTTCTTTTATATTATGGATATTAACCCCTTATCAGTTGTAGATGTTATAAAGATTTTCCCCCTTCTTCCCTTCTGTTGGTGGTGGTGGTTTATTTGCTAAGTCATGTCCAACTCTTGTGACCCCATGGACTGTACCCTGCCAGGCTCCTCTGTCCATGGGATTCTCCAGGCAAGAATACAAGAGTAGGGAGCCAATCCCTTCTCCAGGGGATCTTCCCAACCTAGGGATCAAACCTGGGTCTTCTGAATTGCAGGCAGATTCTTTACCACCCTTCTATTACTTGTGCATTATTTTGGTCTATGATATTCTTCATTGAGCATATCTTTCATTATAATAATTATGCTTTACAGTTAAAAAGTTTACCACCAGTAAACAATCTATTTTTTCCTGTTGATTTGTGCTGCAACATCAAAATATGATTGCATTCATTAAATGCTAGAATGTACAAAAACTAAATGTCAAAGTGGTCTCTACATTTCAGACAAAATAATGTATTGCTTTCTGATTTGCTTCTCACTGGGAAGGAACAAATTTTTACTTTGTAAAAGGAAAATTTGTGTAACAATTTAAAGCATTCAAATGTAGGGGTAGGAGCCACAAGAAAATTGAGCTCTCTTTCACCAGAGATGTTTAAGCAGATGTTGAGCATGTATGGAGCCCATACAATAATAAGTGTGTGGTAGATAGCTTCCTTGTTCTCAGTTCTCAGTTTTTTATGTGCAAAGGAAGAAGATCAGGCTGTCTACTGTCTAGAGTCCTATAGGAGATTAAGTGCAATGAGTCTGTAATCCTGTGCCATTTAAATTTTATTCCATCCTAAAGAAACTGTTAGGCAGTTAGAATAGGAAAAAGGAGTCCAAAATGGTGGTGGCTAAAAGATAAGGAAGGAAAAAGCCCGTGGAAATAGAACAAAGGAAGGTCCAGGACTGGAGTGAGGACCTCAGGTAAAATAAACAGCGTTCCTGGCTAGCCCAGTTTACATAGGGCAGGCTCAAGGGGAGGAGAAAAAGCATTAAAAGAGGAGCCAAAGGGCCGGGGGCCTCTCTTCCCATCTTTTGGGTCTGCATGCCCTCACGCCTTCAGGCTGTATTTTCCTTTATTTTCTAAATAAAACTGAACTGTAACATGGAGCTGTAACACTGGTCCAACTGAGGGCCGTAACACCGGTCCATCACTTCAAATTTTTGTTGTGACGAGACAGAACCAAGGAAATTACACACTCCCTCGACAAAAGGAAAAGGGGTTTGGGACTTCTTGGAGGAGGAGGCAAGTTATAGGAAGGTAAACAGGAAAAGTGTGGCAAAGGTTGTTTAATGGAGTTTGCTATGCCTTTTTATTAAGGCCCACCTTTTTATTAAGAAAGCTCTTCTTCCTGGTGCTGAGGAAATACCTTTACAAATAGAAATTTCCTTTACAAAAGGAAAATATGTGACCTGTTTTTAGAGCTTTTTCCTGCAACTGATGATTTTCAGTGGGCTTTAGCCCAAAATAATCCATATGGCAAAGAGGCATAATCCATTAAGAAGTAGTATTATTTTGGTATCTGCCTCACATATCAAGTACCCAATAAATATATCCTTACTTTACTACTTTTTAGGTTTAAAAAAAAAAAAAGAAACCTGACTATAGGCAATAATTCTATATAATGTGGCCAAAAGAAAAGTCCAGGTTTAATTTCAAATGTTATTCCTGGGTCAAAAGATATTTCTCAAAAGTTGATGTCATTAGCATGAAGATCATGCCAAAATATTGCCTGATCTGCCTCTTCCAAAAGAATTCCTTAATGTAGTATGCTGAAAATTACATCCAAATTAAAACTCACATTATTTTGTCTCTGCCAACAACCTTAGTGATAAACAGCTCATGCTAGAAAGGTGTCCATAGAAAACTGACATTTCCAGTTAAATCTAAGGAAATTCTGAGGACAAAGAACCCATTACTAATGAATAAGTGCATTTGCACAATAATTGTGTTGAGGAGGTTGTATTATAGCAGTATATTACTCTGCAGCACTGTTTGAGCCAGGCTTATTATACTGCATTGAAATGACTAGAACAACAGTAAGATGCTGCTTGATTTTCTAATTATTATTGAAAAATGCCTCCTGAGCCCAGCCTCAAAGCCCTCTCTTTTGAATCATCTTCAACTCACACTGCTTCTCATGCATTATACATTAAACCCATATGGCCATTTGAGGTGGAAGGTCTCTGGAGGGAAGTTCCATACTGCTCTTTTCACTGTAGGAGGGAAAAAGGTAGAAAAAAACAAGAAAGAGGGGAGAAGGATGGGACTAGTGAGACAGAAGGAAGAAATACCTCTGGGCAAAATTCAGAATTCAGACAAAGGTGAGTCAAATTAATAAACATTAAAAAGAGATGGGAATCACTTCCAGATTTTTTGTATGTTTAGGGTTTTGTTGCTAAGCTTGAGGGAGCTCCTGAACAAGATTGCTCTTTGAATTTGTTAGCTTCTAATAAGTGCCTCAAGCCTATAATTTGCTAGAATGAGAAAGAGATGGAACAATTTGGCAAAATGGATCTATGCAGGTAGAGCCTGAATTTTATAGAATCATAATAAAATTGATATTTAAAGGTATCTATGAAAAAATATTTTAACATTGATCAAATATATGTAATTTATTTTAAAAAGAAAATGTAAAACTTTTTCAGTATGCTCAGAATATTCCCCACGGTTCTCTTTTTAAAACACATATTATTAATTTCTCAGAAGTAAACTGCAAAAGAAAAATTCCTTCAGATATTCTTAACCAAGTAATACATCTAAACTCTATGAAAATCTTGAAAGTTACACCTATTTATTAGTTATATTCATCTTTATCTCTCTGCCCTGGAGTTTGTTATATTTTTCAAGTTTCTTAGACTTAAGCACTTACCATGTATAAGACACAATGCTAAGTATTTAAAACTCATTTTATTTATTGTAAAAACTCTATAAGATAGATTTTATATTACTCATTATTTCCACTTTATGGATGAGAAAACTGAGACTCATAAAGCTTATATGCTTATATAACACTCTGCTCTGTATATTACTTGTTATGATTTAAATAGTGAAGATTATAAAATGCAGGTTTTTCTTTTGCTCTTACAACTGGATACATGGATTAATGTAATTCTACTTTAATTTGATTAGTCGGATTTTGTCTACAGAAATAAACACAGCCTTGAAACCTTGATAGGGCATTTTCATGGTCTTTTCTTTTTCACAGAAAAAAAGCAGAATCAAACAACTACAATTAAAATAAAAACAACTGTGTGAATTAAAGTATTAATGACATTTCAGCCAATGAGGTGTTAATGTCATCCAACTCACATTTTAATTATCAACGCCTCTTTATACATAAATTTGTTAACTTTGTTTCTTGCCTGCAAATGTTAATTTTCCAACTAAATGTCTGCCATTTAAAAAATACTTTTTAAAGAATCTGATATAAGTTAGTAAGCATGGGATTGATGGAAGAGAAGCCAGCAAATAGCTCTGAACAGTTTCTCTATATTTGAAATGGAGCAGGAATACAAGGAGATGTTACATTTTACTGTTTCCATAAAGATGGTGTTTTCTCTTTACAATTCTGGCTTCTTGCCCCTGTGCTTCTATATCGTTAGGAGCCTAAATGAGCTCCAGATCTCATTTTCTCACCCTGCCTTTTGTCAATGACAGACGAAGTCTCTCCCTTATGGCCAGTCTATGATTCAATCTGTGCCTGATGCATCATCTACCACTGATTATTCAGGATGAGACATGCATCTGCTGCTCAACATTACCAAGCA
The DNA here is from genome assembly GCF_000754665.1 of Bison bison bison. Lineage (NCBI taxonomy): Eukaryota > Metazoa > Chordata > Mammalia > Artiodactyla > Bovidae > Bison > Bison bison. The sequence continues at coordinate 12,352,796 of NW_011495082.1, forward strand.
TACGAATTACAAGAGTTAAGTAAAACCTGAAAATAATCATTTAAAATGTTAAGCTGTCTCCTATGCAAAGCCCTAAGCACTTTTTCTTTTGAAATAATATACTAGAAATGTATTTGTTTCTTTCACATGAGGGCAAATGTTCCTCAAAATATTAGCTCAATTACAATAAGAAAAAATAAGTAAAATTTTACAAAGAAGTATATACATTTTCCACAGTTCCACTTTTTAAATTAGGAAATAAGAGCTTGAAACTCAATTTAATAAGTATAATTATATGAAATTGTAGGGGGAGGGAAAACAATTTTCCCTCCACCCTCAGTTCTTAGCTGACCTAATTTCACTGGCCATGCTTTCTACTATTCCGCACTTAAACTCTGAAGTATACCCAACGAACCCTGTAAGAAAAGTCAGATTAATAAGAGAAAAACAACAGAAGTTTATTAGTGCATATGCCTCCTGGGTACAAGAGATACACCTAGGGAAAAATGACTATCTCCCAGTTAAAGACAAAGAAAAAAAGGGGGTGTATGTTTGGGTTACAAGAAGGCCAGTTTTGAGGTTACTGGGAAAAGCATGATTAAACAAGGTTTTTTATGCAAATTTAAGTCTTTGCTTCCTGCATTAATAAAATTCTCTCCTGATTAAGTCATCCTTCCTAGTAATTCAGCTGGTAAAGAATCTGCCTGCATTGCAAGAGACCTTGGTTAGATTCCTGGGTTAGGAAGATCCCCTGGAAAAGGGATAGGCTACTCATTCCAGTATTCTTGGGCTTTCCTGGTGGCTCGGATGGTAAAGAACCCACCTGCAATGTGGGAGACCTGGGTTCCATCCCTGGGTTGGGAAGATCCCCTGGAGGAGGGCATGGCAACCCACTCCAGTATTCTTGCCTGGAGAATCCCCATGGACAGAGGAGCCTGGTGGGCTACAGTTCATGGAGTCACAGAGTCAGACATGACTGAGCGACTTAAGCACAGCACAGCACAGCTCTTCTTGATACACCACCCTTATAATTGGAGATTTCATTTATTAATGTAAACTTCCCTTACAAAAGAGGAACTTGCATTTTATTTTTCATACTTATTCTGTGTCCATTATTTCTTAGAATTGTTATTGTTCAGTCACTACGTCATGTCCAACTCTTTGTGACCCCATGAACTGCAACACGCCAAGCTTCCTTGTCTATCACCAACCCCCAGAGCTTACTCAAACTCATGTCCATCTAGTCAGTGATGCCATCCAACCATTTCATCCTCTGTCATCCCCTTCTCCTCCCGCCTTCAGTCCTTCCTAGCATCAGGGTCTTTTCCAGTGAGTCAGCTCTTCGCATCAGGTAGCCAAAGTATTGGAGCTTTATCTTCAGTATCAGTCCTTCCAATGAATATTCAGGGTTGATTTCTTTTAGGATTGACTGATTTGATCTCCTTGCTGTCCAAGGGACTCATAAGACTCTTCTCCAGCAACACAGTTTGAAGACATCAGTTCTTCAGTGCTCAACCTTTTTTATCGTCCAGCTCTCATATCCATACATGACTACTGGAAAAAATGTAGCTCTGACTATACCAACCTTTGTAGGTAAAGCAATGTCTTTGCTATTTGCAGTGAAGTGATGAGACTGGATGTCATGATCTTAGTTTTTTGAATGTTGAGTTTTAAGCCAGCTTTTTCACTCTTCTCTTTCACCCTCATGAAGTGGCTCTTTAATTCCTCTTCTTTCTGCCGTAAGGGTGATGTCATCTGCATATCTGAGGTTATTGATATTGCTCTAGGCAATCTTGATTCCAGCTTGTGCTTCATCAAGCCTGGCATTTCTCATGATGTATTCTGCATATAAATTAAAAAGCAGGGTGACAATATATAGCCTTGATGTACTCCTTTCCCAATTTGGAATGAATCCATTATTCCATCTCCGGTTATAACTGTTGCTTTTTGATCTGCATACAGATTTCTCAGAAGGCAGGTAAGATCGTCTGGTATTCCCATCTCTTTAAGAATTTTCCACAGTTTGTTGTGATCTACACCGTTAAAGGTTTTAAAGTAGTCAGTGAAGCAGAAGTAGATGATTTTTCTGGAATTATCTTGCTTTTTCTATGATCCTGAGCACGTTGGCAATTTGATCTATGATTTCTTTGCCTTTTCTAAATCCAGCTTGAACATCTGGAAGTTCTCAGTTCACATACTGATAAAGCCTAGCTTGAAGGATTTTGAGCATTACTTTGCTAGCATGTGAAATGAGTGCAATTGTGTGGTAGTCTGAACATTCTTTGGCATTGCCTTTCTTTGAGACTGGAATGAAAAATGACCTTTTCCAGTCCTGTGACCACTGCTGAGTTTTCCTAATTTGCTGGCATATTGAGTGCAGCACTTTCACAGCATCATCTTTTAGGATTTGAAATAACTCAACTGAAATTCCATCACCTCCACTAGCTTTGTTCGTAGTGATGCTTCCTAAGGCCCACTTGATGTTGCATACCAGGATATCTGACTCTAGGTGAGTGATCACACCATCATGATTATCTGGGTCGTGAAGATCTTTTTGGTATAGTTCTGTGTATTCCTGTCACCTCTTCTTAATATCTTCTGCTTCTATTAGCTCTATACCATTTCTGTCCTTTATTGTGCCCATCTCTGCTTGAAATGTCCCCTTGGTATCTCTGCTGCTGCTGCTGCTAAGTCGCTTCAGTCATGTCCAACTCTGTGCGACCCCATAGACAGCAGCCCACGAGGCTCCCCCATCCCTGGGATTCTCCAGGCAAGAACACTGGAATGGGTTGCCATTTCCTTCTCCAATGCATGAAAGGGAAAAGTGAAAGTGAAGTCGCTCGGTTGTGTCCAACTTTCATGGAATTCTCTAGGCCAGAATACTGGAGTGGGTAGCCTTTCTCTTCTCCAGGGGATCTTCCCGACCCAGGAATCGAACAGGGATCTCCTGCATTGCAGGTGGATTCTTTACCAACTGGGCTATCAGGGAAGGCTGAAGAGATCCCTAGTCTTTCCCCTTCTATTATTTTCCTCTATTTCTTTGCATTGATCTCTGGGGAAGGCTTTCTTATCTCTCCTTGCTATTCTCTGGAACTCTGCGTTCAGATGTGTATATCTTTCATTTTCTCCTTTGCCTTTAGCTTCTCTTCTTTTCTCAGCTATTTGTAAGGCCTCTTCAGACAACCGTTTTGCCTTTTTGTGTTTCTTCCTTGGGGATGGTCAGTGATTAGGCAAATGTAGATTTCACCCCTTGATGGGGGAAAGGCAAGTCATGTTGTAGAAGAATATATCCTGGGGGAAGTATTGCTGTAGCCAGCTCTGAAAACTCTAATCAGCCACACGGAAGTGTCTTCCAGAGCTGACACTGTACACGTTGGCAGTAACTGTTACAGCAGAAGGACCACATACTTTATGCTGAAAATTAAGACCTAGCTCCACTTTTTAATAACTTTATAACTTGTCATAATTTCTTAAATAATTTTTCTTGACCCAAATACTTGACAAAAATAATATTTTCTTGACAGAAAATACTGACTATGCAATAATTTTGAAAATTTAAAAAGCTAAAATAAAATTACCTCGTGGCTCAATTCTTGCTGTCTCTTTCCAGAGTGAACTCACTTATACTATCATCTTAGTAATATCACTGGCGTGCTAGTGAGTTACTCTCAAATCTACATTTATAATGATTAATTAGTTCTCTAGCTCCATTTCAGAATCCCAATATGGTTGTCCTTCCAGTAAAATAAAAGTTATAAAAGACATCATTGAGAATATTGGGGGGAAATGTATAGATCATATATTAGTATAATAACTAGTATATAATTAGTGTATTAGTATTGTGGTATTAAGAATACCATAATATTATTTGATGGTGATAACTGTGTTTTGACTGTGTAAGAAAGTGAACTGGTTATTAGGAGATATATACCAAAATATTGAGGGGTGAATCTTCTGTCTGTGTGTGAGAAAGAGATCATATAGATAAAACATTGACAATAGGTGAACCAAGTAATTGGTAATTTATGGGTATTTATTGTACTATTATCGTAATTCTTCTACCATTTGAAATGTTCAAAAATAAAAGGAAAATAATCATGCTGTCTCTTTCCTTTCTCCTCTAAGCATATGGCTCAAAAATGGATTATTTAATTTTTCTAGGTTTGATCAGTAAAACCATCATCCCTCACTCCTCATAGTTAACTAGTCACCAAATTCTGATGACTGTTTGATTCCCACTTTTGTTGCCCTAACAAATCTCCATGGTCATTCACTTGGATTATTGATGTTAACCTATTTTAAATCATTTTCCCATCTTATTTTTCATCCTAGATTGGTTTAGTAAATGGAAATCTATTTATTACCCTCTCTTGCAGAAAACACACACACACTGTCCCACACATGCTTAAAAGAACAAAGTCTATACTCACATGCCTCCTTCTATATTCCTCCTTCTTAGTGTATGAACTATCCAATCAATCAACATCCATATGGATAGATAGATTTGGAAGTGCCTTCTGCTTGTTTCAGTGATAAATTCATGTAGTGCCGTTACAATGAATCAAGAACCAATGTGTTTATAAGTTTCTTTTCATCCATTAATAAACACTTAAGAAAAATTAAAAGTCAAACCAAGAAAACCCATTTATGTGCCCGATAGTTGCTTAGGAAATCAAGGTAAAACAAACAGTTTGCAATTTGAATGAAGGCAGGTACAGATTTCTGACATGCTACATGGGATTAGGAAATATGGCCTGGTAGCATCACTAATCAAAGCTAAAAAAATTACCTAACAGGACCCAGAAGTCCCAAACACCAACCATCTATTTCTTTACTATTGTTGTTTAGTCGCTAAGTTGTGTCTGACTCTTGTGACCCCATGGATTATAGTGTGCTGTGCTTTGCTTTCTTGTAAAAGCCTGCCACTGTGAATCTGATTAACATGTTCCTCTAATCTCTCTGTTCAATTCTACCACCTGTTTTATAAATTATTATTATTAGCAATCAGAGATTCAGATTGGTTTTTCTGTTCCAGGTAAATAGATGCACGGGAAACAGTTTCTGACCTAATAATATGTTTTTCAAACAAGTGCACCCATATATTCTTATGGACCTCGCAAGCTTTTATTGCCTATAAATTGTGATGTTCTGATATGCAGTAAAAGTATTTCACTTTGAAGTAACTTTAGATTGAGTAGTTTATCTCTGAACATCAAGTGCTGTCTTAAAAGTCAAAATGAATTGTGGCTCAATTGTGTAATTAATTTCCTAAAAATGGAAAGCCCTTGTCAGTCAGGATTACTCATACACACATTCAGTCCCTCTCAACCAGACTCTAAGCCTCTGAGGTCAGGATTACTACCACATTCAATACACACACACACAGCTCCTAGCCTAGTGCCATGGACATAGAAAATGCTCAATACATGTTTAATAAATAAATAAAGTTCTCCACCTTGTCTTTTTCTTTAGTATGTGCTGGATATTTTTCCCTGAATTATCAAGTTCAATTTTCCAGTGAACTTTACCTGTCAGGTCAAAGCATGTTGGAATTGTGGAATTATAGAGCTCACAGGCAGCTTTGGGGTTCGAAGGATGCAGCTCTTTATTTTCCAGTTGACAACACTGAAGTTATAAGAGGCTAAGTTTGTTATCTAAGGTCATGCACCTGAAGAGTGCCAGCTCCAGACCTGCCTAAGTCCTGAGCCCCAGTGCTGTCTGCTGCACTACACTGAACTAGCTCTGATCAAAGCAGTCTAATTAATTATACAGATAAAATGCAACCATACAAACCTCAGAATGTGTGCTGACTTCTGTTCAAAAAATGTCTCTTTCTCCTTCAGATAGAAAAAAATATGAATATTTGTCTAAGACAGACATTGAATAATCTGAATATATACAAAGAAAATCATTGACTGAAAGATACCAACAACCTTTGATATTATCACCATAAATAACAGAGAGAGAAAGTCCTTGGAGATTTTTCCTGACTTTGATCAGTATGAAGGCTTATTAGGCAAATTTATTATCTTGCATAGAATTTTAATTGAGTGCAAAAATAGAATGGTAAAGAAAAAAATGTGTACATTGACTTCATTTAGTTGTTCAGATACCTTAATTGAGAACCACCGTTGCTTGGCTATCCAGAACATAGGTAAAGAAACAGGCAGGCATCTTCAGAGGTTTAACAACCTGGAAAGATGAAATCGAGTAGCATTTCTTCCCTGTGAAGTACATAATGACTTTCATCACAGCCCACCAAGGGGAAGAGTGACATTTGGATAGCCACACCTTAAATGCATAATAGCAGCTGAGCAATAAAATTGTCTATGTGTAAATAACTAATCAGATCAGATCAGATCAGTCGCTCAGTCGTGTCCGACTCTTTGCGACCCCATGAATTGCAGCACGCCAGGCCTCCCTGTCCATCACCAACTCCCGGAGTTCACTCAGACTCACATCCATCGAGTAAGTGATGCCATCCAGCCATCTCATCCTCTGTCGTCCCCTTTTCCTCCTGCCCCCAATCCCTCCCAGCATCAGAGTCTTTTCCAATGAGTCAACTCTTTGTGTGAGGTGGCCAAAGTACTGGAGTTTCAGTTTTAGCATCAGTCCTTCCAATGAATACCCAGGACTGATCTCCTTTAGGATGGACTGGTTGGATCTCCTTGCAGTCCAAGGGACTCTCAAGAGTCTTCTCCAACACCACAGTTCAAAAGCATCAATTCTTTGGCACTCAGCCTTCTTCACAGTCCAACTCTCACATCCATACATGACCATAGAAAAAACCATAGCCTTGACTAGATGGACCTTTGTTGGCAAAGTAATGTCTCTGCTTTTGAATATGCTATCTAGGTTTGTCATAACTTTCCTTCCAAGGAGTAAGTGTCTTTTAATTTCATGGCTGTAGTCACCATCTGCAGTGATTTTGGAGCCCAGAAAAATAAAGTCTGACACTGTTTCCCCATCTATTTCCCATGAAGTGGTGGGACCGGATGCCATGATCTTTGTTTTCTGAATGTTGAGCTCCCCCATATCCCTCAAAAAGTGTTTAGCAAAGAAGAGAGAAAAAGAGCATTTTCAACTATAGTTACAACAATTAAAAAAAAAAATCAAAGAGCAATCTTCAGAGTCCCTTGGGCTGAAAATCATAGACAAAACAGTCTTCTGATGATTAGTGGTATGACCTTTGTATGAATAAGCAAGTGGTCCTTCAGAGAGGCTTTGGGATATTGGGTTGACAACCTAGGACAGTTTATAGTGAAATTTCTGAATTTAGGAAGAGAGGAAAGGTGATGGTGAAAAAAAATCTCTAGGGGAAATCAATGAAGTTAGCTTTGTTATCGACCCTTTTGAGTCTGTCCCCAGCAAGTGCCAGTGTACTTCCAAGTAATAGTAGGAAACCTCGTTCGGAAGCAAAGTTTTATGCTTTGATCAAACAATGGAGAGGTGCCAACCAAGCTCTTAAACACTCCCTGACAGGCCTTAGGTTGGGCTCCTTCATAAGGTCTCCTCAGTAGGGACCAGAGAGGGTGGAGTTTCTCGGATCTGGTGCAGATCAGCTCATGTTCCTGCCTGAAGTGCCAGGTGCAACATCTCTGCATACGGCCCGCTGCACCTCCCACCGCAATCTTGAATTGCAGTGTCCTGCTCAGCGCTTGTGCGCTCAGCCACCCAGCTGAGGTGCTGCGAGCAGAACTCTAGGAGCTCTGGTCTGAAGTGCTGACTACACAGCCTCAGCACACTGCGCCCTAAGTGAGTGAAAGTTGCTCAGTCGTGTCCAACTCGCTGCGACTCCATGGACTATACAGTCCATGGAATTCCACAGGCCAGAATACTGGAGTGGGTAGCCTATCCCATCTCCAGGGGATCTTTCCAACCCAGGATTGATCCCAGGTCTCCCACATTGAGGGCAGATTCTTTACCAGCTGAGCCACACAGGACGCCCAAGAATACTGGAGTGGGCAGCCTTTCCCTTCTTCAGGGGATCTTCCAAACTCAGAAATCAAACCAGTGTCTCCTGCATTTCAGGCAGATTCTTTACCAACTGAGCTATAAGGGAAACCCTATGTGCTAGTGAAACTCCATGATGCATAAAGGGAAAAAAAAAAAGGTTAGACTTCATTACCCAGATTCTATTTTTATTTCCCAGGAATTGTTAATGGGGATTGCCGGTGTCAAATCCCTTCAATGTCTTTGTCGTGTTCCTCATTCTTGAGGGGTGCAGCTCTACCTCCTGAAACTGCTTTGTTCTGAGTCTGTGCATTGTCAAAACCCCAAGTCCAGGAGCAGAGCTTCTCCCCAGCTGCCATTAGCTTTGTTTGCTTGTCACCAGGTCTCAGTCCTAACTGCTCATATCCCTGCAACGCCACCATTTGTCTTACCTTTGGGAGACAAAGGACAGCAGATAATTTAAGATATTGAGTTGTTGTTCAATCACTGGTCATGTCCAACTCTTTGTGACCAGATGGACTTCAGCACACCAGGCTCCTTTGGCCTCCGCTGTCTCCCAGAGTTTGCTCAAACTCGTGACCCTTGAGTCGGTGATGCCATTCCACCATCTCATCCTCTGCTGCCCCCTTCTCTTTTTGTCTTCAGTCTTTCCCAGCATCAGGATCTTTTCCAATAAGTCAGCTCTTGAAGATAATGAATATGCTGCCCAAATATTAGCAAGAGAATAACAGTGACACGTAGGATAGCATGCATCTACTGGGAATCTGGTAAACACTTAAGATCTTCCCTGTCCCACACTCTAGGCTCAGGGGAGAGCTATCAGCTAGGCTTTTGGGGAGACGTCTCTGTGGTTAGGCTTCCTGCCTCTATGACTTGAGTCTGAGAACTCACTGTGTGTCTCTCCAGTCTTTTTCTCTCCATCATAAAATCACTTGTGTCTGTGAACCATTCCTCTTTGGTGTTTAGAAGAGGCTCACTTCCTAATTCCCTAGGTCAGGGCAACTGGAATAGATCATATCTGTAGTTTCTATACCGTCATACTATCCAGCCGTACTCCATTTCTTTGGGTCGGAGGGTGGCAGAATTTAGCTTGTGACAGGTTTCTCTGGTAGCCACTGGGTTGTCTAACATCATAGCCTGACTTAAATTGACCTTCCAGCCATACCGCTCGATTCCATTAGAACTTACTAAAGCCTGAACCTGGCATGGGGTCCATGTAGTGATTGGCTGGCCAAGCATTATCTTTTCAGGCTTCTTTAGCTGGTCTGTAGTAGCTGCTACTGCCTTTGGGCAAGGAGGCTATTCTCAGCAGTTTGAACTAATGGTTTAGAGGAATAAGCAGTCACCTAAGCAAAGGATCCCAGTTTTTGAGCTGATGCCCAAAGGGGGATTCCCCTTCTTTCATGAATGTAAAGGTCAAAGGATTTAGTTAAATCTGGGAGGGGAAGGGCAGAGATTTCTGAAGTAATTGCTTTTTCAATTTTTAAAAGGCCCCTTTGCATTCTAAATTCCATTCAAAAATATCATCATTGTTTTAATTTTTCATTTAGAGACATAGCTATTAGACCATAGTTAAGGATCCAGATGTGGCAGCATTTGACCATCCCCAAGAAACCACAAACTGTCTTCTAGTTTTAGATCAGGCAAAACTGCAAATAGCTTCTTTTTGTTCATGGGGTAGGCTTCTCTGACCTTCTGTGAGAATGAATCCTATGTAGGTCACCCTAGTTTGTGATATTTGAACCTTTCTCTTGATACCTTACATCTGTCAACTGAAAAAATACATGCAACCTAAAAGTTGAGAGTTATGTTTTATTTAATGGGAATTTTTAGGACTTAAGACTAGGAGGCAGGATCTCAAGTAACCCTGAGAGAACTGCTTCAAGGAGGTGGGCAGGGAGGAATCAGGTTATATAGAGGTTTGCAACAAAGGACAGATTATGTGAACATTAAAAGTATTTTTGTGGATTAAAGAAAACCAGATATCCCAAGTTAAGTAACTTTTCTGTGTATGGGAAGATGTATGAGTCTGGACTTACTGGAATCATTCCTTTCATATGCATGTCAGCTAGTTGGGGGCAGTATCTTGCATTTTTCACATCTGGGGCTCCTCGGAGTTCATCGTAAGGAGTCACTGCAACCTGATGGCTGCCAGGTATTCACAGGTATTCTTCTCCTTCCTAAGTAACCTTAGGGATCAGGAATTCACATTTGGAAGGCCGGAATCACCCATGACTGTGACATGCTTGTTTGCTGATATGGCAGGAAATATTCCATGTCTCATGTCTTAGATGGTTCAAAGTGGTTACATTATTTTTGAGGCATTCCTAGTAGGACTATCCATCAGAATGTCATTTTCATACTGGAGGATGGCTAATATTTATTGAGGCTTATTATGTCCCAGTTGCTCTTTGTAGATTATTTTATTTAAGCTCAACAATAACTCTTCTAAGATATATATTATTATTGTCTATTTAAACCCATGCTGCTACCCTTTTCTGTTTAAATAAGCATTTCTACAGTACAGAGGTAGCAAAAATACAAAGAAGAACTACACAAAAAAGATCTTCACAATCCAGATAATCACAATGGAATGATCACTCACCTAGAGCCAGACATCCTGAAGTGCAAAGTCAAGTGGGCCTTAGGAAGCATCACTATGAACAAAGCTAGTGGAGGTGATGGAATTCCAGTTGAGCTCTTTCAAATCCTGAAAGATGATGCTGTGAAAGTGCTGCACTCAATATGCCAGCAAATTTGGAAAACTCAGCAGTGGCCACAGGACTGGAAAAGGTCAGTGTTCATTCCAATCCCAAAGCAAGGCAATGCCAAAGAATGTTCAGACTACCACACAATTGCACTCATCTCATATGCTAGCAAAGTAATGCTCAAAATTCTCCAAGCCAGGCTTCAACAGTACATGAACCATGAACTTCCAGATGTTAAAGCTGGATTTAGAAAGGACAGAGGAACCAGAGATCAAATTGCCAACATCGACTGGATCATTCAAAAAGCAAGAGAGTTCCAGGAAAACATCTACTTCTGCTTTATTGACTATGCAAAGCCTTTGACTGTGTAGACCACAACAAACTCTGAAAAATTATTTAAGAGATAGGAATACTAGACCAGCTGACCTGCGTCCTGAGAATTCTGTATGCAGGTCAGGAAGCAACAGTTAGAACTGGACATGGAACAACAGACTGGTTCCAAATAGGAAAAGGAGTATGTCAAGGCTGTATATTGTCACCCTCCTTATTTAACTTATATGTAGAGTACATCATGAGAAACACTGGGCTGGATGAAGTACAAGCTGGAATCAAGATTGCCAGGAGAAATATCAGTAATCTCAGATGTGCAGATGACATCATCCTTATGGCAGAAAGTGAAGAACTAGAGAGCCTCTTGATGAAAGTGAAAGAGGAGAGTGAAAAAATTGGCTTAAAACTCAACATTCAGAAAACGAAGATCATGGGATCTGGTCCCATCACTTCATGGCAAATAGATGGGGAAACAATGGAAACAGTGACAGACTTTATTTTGGGGGGCTCCAAAATCACTGCAGGTAGTGACTGAAGCCATGAAATTAAAAGACGCTTGCTCCTAGGAAGAAAAGCTATGACCAACCTAGACAGCATGTTAAAAAGCAGAGATATTCCTTTGCCAACAAAGGTCCATTTAGTCAAAGCTATGGTTTTTCCAGTAGTCATGTGTGGATGTGAGAGCTGGACTGTAAAGAAAGCTGAGCACCAAAGAAATGATGCTTTTGAACTGTGGTTTTGGAGAAGACTCTTGAGAGTCCCTTGGACTGCAAGGGGATCCAACCAGTCCATCCTAAAGGAAATTAGTCCTGAATATTCATTGGAAGGAATGATGCTGAAGCTGAAACTCCAATACTTTGGCCACCTGATGCAAAGAATTAACTCATTTGTAAAGACCTTGATGCTGGGAAAGATTGAAGGCAGGAGGAGAAGGGGACAACAGAGGATGAGATGGTTGGATGGCATCACCGACTCAATGGACAAGAGTTTGAGTAAACCCCGGGAGTTGGTTATGTACAGGGAGGCCTGCTGGTCTGCAACCCATGGGGTCGCAGAGTCGGACACGACTGAGCCACTGAACTAAACTGATAGTACTTTGCAAATAATCTCTTCTAAATCTCTTGGCATAATTCCACTTTGATTTCCAAATTGTGTGGTTGTTTATCTCTTTGTCTAGATTATAAATGCCTTGAAAACAGAAATCAAAAAACAAACCAGCTATACTTACCACTTAAATGAGAATTGATACACGTCTGCTGGATTGGACTGAATTAATTTGAATTGATTTTAAGTTGTAAATGTGTAAGAAAAACCTGAGTTACCAAGGAGTTAATTAGCAAGTCACTTCAAACTCTGAGTGTTTTTCATGGTCACCATGGTATTCCATATGGTTCTAAATTCAAGCCAATTTGCTCTTTCTAAATTTCTTTTCTACCATAACTTAAAAGTGTGACAATATTATCACCCATTTCTATCCTGTGTAGGGGTTGCAGACTAGGAATCTGAGGCTTTCATGGTATGAAATAGAGTGCAAATACCAAATCGTATTATTTCTACATAGCCAAATATGGATATACAGAGTTATAGATGCAGTAATTAATGTAAATATAACAAGTCATGAGGGAAATTTATATACTAAATTCACAAAAAATATTACTTTAAGAAGCATTTTTTATCCTTTCTCCCTCATTATTGCTTTCATTTTATAGCTATTGTCCTTAATTATAACTTTCATTGGCTTCAAGTCAAATAAAATATAGTGTGCTTTGGACTGAATTTGGGAGCTGGATAATTTCTTGGTAGAAATATATACCTAAGTAATGAAGGTAACTTTCTCAGGAACTTGATTGAAATTGGCTACTTCAATGCTAAATATATTATAGCCAGAAAACATTTTAATCATTTTCAGTCCCATCATGCAACAGTCTTTTGAAAAGATAAAAATTAATGCTATTTCTTAATACTTTTTTTTTACATGAAGGGACCTGTATAGACAGTTTTGTATAGCTAGCCCCAGGTTAGTAATTTGATCATCTTTGGAGCTAACCTTGGGATTATCAACTTTTATTTTGTATATAACTACAGATCCCACGTTGAAGGTCAGGAAGGGTGGCGGTGAGGCGATACCCCACGTCCAAGGTAAGGAGCAATGGCTGCGCTTTGCTGGAGCAACCGTGAAGAGATACCCCACACCCAAGATAAGAGAAACCCAAGTAAGACAGTAGGTGTTGCAAGAGGGCATCAGAGGGCAGACACACTGAAACCATACTCACAGAAAACTAATCTAATCACACTAGGACCACAGCCTTGTCTAACTCAGTGAAACTAAGCCATGCCCATGGGGCAACCCAAGACGGGCGGGTCATGGTGGAGAGATCTGACAGAATGTGGTCCACTGGAGAAGGGAATGGCAAACCACTTCAGTACTCTGGCCTTGAGAACCCCATGAACAGTATGAAAAGGCAAAATGATAGGATACTGAAAGAGGAACTCCCCAGGTCAGTAGGTGCCCAATATGCTACTGCAGATCAGTGGAGAAATAACTCCAGAAAGAATGAAGGGATGGAGCCAAAGCAAAAACAATACCCAGCTGTGGATGTGACTGATGATAGAAGCAAGATCCGATGCTGTAAAGAGCAATATTGCATAGGAACCTGCAATGTCAGGTCCAGAAATCAAGGCAAATTGGAAGTGGTCAAACAAGAGAAGGCAAGAGTGAATGTTGACATTGTAGGAATCAGTGAACTCAAATGGACTGGAATGGGTGAATTTAACTCAGATGACCATTATATCTACTATTGCGGGCAGGAATCCCTCAGAAGAAATGGAGTAGCCATCATGGTCAACAAAAGACTTTGCAATGCAGTACTTGGATGCAATCTCAAAAATGACAAAATGATCTCTGTTCGTTTCCAAGGCAAGCCATTCAATATCACAGTAATCCAAGTCTATGCCCCAACCAGTAACGCTGAAGAAGCTGAAGTTGAACAGTTCTATGAAGACCTACAAGACCTTTTAGAACTAACACCCCCAAAAGATGTCCCTTTCATTATAGAGGACTGGAATGCAAAAGTAGGAAGTCAAGAAACACCTGGAGTAACAGGCAAATTTGGCCTTGGAATATGGAATGAAGCAGGGCAAAGACTAATAGAGTTTTGCGAAGAAAAGGCACTGGTCATAACAAACATCCTCTTCCAACAACACAAGAGAAGACTCTACACGTGGACATCAGCAGATGGTCAACACTGAAATCAGACTGATTATATTCTTTGCAGCCAAAGATGGAGAAGCTCTATAAAGTCCACAAAAACATGACCAGGAGCTGACTGTGGCTCGGATCATGAACTCATTATTACCAAATTCAGACGTAAATTGAAGAAAGTAGGGAAAACCACTAGACCATTCAGGTATGACCTAAATCAGATCCCTTATGATTATACACTGGAAGTGAGAAATAGATTTAAGGGCCTAGAGCTGATAGATAGAGTGCCTGATGAACTATGGAATGAGGTTCATGACATTGTACAGGAGACAGGGATCAAGATCATCCCCGTGGAAAAGAAATGCAAAAAAGCAAAATGGCTGTCTGGGGAGGCCTTACAAATAGCTGTGAAAAGAAGAGAAGCAAAAAGCAAAGGAGAAAAGGAAAGATACAAGCATCTGAATGCAGAGTTCGAAAGAATAGCAAGAAGAGATAAGAAAGCCTTCTTCAGCGATCAATGCAAAGAAATAGAGGAAAACAACAGAATGGGAAAGACTAGAGATCTCTTCAAGAAAATGAGAGATACCAAGGGAACATTTCATGCAAAGATGGGCTCAATAAAGGACAGAAATGGTATGGACCTAACAGAAGCATAAGATATTAAGAAGAGGTGGCAAGAATACACAGAAGAACTGTACAAAAAAATCTTCACGACCCAGATAATCACAATGGTGTGATCACTGACCTAGAGCCGGACATCCTGGAATGTGAAGTTAAGTGGGCCTTAGAAAGCATGACTATGAATGAAGCTAGTGGAGGTGATGGAATTCCAGTTGAGCTCTTTCAAATCCTGAAACATGATGCTGTGAAAGTGCTGCACTCAATATGCCAGCAAATTTGGCAAACTCAGCAGTGGCCACAGGACTGGAAAAGGTCAGTTTTCATTCCAATCCCAAAGAAAGGCAATTCCAAAGAATGCTCAAACTACCACACAGTTGCACTCATCTCACATGCTAGTAAAGTAATGCTCAAAATTCTCCAAGCCAGGCTTCAGCAATACATGAACCGTGAACTTCCTGATATTCAAGCTGGTTTTAGAAAAGGCAGAAGAACCAGATATCAAATTGCCAACATCCGCTGGATCATGGAAAAAGCAAGAGAGTTCCAGAAAAACATCTATTTCTGCTTTATTGACTATGCC
>NW_011495082.1:12368268-12368958 GCF_000754665.1 Bison bison bison
ACATCTATTTCTGCTTTATTGACTATGCCAAAGCCTTTGACTGTGTGGATCACAATGAACTGTGGAAAGTTCTGAAAGAGATGGGAATACCAGACCACCTGACCTGCCTCTTGAGATATCTGTATGCAGGTCAAGAAGCAAAATTAGAACTGGACATGGAACAACAGACTGGTTCCAAATAGGAAAAGGAGTAAGTCAAGGCTGTATATTGTCACTCTGCTTATTTAACTTATATGCAGAGTACATCATGAGAAATGCTGGGCTGGAGGAAGCACAAGCTGGAATCAAGATTGCCAGGAGAAATATCAATAACCTCAGATATGCAGATGACACCACCCTTATGGCAGAAAGTGAAGAGGAACTAAAAAGCCTCTTGATGAAAGTGAAAGTGGAGAGTGAAAAAGTTGGCTTAAAGCTCAACATTCAGAAAACCAAGATCATGGCATCTGGTCCCACCACTTCATGGGAAATAGATGGGGAAACAGTGTCAGACTTTTTTTTTTTGGCTCCAAAATCACTGCAGATGGTGACTGCAGCCATGAAATTAAAGTTATGACCAACCTAGATAGCATATTGAAAAGCAGAGACATTACTTTGACAACAGAGGTCTGTCTAGTCAAGGCTATGGTTTTTCCTGTGGTCATGTATGGTTGTGAGAGTTGGACTATGAAGAAAGCTGAGTGCCAAAGA
>NW_011495082.1:12369058-12379987 GCF_000754665.1 Bison bison bison
TGTTGGAGAAGACTCTTGAGAGTCCCTTGGACTGCAAGGAGATCCAACCAGTCCATTCTGAAGGAGATCAGCCCTGGGTGTTCTTTGGAAGGAATGATGCTAAAGCTGAAAGTCCAGTACTTTGGCCACTTCATGTGAAGAGTTGACTCATTGGAAAAGACTCTGATGCTGGGAGGGATTGGGGCCAGGAGGAGAAGGGGACGACAGAGGATGAGTTGGCTGGATGGCATACTGACTCAATGGATGTGAGTCTGAGTGAACTCTGGGAGTTGGTGATGGACAGGGAGGCCTGGCGTGCTGTGATTCATGGGGTCACAGAGAGTCGGACATGACTGAGCAACTGAACTGAACTGAACTGACAGATCATTGGACAACTTTCACCAGTATTAAATAATCTCTTGTATATACTTATATTAACTCTATTTTCCTTACCGACTGTTTCTAATTTGGAAGAAAGACAAATTACTGAGAAAAATATTTTTATGTTTGGAAACCCTCTTAAATGTTGAAATTTGTGTGACCAAATATCAGTAGCTTTCAACAGTGTTGACTGTGATCCAAGAGAAGGGGTAATTGTGCACTGACTCATGTACACAAAGACGTATACAAAAGTGAGACAATGTTTTGTAAAACAGTGCTTACCCTTGTGATGTAAAATGCATTGGAGCTATTTTCGATTAATTACTCTTTTTTAAAAAATGCTTATCATACTCTGAATTGATTTCACAGGTATTAATGAGTAATAGTATCAGGGTGTTTTTTTTTTTTTTTTTAATGCCATAAACGTTAGAATAAAGTCAGCCTTAATTAGACCCGCTGCTGCTGCTAAGTCACTTCAGTCGTGTCCAACTCTGTGTGACCCCATAGACAGCAGCCCACCAGGCTCCTCTGTTCCTGGTATTCTCCAGGCAAGAATACTGGAATGAGTTGCTATTTCCTTCTCCAGTGCATGTAAGTGAAAAGTCAAAATGAAGGCATTCAGTCGTGTCCGACTCTTTGTGACCTCATGGACTGTAGCCCACCAGGCTCCTCTGTCCATGGGATTTTCCAGGCAAGAGTACTGGAATGGGGTGCCATTGCCTTCTGCTAATTAGACCTGCTGCTGCTGCTTCTAAGTCACTTCAGTCATGTCCGACTCTGTGCGACCCCATAGACGCCAGGCCACCAGGCTCCCCGGTCCCTGGGATTCTCCAGGCAAGAACAGTGGAGTGGGTTGCCATTTCCTTGTCCAATGCATGAAAGTGAAAAGTGAAAGTGAAGTTGCTCAGTTGTATCCGACCCTCAGCGACCCCATGGACTCCTCCATCCATGGGATTTTCCAGGCAAGAGTCCTGGAGTGGGGTGCCATCGCCTTCTCCACAATTAGACCTGAGTGGTCCTTAAATGAGGGCTTCCCAGGTGGTGCAAGTGTAAAGATCCAGTCTGCCAATTCAGGAGACATAAGAGATGTAGGTTCAATTCCTGGGTTGGGAAAATACCCTGGAGGAGGGCATAGCAACCCCCTCTAGGATTCTTGCCTGGAGAATCCCATGGACAGAGGAGCCTGATAAGCTGCAGTCCACAGGTTTGCACAGAGTCAGACACAACTGATGCTACTTAGCACACAGATGGTCCTTAAACATATCCTTTTCTTCAGAAATTTCTTACATTTCCAAAAGTTTGTACTTCATACTTCAGTGAAACTGTAAGGTTTATGGTTATAGAGGTCAATGTTTTGCATGTAAAAGAAATTTAGTACAGATATTTTATGTTTTGGGCATGTGGTACATTAACTTTGAGTCAGAACTATACAATCAAACAACTGCTATTTACAGGAAAAAATTACCTGAAATTTCTTCCCCCACAAAGATGAGAGTTCTTGAGATATGTTTATTTCAAGATAGATAGGAGACAGAGATAATGGGGTGGGGGGGCACTATTAGATGCAACTGAGCAAAGATAAAAGTAGTGTAACTAATCTCTCTTTCCCCAGTCCTAGCAAACAGGATCATCTGGCCAGCCTTTAATTTAATTCAGTACCTATTCTTTTTTTTTTAATTTTCACTAATTTTTTTTCAGTTTTACTTGGTATTTTATTTTATTCTTAATTGAAGTTTAATTGACATAATACTGTATTAGTGTACAACATAATGATTTCATATTTTTATAGATTATACACCACCCAAAAGTCTTATATTGACTGTATTCCCTGTGCTGTACCATACATCACTGTGACTTGTTTCTTTTAAAAGTGGTAGTTTGTACCTCTTAATCCCATTCACTTATTTTGCCCCTCCCCCAAGCCCTCTCCCTTCTGTCTGTATCTGTGAGTCTCTCTCTTTTTTCTTTTTTTCTTTTTAATTAACTTTTATTGGAGTGTAGTTGATTTACAGTGTTGTGTTAGTTTCTGCTCTACAGCAAAGTAAGTGTTAGTCACTCAGTTGTGTCCAACTCTTTGTGACCTCGTAGACTGGAGCCCACCATACTTCTCTGTCCATGGAATTCTCCAGGCAAAAATACTGGAGTGAGTTGCCATTTCATTCTCCAGGGGATCTTCCCAGCCCAGGGATCGAGCCTGGGTCGCCTGCATTGGAGGCAGATTCTTTATTGTCTGATCCACCAGAGAATCTTTTAGATTCTTTTCTCATATAAGTAATTACACAATATTGAGTCAAGTTCCCTGTGCTATATACTAGGTCCTTATAAGCTACTTATTTTATTTACAGAATGTGCATATACCAATCCCAATCTCTCATTCCTCCCCACCTTGGTAACCATAAGTTTGTTTTCTTCATCTGTAACTTTTTTTGTTTTGTAAATAAGTACATTTGTACGATTTCTTTTTAGATTCCATGTATAAGTGGTATCATGTGATATTTGTCTCTGACTTCTAAGAAACAAGGAAAGACACTACATAATGATCAAGAGAGGCCACCTGTGTGCTGAACGAATGTCTTCAAGGTAGCAACAGTGCCATGTTCTGTGTTGTCTATACAGGCAGGGAAGAATCCACAGTGAGCCTACGTATCACACTCTGTTACATGGGTAACAGACTCCCAGTGATTTCAGACTTCGATGAAGGAGCTTTTGCAAATCTTACCTGGTTCCTCCTAGCACTCAACCTGAGTCTTTTGGGGCTCAAGGACAAGCTGAGTGACAGGCACCATTCCATATTAATAAAGACTCTTCTTCTCCAGTACTGATGATATTGTTGTGCACAAATTATATGCCAGATTCCTTTTTCCCTTGTAGTAGTTATTTCCCTGGAGGCTTGCCTTCTCATAAAAAGCTGCCTTGGTAGACCTCTATAACAGGAGTCCTAAAGTGCATTCAATTTAGGACTGGGACTCCTGCTACATTCTTCAAGTAATATTTTTAAATGGTCTCTATCCCCAGGGATGGACAGTCTTTTTATTAGAAAAAACTGACCCTTTTCCTAGGCTTGATTCTGAGAGATGCTGAGCCCCACATAGTAAATGGCTAAGAGCCACCTGTGTAAAAACTTTCCAGAAGTTCTGCTAACAGAAGAAGTGTAATCAATCTTGATTCAGTCTGTCATTGTCAACCTGACCTGTGAAAAGTTATTTCCTTTGAGAAGAACCTTCTTCATTCCCTCACAGTGGTACCACTTAGGGAGGCAGAAAAAACTGATGATGTAGTCCACAAAATTTGAAGTCAGACAGAGATTAAAAGGGTAATTAGTTCACATAGTAGTTAAATAAACTTGGTCAAATTACTTAATCTAATTTTCCTCATCTGATAGTATGTGTTTATTATAAGAATTACATAAGATTGTTTGGGTCTGTGCTTAAAAAATAAGTGCTTAAGAACATTAGCTGTTATCATTTTCATCATGATCATTATTCATGCTGGCCTTTAACAAAGCTCCTTGGCATTCTGGAAAACTCCTCTTCAGGGCTTGGGACTCAAAGTAAACCAAAGTCTATCCTTGAGATGATTTTCCAGGCCATATCATCAGCTATATCCATTTTGTCTACAGAGTCAAATAATTAGAAGAGTATATCCCAGCTTATCCCCCTGTCCTTATTGTGGGTTGTGGAACATTAACAACAGATTTCTGTCTATATATCAGTTTCAAAGACAGATTATTTCCTGGTGACGTTTACAGCTCTGTACTTTCCTTTTCAGATGTTTATCTTTATCTCACTACCTTTCCTCAGAATCCATCAGTCAAAAAGATCCTAAATTGCATTTCTCAAAGCTCGGCCCCAACATCACTTTGAGAACGGAAATACATTTATTAAAATTTAGATTCCTGGGCTCTACACTGAACTTATGAATCAGAATACTAAGAGGCAGGCCTGAAGAATAAATATAATATATTTTTCAGCATTCTCCTATCATGATTGAGATGCAGGGAGCTTGTGTCCAACTTTGAGCAGCACCATCCTATTACACAAAAAGGTTGAGACCCAAGAAATCAAATCATCGCTAACTCAGCCTTATTTTAAAAGGGCCAGAAAAGCTAAAGCTAAGCTTGACATGGCTCACCAGGTAGAAATAGCCTTCTAAGATCTGGCTTTTCCTGTTGTCACATGTTATGAGGAAAAAGGATATGAATGAAGCAGTTACAAAGTGGTTGATATTTCCATTCACAGTCCCATATATTTATTACACATAACACTAGGATGGACTTAAAGATGAACTGCCAGTTTGAATGGCCCTGAAATTTACTTCTAGGATAGTGTGCTGAAATGCTGGCTGATTTGGTAGCTGTTCTAGTAATTTCTGCTCCCCACACCCTGCACCCACCAGGATTTTGTCCATCTTAATGCTAAAACTGGCCTCCTCTTCTATTCGTGTGCATTAATTATGGGAATCTAAGTTGCTGCACCTTTTTTTTTTCCTTTGCAATCTAAGCCACCATAAAACATTTCACTATGGCAACCATTTGTTTGCAGTCAGCCCCTATCTCACGTCCTGTGTCTATTACCACCTGTGAAAGTTTTCATCCCTACAGCACACGAGCAGAACTTTTCTATACTCTGATATATCTTAAGAAATCTCATTGTCATGTAACTTTCCCTGGCTTTGGGCACCTATTTATACATCACCAAACATCCCCCATTCCCAATTGTAAATATTATCTGCCCTGAGAGGCTAGATGTTGTTTTCTATGGTACCTGCAGGCTTCCAACAACACCCTGTCCCCCTTCTTCCCATTCCTACCCCCTTTTACAATACCTGAGTGGGACATTTCAACCAGTGACAAAAGGCATTTCCCCTAAGGCTAGTAGAGATATCTGATCTCTCAGAGAAGACCATCACTTTTCTCCTAGAGACCGAACAGCCTTTCCAACTACCTGCAGCAATGTCTTGAACCCAGTTCTCTAGTGCCATGCCCAGGCTTGGAGCTATATAAATAATCTCTGACCGTGTGCAATATTCTCTTCATGGCTCTGCCACTAAACCCTTGGAAGTTAGTCTCTAATCTTTGAGTAGGAATTAATCCATGCTGCAAACAGATGTGTGCAAGTAATCCTATGCTAGGATTACTAATTATCCAAAGAAGCCCGAAGAATAAACTTCCTGTTTCATAGGCCACACCAGCCTGTAGACTAAGAAAGCATCATAATGGCAGTATATTATTTCCCCACTTTGGCTTCCTCTCCTGACTGTGGAATTTCCACCCTTCCTTCTAGGTGATTGTAAACAGACATCTCAGTTCTCAAGCTCCCATGTTGCTTCTGCCAGTTCCTCCCTTCTTGCTCTGGTCCTGACATCTGGTCCCAGATGACTTACGAGCGCCCCTCCCCACTAGCAGGGAAGGCAGGGCCATTTCACACTGATGCCTCCGGGAATCTGAGGTACTTGAGGTGCTCCAGTTGGCCAGAGAGGCCCTTCTCCCCTATGGCAGAGTCACAGCCTGGGAGCAAGAGGCCATGCTGCCTAATGGTTAATATGTCACCTCCCAGAAACGTTGACAAAACTTGCCTAGAAGCACTTTGTTTTTGTTTTTCTCAAGGCCTTCTGCTCCACAGTTCTATTTTTTTCTGGCCAAGCAGTCCATCTAAGAGACGCACCAAGCTGTGTTCCCTCCTTTTCTGACAGAAAGGCTTGGCTGATGGAGCAAGGAGGCTATTAATGTTTCTGTGCAAATATATTCTCAACACATCTACCCCATCAATGTCATAGACATATTCAGTCTTTTTAAGCTTTGAGAATAAGCAGAGTTTTGTTCATGCTTAACTCTCCCTTTCCCTCAACTCTGCTTTTACTGACTTCCATAAAGGACAGTCAACTCTCTGTGTCCGTGGGTTCTGCACCCTCAGAATTCGGTCCAAGTTTGGTTGAATTTGCTGATGCAGCACCCCGATATGGCAGGCCAACTGGACTACCCCATGTTATCATATGTAAGGAACTTGAACATTCACACATTTTGATATCTGTGGGGGTCCTTGAAGCAATTTCCCAAGGACACTGAGGCAAGACTATACACCAAATCCAATACTTAGTTGAAAGTACAGTTGACCCTTGAACAACACAGGTATGAACTGCATGGGAAAGTACTTTCAATAGTAGTACTGAAATTACTACTATTTCAGTAGTAAATACTACGGTACTACATGATCTGTGTTTGGTTGAATTTGCTGGTGAGGAATCATGGATATGGAAGGACCATGAATATGATGGAGGGCTGACTATAAGTTTGATGAGAGAAATTTTCACATATTGAAGTATGGAGAAGTCACTTATATAAAATTTAGCTTAAAATGTATGCTACCTAGAACAGCCTGTTATGCGAACTGTCAAACTTGCATTGATATCTGCTTTAACCATGGAAGAAGAGGATGTATTTAAAACGTCAAAATGGAGTGCCCGTGATTCAGACACCCAAAATGGAGGCAGATGGCCGTTGTGAATGTGATTTCAGACACATTCCTGTATCACTTAGATATACCTTTTCTGAAACCTATCAGACTCAGATACCACCCACTGTTCTCAAAACCTTATGGTCCCACGGTCTCCCCTGTAACTATGCTGTCATTTCAAATGGCAAACAGTACTGTGTTAATAAGCATACTTACTTCTTGCCAGCTCCAATCCTGCTACTGCTGTTACTGCTAAGTCACTTCAGTCGTGTCCGACTCTGTGCGACCCCAGAGACGACAGCCCACCAGGCTCCCCCGTCCCTGGGATTCTCCAGGCAAGAACACTGGAGTGGGTTGCCATTTCCTTCTCCAATGCATGAAAGTGAAAAGTGAAAGTGAAGTCGCTCAGTCGTGCCCGATGCTAGTGGCTTGTAAACTCTGATTTGCAACTCTCAGAAACTGATAGTATCAAATAAGCATTGTTAAAACCCTACCACCCCTGGCTAACCTTTACTGTCAATTCTTTGAAACTGCATCTTTAGGGCTGGTTATGTTCCTTCACTGTAGCTTCTGATTATCCTCAAGCACAAACCCTAAAATCCATACTCAGTCTCTAAGTTCAAGTACAAAGGTTCGCTTCAGGACAAAGCCCAAAGTGATGTAGTGTTTCTTAATATGTCTGTAGTGTCTACTGGGTGTCACCCCCCTGGACAAGCTAGCTGGATGGCAGCACAATATGGGGGCCCACATGGTCCACTTCTCTATAGTTCCACTTGCTCTCTATTCTATCTGGACACCGCCCCACAGTCAACATTGAATTCTGAAGTCAGTGAGGACTTCGGCCTGTCTTCATTCTGAAGTTGTACTCTTACATAACTGAATCCAGTTCTTCACCATTACTTCAACGGACCTTCCAAAACATGTCAGACATATTCTTAGGAAGCGTCCTGGGATGGAGCAGCAGGGTCCTGGCTTTCAGGCTCTGGAGGCGGTGCTGGCACGGCTTCTTTTTTCTGGGCTGCTAGGAACTCATGAATTGCTCATTCAATCTGTGGTCTGAAGATGTGGTTCAGTTTGAGACCCACCACCTGGGAAATAATTCTGTCCACTCCAGCTTCCAACATCCCTGACTGAACCACACTCTGCCTCAGACCATTTCACAATTGATTTTTGTATACCTAACATAATTTTGTGAGTTTGGTCTTTATAAAGTAAAAGCCTCCCGCCCCCATCTTGTAGTTCAGCAGAACACAATTCAATTGCTTCTTGAATCTGTGCTTCCTGGGCATAGTCTTCAGTTTGGCTCAAATAAAATTCTTTTCTATTCCTATTATAGATTGCTTATTGATTATTTTCATCAACAAGTTATATGTGGATTTTAGACATATATGGGGAGGGTTGGCGCTCCTAACACCTGCATTGTTCAAGTATCAACTGTACAGTCTTGAGTAATTTACTTTTTTTTTTTTTTTGAGAGTATAAGATGCTCAAAGCTGGTACATTAGTTGATCCATTAGTACATGAGTACTCAGTCGTATCCAACTCTTTGTGACCCCAAGAACTGTAGTCTGCCACGTCCTCTGTCCATGG
This sequence comes from Bison bison bison, assembly GCF_000754665.1. Taxonomy (NCBI): domain Eukaryota; kingdom Metazoa; phylum Chordata; class Mammalia; order Artiodactyla; family Bovidae; genus Bison; species Bison bison. Next base: position 12,377,461 of record NW_011495082.1, read on the forward strand.
AATTTTCCAAGCAAGAATACAGGAGAGGTTGCCATTTCCTCCTCCAGGGGGTCTTCCTGATCCAGGGATCAAACCTGCATCTCTTGTGTTTCCTGCATTCTTTACCACTGAGCCACTGGGGAAGCCCCAGTTACCTATTGGTGTGTAGCAAATTACCACCCCCCCTCCAACTAGTGATTGATAACAACAAACATTTATCTCACAGTTTCTGGGGGTTGGGAATCGGGGGGCAGTTTAGCTATGTGGGTCTATATTATAGCCTCTCCTGAGGATACAATCAAGGTGTTTCCAGGTCCACAGTTATCTAACCCATCAGCTGGGGAGGATCTGCTTCCAATTTACTCACATAGCCATTCACAGATTTCAGATCTTTGCTGACTCTTGGGTGAGGATGTCAGTTTCTCATCAAACATATCCATACATGAGGTTTCTTACAGGTCAGCTGGCCTCCAGTGAGGTCTCCAAGAAGTAGAGAGAGAAACAGAGAGACAGACTCAGACAGAGACAGACAGAGGGAGAGACAAAGACAGAAAGAGAAACAAAGGGAGGTACTCAGAAATCCTATCCCTGCTTACAGGGGTTTTATGTATACATGCTGCTGCTGCTGCTAAGTCGCTTCAGTCTTATACTCATGTATAACTCTGTGTATACATGAGTTAATTATAATTTGAAAATATTTCAAGATAGAGTTATTTTGTATGTTTACTAGGAAATTCTAATGAGTGCTGAGCTAAAGTAAAACTCTTAAATGACACATGACAACTATGAGAATATTAATTTATTGCCGTAACACTGAACAGCAAAATCCAAAATATATCCAAAGTAATTGACTGTTTTAAATCACATGTTTGCAAAACAGTCTGTGATTAAACTGTAAACTGTTTGTTGGCTTGGCATTGGAAAAATTGGATAGTTTTATACTGAAATGTTTTTACAAAATATTTCTGCCAAAATAAGAACTTTTCCTCAAATATTTTGTAAAAGCTATGTCACAAACAGACCCACCAACTTCATGGTTCAAAATTTCTACTTTATTGTGGTAGGCTAAAATATGTCCCCCACCAGATTTGTCACCTTCTAATTCCTGAAATTTGGGAATGTTACTTTACACTCAAAGTTCCTGCAAAAGGAACTTTACAGATGGGACCAAATTAAAGATCTTGAGATGGGAAAATAATTCTGGATTATCTGAATTGGCCCAGTGTAATCACAAGAAAAAAAAATGCAAAAAGGCAAAATGGTTGTCTGAGGAGGCCTTACAAATAGCTGAGAAAAGAAGAGAAGCTAAAGGGTAAGGAAAAAAGGAAAGATATACCCATTTAAGTACAGACTTCCAAAGAATATCAAGGAGAGATAAGAAAGCCTTCCTCAGTGATCAATGCAAAGAAATAGAGGAAAACAATACAATGGGAAAGACTAGAGATCACTTCAAGAAAATTAGAGATACCAAGGGAACATTTCATGCAAAGATGGGCTCGATAAAAGACAGAAATGGTATGGACCTAACAGAAGCAGAAGATATTAAGAAGAGGTGGCAAGAATACATGGAAGACCTATACAAAAAAGATCTTCATTATGTAGATAACCGTGATGATGTGATCACTGGACACATTATCACATTCCAGGATGCAAAGTTAAATGGGCCTTAGGAAGCATCACTATGAACAAAGCTAGTGGAGGTAATGGACTTTCAGATGAGCTATTTCAAATCCTAAGAGATGATGCTGTAAAGTGTTGCACTCAATATACCAGCAAATTTGGAAAACTCAGCAGTGGCCACAGGACTGGAAAAGGTCAATTTTCATTCCAATCCCTAAGAAAGGCAATGCCAAAGAATGCTCAAACTACCACACAATTGCACTCATCTCACACGCTAGCAAATTAATGCTCAAAATTCTCCAAGCCAGGCTTCAACAGTAAGTGAATCATGAACTTCCAGATCTTCAAGTTGGATTTAGAAAAGGCAGAGGAACTAGAGATCAAAGTGCAAACATCTGTTGGATTGTCAAAAAGCAAGATAATTACAGAAAAGCATCTACTTCTGCTTTACTGACTATACCAAAGCCTTTGACTGTGTGGATCACAACAAACTGTAGAAAATTCTGAAAGAGATGGGAGTACCAGGCCACCTGACCTGCCTCCTGAGAAATCTGTGTGCAGGTCAAGAAGCCACAGTTAGAACTGGACATGGAACAGACTGGTTCCAAATTGGGAAAGGAGTATGTCAAGGCTGTATATTGACACTCTGCTTATTTAACTTACATGCAGAGTACATCATGTGAAATGTCAGGCTGGATGAAGCACAAGCTGGAATCAAGATTTCTGGGAAAAATATCAATAACTTCAGATATGCAGATGACACCACCCTTATGGCAGAAAGTGAAGAAGAACTAAAGAGCCTCGTGATCAAAGTGTAAGAAGGGAGTGAAAAAGCTGACTTAAAGCTCAACATTCAGAAAACTAAGATCATGGCATCTGGTCCCATCACTTCATGGCAAATAGATGGGGAAACAATGGAAACAGTGAG
>NW_011495082.1:12380087-12380958 GCF_000754665.1 Bison bison bison
TTTTTTTTTTGGGGGGGGGGCTCCAAAATCACTGCAGATGGTGACTGCAGCTATGAAATTAAAAGACGCTTGCTCCTTGAAAGAAATGCTATGACCAACCTATACAGCAGATTAGAAAGCAGAGACATTACTTTGCTGACAAAGGTCCATCTAGTCAAAGCTATGATTTTTCCAGTAGTCATCTATGGACGTGACAGTTGGGCTATAAAGAAAGCTGAGTGCTGAAAAATTGATGCTTTTGAACCATGGTGTTTGAGAAGACTCTTGAGATTCCGTTAACTGTAGGAGATGAAACCAGTCAATCCTAATGGAAATCAGTCCTGAATATTCATTGGAAGGACTGATGCTGAAGCTAAAACTCCAATACTTAGACTACCTAATGCAAAAAATCGATTCATTTAAAAAGATACTGATGCTGGGAAAGATTGAATGTGGGAGGAGAAGCGGATGACAGAGAATGAGATGGTTGGATGGCATCACTGACTTGCTGGACATGAGTTTGAGCAAGCTCCAGGAGTTGGTGATGGACGGGGAAGACTGGTGTGCTGCCATCCATGGAGTTTCAAGGAGTCAGACATGACTGAGGGACTGAACTGAATTTTCTGAATTACAAGGGTCCTTATAAAAGAGACACAGAAGTTGTCAGTGTGAGAAGACAGTAATATGATGACAGTCAGATCAGAGATCAGATAAGTCGCTCAGTCATGTCCGACTCTTTGCAACCCCATGAATCGCAGCACGCCAGGCCTCCCTGTCCATCACCAACTCCCAGAGTTCACCCAAACTCACGTCCATCAAGTCAGTGATGCCATCCAGCCATCTCATCCTCTGTCGTCCCCTTCTCCTCTTGCCCCCAATCCCTCCCAGCATC
>NW_011495082.1:12381275-12384458 GCF_000754665.1 Bison bison bison
CACAGTTCAAAAGCATCAATTCTTCACAGTCCAACTCTCACATCCATACATGACCACAGGAAAAACCATAGCCTTGACTAGAGGAACCTTTGTTGGCAAAGTAATGACAGTAGCATGGATCAAAAAGAGATTTGAAAAAGCTACATTGCTGGTTTCAGAGACAGGAGAAAGTGGCCACAGATAAAGGTATACTGGCAAGCTCTAGTAGCTATAGAAGTCAAGTAAATGAATTCTCCCACATAACCTCAAAAAGAAACCACTCCTGCTGATCCCTTGACTTTGTCCAGTGAAATTGATTTTGAACTTTTGCCCTAAATTGTAACAGAATAAATGTGTGTTTTAAGCCCTCAAATAATTTATAATCGATTACAGCAATGAAAGGACATGAATACACTTCTAAAAGAAAGATCTTTCAGTATTTTTCTAAGTATTTCATGGTGGATTGCACATCTAGAAGTTTTTGCAGCCCTGTTCTCCACACTTAAAAAAGGATACCCCTTCTCCATGATTAACTACCTGGACAAGTAGGCTATTCCTCCTCAAGATGATCTGACCTTCCTCAGGTAGAGGAAGGGCTTCCCTCTTAACTCAATTGGTAAAGCATCCACCTGCGGTGCAGCAGACCTGAGTTCAATCCCTGGGTCGGGAAGATCCGCTGGAGATGGAAATGGCAACCCACTCCAGTATCCCTGCCTGGAAAATCCCATGGACAGAGGCTACGGTCCATGGGCTTGCAAGAGTTGGACCTGACTTAGAGACTAAACCATTACTACCAGTTGAAGGTGGGCTGGGCAGACAGCAGAGCATCAACTGTGGCACAGATCCTCTGTCAAGGGACAAAAGTGGAAGAGGCTCTTGCAGCAAGTCATCTTTTGACCTCCCAGTGGAAGACCCCAGGGAACATAAACCCCACTGTATCTGTAACAACCCATGGATTTTAGCAGATCATACAGTGGTTCTATCCCTGAAGAGAATTAGGATTATTCACCCATCTCTACAAATAGGGATCAATTAAGGAGAACAGAATGCATCCATGTCTCCCATGGCCCAAGTTATGCACTCCAATCCTTCCATGAATTATTCATTACATGCTGAATTGACCATGAAATGAAATTTCAAATGAGGTTTCAGAAACTAAAGTCAGAGAGAGTGACTTGGAATGGAAAAATACTTGGAAGATGAAAGTACTTGGAATATGAAAGTCCATACAAAATATGTATACTTCCCCCAAAAGCCTTCTCTAGTCTCAGAGAATCAGAGCTAATTTATGAGTTACACTTAGCCTAGTCACTGTGGTCTTCATTATTTTATTTAGAAGTAAAGACATTTTATTATAACATTTAGAGATCCAGTTATTCATGGAAGACAGATGGTAGAGAGATCCATTTTTACAAAAAAAGACCTGTCTTCAAGGGAACCTCATAAAATTTCCAGAACTGAAAGTGTGTGACAGCCTTGAGGGATGCAGCTAACTGTCAGGGAGTGAGGTTGGTAGGCAAAGGGCATTTTCAATGGCACGGCTCTAATAGGCCCAACTTAGGAAAGGACTCAGGGCACAGTGAGTGAAAGAATCTAAAGCTCAGCGTGGAGATACGTGCAGACTGCTGTGACTGTTCTGTGGCAGGAGACACCCTTCAAATGTGGATGCCCAGCATGATCACTGCTACCTCAACTGAAGAAAATTCTTGTTTCCTTCAGAATCTGGCAGGGTCTTCTCCTGAATCCCACAGCACAACATCTCTTCATCTTTAGGGGTAAGAAAGAAGCACCTGGTGACTCCATTCACTCATGATAAACCATGATAAATTGAAACCTCTGCTGAAAACACCTGTCTTCAGAAAGACCTGTTCCCCATACAACAGTCTTTATGAAGACAGACTCAGGGACCATGATGCCTGTCCATTATGGTTTTCTGAATTTTCCCTGGTCCTCAGGGTGTCCTTACTAGAAATCCATGACATCATCATCACCAGAGGGACCCATAAGCTACATTTCTTCTCTGAGCATAACAATCATCTGAACTGCTTAAAGCCCCTAAATGATGCCATCTCAATACAAGAGACTAGTAGTTCTGAATTTAAAAGCCCAAACTCTCAAGGATGTCTAGTGGCTCCTGAGTTTTCCTTAAGTGAGCACCTTAGATGCTCAATTTCTCATGTCACTTACAAAGTCTTTAGAAAAATGTGTTATTAACTGGTATCCATATCTGCTTTACCCTGATTTAGCCTACTCTGATCCAACCTAGGACATCAAAGTGAGTGAAAGTCGCTCAGTTGTGTCTGACTCTTTGCCACCCAATGGACTACACAGACCAAGGAATTCTCCAGGCCAGAATACTGGAGTGGGTAGCCTTTCCCTTCTCCAGGGGATCTTCCCAACCCAGGGATCGAACCCAGGTCTCCCATACTGCAGGCGGATTCTTTACCAGCTGAGCCACAAGGGAAGCCCATCAAAGATGAACTTAATTGTTCCAACTTTGGAGTGGAAACCATCCTACCTGCACACTGGGTCTGCATGGTTGGGATCTTGACTGCAGCCCTGGACACCTCCCTCATGAGGAAGCAGGAGTTTCTGGTCATTAGAGACATGAGGATCCTATCTTCTGTTTATAACATCTGCCAAATACTGTGGCTGCCTGCCAACCTGGCCAAGGACAAATGTGAAGGCAAAAAGACCAACAAAACATCTTGCCATCACTACTTACTTCTCAGACATCACCATAGTCAACTTTGGCAGAGATCTGCCTTTCCTCCATGATTCGCTATCATCTGGGTTGTGGTGGGCCTCTCACCAACATGCTGCCTTCATTCTGTACCTTATCTCCTATCTGTTCTCACTGCACTGTTCACCAAGGAAATCTCCTTCTTCCATGTGCCATCCAGACACCCTAGCAATAATTATGGCTCCCAGTTTAAGATCTACTCTGACAGCCATTGTTCATATCCCTTGGCTTTCATATTCTCTTATCTACTAACTTTGAGATATTAATACAAACCTAAAACCAGATGGAATATATTAACCCAACCTTGTGGTGGAAAGAGCACCCTCTCAAACTGACCCCACAGTCAGAAAAAAAAAAATTAAATATGTGGCCAGAAAAGCAATTATGTGCAGGACAAGCTACATAATTTGCAAGGCCCAGTGCAAACTAAAAATATGGGGCAGCTGGTGAAAAAAAAAAAA
>NW_011495082.1:12384558-12408933 GCF_000754665.1 Bison bison bison
TTAAGAATTTCAAAATGATAACATCAGAGCATTACAGCAAGCACAGGACCTTTCTAAGCCCAGGATTCCATGCAGTTGCATAAATTGCACACACGTGAAGCTGGCCTCGATTGTGGGGGATCATTTTCTACTTTCCTGATCACCGCTTTTCAAGGATTCATCAGAACATGCCAGGGCTTTCTCCTCAACAGTACACAAGAAGCCTTAGTCCATTCCAGCTGGAGAAGAGATCATATAGTTTATGGATCTGAAATCTCCCCTGAGTTCTTGACCCAGCATTGCTACACCTGGGCTGTTACATTATAAAAGAAAAAAATTCCAATCTGTGAAGAAGTTCCACAACCTCCCATCTACTCTCAACTTGCTCATGCTTGTTCCAGTCTGTAGTTTCTGCCTTCCTGGCTCCACAACCCAGCTTTGATATCTGATTCTGGCATCTTCTCTTTGATAACCATCCAGATGCCCCTTTCTGACTTCTCAGACTCTAGTCTCTGGCAATGGTTTCAGTTCTGCTGGCTCTGCAGGTTTTAACAGCCCACATTTTCCCTGAGAAACTTCCTATTTCCTCTCCTAGTTCTATGTAACCTCACTGGCCAGACTCCTTCCTCTACTAACTGGGGAAAGATGTATAATCAGATGTAGCCATGATATATCTGTACATGATGTGCCATATATAGCCATGACCTAGTAGCTAATTTTACTCATTTAAAGAGTTGAGAAGAAATCATTACCAAAATTTTTATACTTGTCTGTTTACCTCTTTTTAGAAATTTTTTTCTCTAACTTTATGATACTATTGCTCTCCTCATCTTTCTCATACCTCACTGAAGTGTCTTCTTTTTCTTTTCTGATTAGTCCTCCTTCTACTTTGTCTTCTCTATCACTAGCAGCACAGCTACCATCTTCTTACTTTATTTTGCTGTAAATGTTGGGATGGCCCAGAGTTCATTCCAGAGCTCTTATCTTTTCTATGACCTTTAATCATATAATGATCTCCAAATTTTTATCTCCATCCATGATTTCATCCCAAATTCAAGACTTCTATATCACTGCCTTCTTCATCTCATATATCTTCTCCCTATCAAGTAGGCATGTAAGGGATAGTCCCTGACTCTAAGAAAGACTATTATTCCCTCAGTCTTCCAAATCTCAATTAAAGGCACCATCAAATTTCTCAAGGCAATCACCAAGCAGTCACCATTTATTCTGTTCTCTTCTTTATCCATTTAATCCGGTCCATCAATAATGCCTGCTGGCTCTACTTCCAAATTTATCTTTTATCAATACACTTTTCACCAAAGCCTCTGCCATCTCCCTACTGGGCTCCATCAATTCCTCCCTGAATTATGGCAATAACTTTCAAAATACCTCCTTCTGATACTTTTTTCTGATAAATCTCTCCAAATACAATCAGAATGATTGCTTTAAAAATTAGATCATATATTTGCCCCACTTAAAACTCTCCAGTGTCCTCCCATAGCATTTACAATGAAATCCCAATGTTTTAACAGTTCTCACACTTTCCTTGCCCACCTAAAGCCTTCACACTCTCCCATTGAATCAATTTATTCAGTAACACTTCATTTCTCTATTTTCTAAATCACACCAAAGAGACTTTGTACATGCTTGGTCTCATTACTGGAATATTTTGCCCAGATCTTCACATAGTTGAAAGCTTCTCTTGTTCTCGTCTCTGCAAAGTACCTGCTGGGCATTCTATCAAATTTTGTGTGTCCTGCTGCAGTCTGATTTCTCTGTACTATTTCTCCATCACCTCTTATCTCCTCCCTTTCTCCTGACTTCCCTATCATCTGTCCTCTCTCTTTGTTTTGTCATATATGTATTAAGTGTTTGTTTATTAAGGAAGAGACCTTTTTTTTTTAATTTTTAATTGGAGGACATTGCTTTACAATACTGTGTTGACTTCTGCCATACAACAACACAAATTAGCCACAAGTACACACATGTCCCCTCCACCCTGAACCTTCTCCCTCACCCCATCCCACCCCTCTAAGTTGTCACAGAGCATGGGATTGAACTCCCTGTGTTCATACAGCAGCTTCCCATTATCTGTTTTACACATGGTAGTGTATATATGTTAATGCTCCTGTCTCAGTTCATCCCCACCCTGCCCCCCCATTCCCCTCCTGTATCCAAAGTCTGTTCTCTATGTCTACATCTCTATTCCTGCCCTGCAAATTGGTTCATTGGTATCCATTTTCCTAGATTCTGTATATATGTGTTAATATATGAAATTTGCTTTTCTCTTCCTGACTTTTCACTCAGTTAAACAGGCTCTAGGTTCATCCACCTCACTAGAATTGATCCAGATGCATTCCTTTTATGGCTGAATAATAGTCCATTGCATATACGTACTACAACTTCTTTATCCATTCATCTGCTGATGGATATCTAGGGTGTTTCCATGCCCCAGCTATTGCACATAGTGCTACTCTGAACATTGGGGTACATGTGTCTTTTTCAATTATGGTTTTCTCAGGGCATATGCCCAGTAGTGGGATTGTTGGGCCATATGGTAGCTTTATCCTATTTTTTAAAGGAATTTCTATATGCTCTGCATAGTGACTGTAGCAATTTCCATCCCCACCAACAGTGCAGGAGAGTTCCCTCTTCTCCACACTCTCTCAGAATTTTTTGGTAGATTTTTTTTTTATAATGGCCCTTCTGACCTCATTGGAGTTTTGATTTGCATTTCTCCAATAAAGAAAGAAATTTGAGGATTACTTGACAAGCATGTGAGATGAGTCCAATTGTGGGGTAGTTTGAGCATTCTTTGGCATTGCCTTTCTTTGGGATTGGAATGAAAACTGACCTTTTCCAGTCCTCTGGCCACTGCTGAATTTGCCAATTTTGCTGGCATATTGAGTGCAGCACTTTCACAGCATCATCTTTTAGGATTTGATATAGCTCAACTGGAATTCCATCACCTCCACTAGCTTTGTTCGTAGTGATGCTTTCTAAGGCCCACTTGACTTCACATTCCAGGATGTCTGGCTCTAGGTGAGTGATCACACCATCATGATTATCTGGGTCATGAAGATCTTTTTTGTACAGTTCTTCTGTGTAATCTTGCCACCTCTTCTTGATATCTTCTGCTCCTGTTAGGTCCATATCATTTCTGTCCTTTACAGAGCCCATCTTTGCATGAAATGTTCCCTTGGTATCTCTAATTTTCTTGAAGAGATCTCTAGTCTTTCCCATTCCGTTGTTTTCCTCTATTTCTTTGCATTGATCGCTGAGGAAGGCTTTCTTATCTCTCCTTGCTATTCTTTGGAACTCTGCATTCAGATGCTTATATTTTTCCTTTTTTCCTTTGCTTTTCACTTCTCTTCTTTTCACAGCTATTTGTAAGGCCTCCCCAGACAGCCATTTTGCTTTTTTGCATTTCTTTTCCATGGGGATGGCCTTGATCCCTGTCTCCTGTACAATGTCATGAATCTCCATCCATAGTTCATCAGGCACTCTATCTATCAGCTCTAGGCCCTTAAATCTATTTCTCACTTCCAGTGTATAATCATAAGGGATCTGATTTAGGTCATACCTGAATGGTCTAGTGGTTTTCCCTACTTTCTTTGCATATATATATATATATATATGATTTATGTGTTTAAGGTCATTTTTTTTCTTTTTTTTTAATTTAATTTTTTAACTTTACAATATTGTATTGGTTTTACCATATATCAACATGAATCTTCCCCAGGTATACATGTGTTCCCCACCCTGAACCCTCCTCCCTCCTCCCTCCCTGTACCATCCCTCTGGGTCATCCCAGTGCACCAGCCCCAAGCATCCAGTATTGTGCATCGAACCTGGACTGGAGACTCGTTTCATATTTGATACTTTCTTTAAGTCTGAATTTGGCAATAAGGAGTTCATATCTGAGCCACAGTCAGCTCCTGGTCATGTTTTTGCTGACTGTATAGAGCTTCTCCATCTTTGGATGCAAAGAATATAATCAGTCTGATTTTGGTGTTGACCATCTGGTGATGTCCATGTGTAGAGTCATCTCATATGCTAGTAAAGTAATGCTCAAAATCCTCCAAGCCAGGCTTCAGCAATATGTGAACCATGAACTTCCAGATGTTCAAGATGGTTTTAGAAAAGGCAGAGGAACCAGAGATCAAATTGCTGGATCATGGGAAAAGCAAGAGAGTTCCAGAAAAACATCTATTTCTGCTTTATTGACTATGTCAAAGCCTTTGACTGTGTGGATCACAATAATTTGTGGAAAATTATGAAAGAGATGGGAATACCAGACCACCTGACCTGCCCTTTGAGAAACATATATGCAGGTCAGGAAGCAACAATTAGAACTGGACATGGAACAACAGACTGGTTCCAAATAGAAAAAGGAGTATGTCAAGGCTGTATATTGTCACCCTGCTTATTTAACTTATATGCAGAATACATCATGAGAAACGCTGGGCTGGAAGAAGCACAAGCTGGAATCAAGATTGCCGGGAGAAATATCGATAACCTCAGATACACAGATGACATCACTCTTATGGCAGAAAAGCGAAGAAGAACTAAAGAACCTCTTGAAGAAAGTAAAAGAGCAGAGTGAAAAAGTTGGCTTAAAACTCAACATTCAGAAAACGAAGATCATGGCATCCAGTCTCATCACTCGATGGCAAATAGATGGGGAAACAATGAAAAGAGTGACAGATTTTATCTTGGGGGGCTCCAAAATCACTTCAGATGGTGACTTCAGCCATGAAATTAAAAGACGTTTGCTCCTTGGAAGAAAAGCTATGACCAACCTAGACAGCATATTAAAAAGCAGAGACATTACTTTGCCAACAAATGTCTATGTAGTCAAACCTATGGTTTTTCTAGTGGTCATGTATGGATGTGAGTTGGACTGTGAAGAAAACTGAGCACCAAAGAATTGATGCTTTTGAACTGTGGTGTTGGAGAAGACTCTTGAGAGTCCCTTGGACAGCAAGGAGATCCAACCAGATAATCCTAATGGAAATCAGTCCTGAATATTCATTGGAAGGAATGATGCTGAAGCTGAAGCTCCAATACTTTGGCCAATTGATGCGAAGAGCTGACTTACTAGAAAAGACCCTGATGCTGGGAAAGATTGAAGGCAGGAAGAGAAGGGGATGACAGAGGATGAGATGGTTGGATGGCATCACCGACTCAATGGACATGAGTTTGAGTAAGCTCTGGGAGTTGGTGATGGACAGGGAAGCCTGGTGTGCTGCAGTCCGTGGGGTCACAAAGAGTTGGACTTGACTGAATGACTGAACTGAAGTGAACTGAGCAGAACTAGGAACAACCAAGATCATAAAGCTCTCAAAGCTATAAGCATTTACTATCTGGCTCTTTACAGAAAAAGTTTGCTGACCCCTGCAATAATATATGCCAGGTCAAGTTGCCATTCAAATGTAAAGGAACAGGCACGTATTATCTTTAATACTGAGGGCGCTAAAGTTGTGCGGCTCTCTTGAATGTGGAGGGGACACTACTTGAGAAAAAAATCAGTTAAGCAAAATGATGCAAAATGGAGAACTCCAGAATTAGAGAAGCTAGGGTAAGAGTTTTTGTGGGCAATTTGAAGCTATTTAAATATAAAACTAAGACTAAAAGCTATAGCACTTTTATTAATGAAATAAAACATTTAGTAAGGGCAACAAACGTTGATAATATGACCAACAATAATCAGGGAGGGAAATAGGATTAAGTCTAAGTATACTCTTCTCCTCAGTAACAATCACAGCAAGTTGGCAAGGGTGTCAAGGTGATTCAATAGAAAAAAATACTCCTTTTCAATAAATGGTGCCAGGTAACTGAATATCCACATGCAAAATAATTAAGGTGGACCCCTCCCTCACAACATACACAAAATTAATTAAGCATGTTTTAAAGACCTACTGTAAAGCTTATACTATAGAACTGTGAGAAGAATATGGAGGTGTAAATCTCTGTGACCCTGGTTTAGGCAATGATTTCTTATATAAAACACCAAAAGCACAAGTAATCAAAGAAAAAATAGGAATTCTTTTGAATTTAACTTCAGCCAAAATAGAAAACAACTGCTGTGCTTCAAGGACACTATTAAGAAAATGAAAAGATAACCAGCAGAATGAGATAAAATATTTGCAAATCATTTATCTGATGAGGGCTTAGAATATAGAATATAAAAAGAATGAATAGTCTCAGGACCAGCCAAATATAGTCCTATTGTGTGGATAACAAGATACTGAGTGGTTTTTGTGTTTTTGTTTTTCAGAAACAACAGGACAAAACTGCAAGTCATGCAACCAATACTTGTATAAAGAAGAAAATTTCAACCTCAGATAATATTAATGCCTGGAATCAAAGTATCTCCCTTCCATGGAACAAAAGGACCAGGACATTACGAAACCTGAACACCAGAACACTTTCAGAAGCAAAGTGTCTGTTGTCCCAGAAAATCTAATGGTGAAGTCTCCTTGACCATGAAGCAAAGTGAAGTGTTAGTTACTCAGTCATGTCCGACTATTTGTGACCCCACGGTAGCTCTCCAGGCTCTTGTGTCCATGGGATTCTCGAGGCACAAATTCTGGGGTGGATAGCCATTCCTTTCTTCCTTCCTCCTTCCCTACCCAGGGATCAAAAGAACCCAAGTTTCCTCCATTGCAGGCAGATTCTTTACTGTCTGAGACACCAGGGCAGCCCCTCCTTTACCCTACCTTACCATAAATAGTCAAGTTCAAAGCCATCTAATGGAAACCTGCCCTGCTAGTGCTTCAGCATTCCAACCCATTCTCTCCTAACTCATGAAAGTTTGATTGAACTGCAGATGGAGAAGTCAGAGTTGAGCTCTGTCTCCTGTCTCCTTGATGGTCAGCCTTAAGAAAACATCGTTTCTCTTCTCATAAGTTTGTGTCATAGTGTTAGCTTCTACGGGTGTTGGACATTGAGCCCTTGTTTGGTAGCAATCCCTTACAACTCAAGAATAATAAGACATGTAAAGACAAATAATCCAATTTTAAAATGAGCAAATGATTTAAATAGACATTTTCAAAAGATACAAATGCCCAATAAAAACTAAAAAGATTCTCAACATCCTTAGTTACTAGAGAAATGTAAGTCTAAGCCATACTGATATATCATTTCATACATAGAAGGATGGCTATAATAAAATGGACAGATAATAGCAACTGTTGACAAGGATGCAAAGATATTAGAGCCCCCATATACTGCTGGTAGGAATGTAAATGGTTCGGTTGCTTTGGAAAGAAGTTTGGCATTGCTCAAAAGATTAAACACAAAGGTATCATATGAGCCAGCAATTCCACTCCTAGATATGTTAATGCATACCTAGTTTGTACTAGTGATAAAGAACCTGCCTGCCAGTGCAGGAGACACAAGAAACACAGGTTTAATCTGTGGGTCGGGAAGATCCCTGGGAGAAGAGCATGACACCCACTCCAGTATTCTTGCCTGGAGAATCCCATGGACAGAGGAGGCTGGCAGGCTACAGTCCACTGGGTTGCAAAGAGTTAGACATAACAGAAGCGATTTAGCATGCACAGGAGAGAACTGAAAACACATGGTCATATTAACATGTAATTTTTTCATAGGAGTATTATTCATAATAACTAAACAGTGGAAACAACCCAAATGTCCATCATGTGCTAAATAGTTAAACAAAAACAATGGATAAAAATGTGAATATCTACACAATGGAATATTTCTTGACAATAAAAAGAGATGAAGTACTTATGCATTATACAACATAGATAAACCTTGAAAACACTGTGTTAAGTGAAAGAAAGTGACAGTGAAGTCGCTCAGTCGTGTCCAACTCTTTGCAACCCCATAGAGTGTAGCCTACCTGGCTCCTTCCTCCAGGGGATTCTCCAGGCAAGAGTACTGGAGTGGGTTGCCATTTCCTTCTCCAGGGGATCTTCCCAATCCAGGGATCGAACCCGGGTCTCCCGCATTCCAGGCAGATGCTTTAACCTCTGAGCCACCAGGGAAGCCCATGGTAAGCCCATTGAAGCCCAAGTGAAAGAAGCTAGACACAAAATCTAGATACTGAATGATTCCATCTATACGAAAGCTGTTTGGTCTAGCTTGTGACAGTCTACAATAAGATAAACTGAATAATATTTGCTATTTAATTCGACTGACAGACACCAGCAGGAAATAATGAATCCTCGAAAATTAAATAGTGATATAATAGACACCACTATCTCCATGATCTTCAGGTCCATAATTGAAGCCCTAATCGTCACCATGGCCCCAGGATGTGATGGCTTCTTAAAATTTAGTATCTTGGTCAGGGTAGGACAGAATAGTATCAGAAGTTTCTACTTGGTCTTAGCTTCTTCACTGTAATAACTCTTATTATACAAGTCAAGAATTCAGTGTGAGTGTTATCCAGCCCAAGAATATCAAACCCTAATATATATCTAAGACTAGAGAAATACTAGTCACTGGTTCTACCATGGACCCAGTGGCCATTATAAGTTTGACTTTAGTTAGGGCTCCTTTTATTACTTGGCCTCTTTTACTTCTGCTTTCACATGGGGGCCATAATAAGCTTTTAGTCTCTAAGTGTGGACATCAGTTCAAATTCTGTGCACAATAGTTTTCAAAATGTCCAGGCATTCTTCTTTCCCCAGTGTAAAGGCACTGAAGTAAGTGACCCTGGGCCCTTTTGGGGATAACATGTAATATACTGTACACTTGTTTTGGAATTACAGATCTCTCCTCTTAGGGGTCTGAACACCTCTTCTGCTAATAAAATCTGTATTTGAAAATCAGCTCAGACCCAGAAACTGAACAAGGAATTATGATTGTTTACTGAAGTGCCTGCTCTCAATTTCCTGTTCTTCCGTTCTTATCATCTTCTGGTTGTGGATACTAAACAGCACTCCTGTTGGCCTCCCATCCATTTTGCTTTATAGACACCATCTTCTATTAACCATCTCTGCAAATCTTTTCTGACTGATCTTTCTGGCTTTACAGGAACTGTGATCTCCTGGTTTATGGCTGCAAGCAGTGCCCCCTGGTGTCTATTACTTTGGTTCCTCACAAGCCATCTGGCTATCAGAGTCCAGGTCGGCGAGCTTCTCCTGCTATCAGCACCGGCCTTCAGAAGCTCTGGCCTTTCCCTCTCACCAGTACATTCCTCATGGCCTTAGAGATGGGACTTATCATCTAGTGGGTATTCTGACCATACACAGTATATCGCTTCCAGTACGCCCACTTTCCTGAGACTCTATTCCTTCCTCTATCATATACCTCATGCTGCTCCTGCTGCTGCTGCTGCTGCTAAGTCGCTTCAGTCGTATCCAACTCTGTGCGACCCCATAGATGGCAGCCCACCAGGCTCCCCCGTCCCTGGGATTCTCAAGGCAAGAACACTGGAGTGGGTTGCCATTTCCTTCTCCAATGCATGAAAGTGAAAAATGAAAGTGAAGTCACTCAGTCATGTCCAACTCTTCTCGACCCCATGGACTGCAGCCCACCAAGTTCCTCCATCCATGGGATTTTCCAGGCAAGAGTACTGGAGTGGGGTGCCATCGCCTTCTCCCATATACCTCATACCACATACCTTAACCTGAGTTCAATCACTACTGGAATTTCTACTTCACTCAGCATAGATTTTTGTTTTCTGTTGGCCGAACAACCTCCTCAGCAGTGAGTCTGCCCCATTCCTGAAGTCCTTGCAAGGGAGTTTTTAAAATCACACATCCTTAGAAAGTATTCCAGGCAAATACATTTTTGCTTATCCTGTCTTTATTCTGGCCCCCTTAAACAACATTAGAGCCTAATCCTAGGGGATATTCTTCACGGGTCTTATAGAGCTCTGTGACTCTCTCAAACATGCAAGCTACTTTTCACCTCTTTCTTGGTGTATACTCTCTACCCTCCTTAAGACCAAGCATGTCTAGTCAAGGCTATGGTTTTTTCAGTAGTCATGTATGGATGTGAAAGTTGGACTATAAAGAGAGCTGAGCAATGAAGAATTGATGCTTTTGAACTATAGCATTGGAGAATACTCTTGAGAGTCCCTTGAACAGGATGGAGATCCAACCACTCCATCCTAAAGGAAATCAGTCCTGAATATTCATTGGAAGACTGATGCTGAGGCTGAAACTCCAATACTCATGCCACCTGATGTGAAGAACTGACTCACTGGAAAAGACCATGATGCTGGGAAAGACTGAAGGCAGGAGGAGAAGGGGATGACAGAGGATGAAGTGATTGGATGGCATCACTGACTCAATGGACATGAGTTTGAGCAAGCTCTAGGATTTGGTGATGGACAGGGAAGCCTGGCATCCTAAAGTCCATGGGGTCACAAAGAGTCAGACATGACTGAATGGCTGAACTGGATGGATGTCCCCACCTGGGAAATACTGAGTTCAACCCCTATTATCAGACTGGCAGCTAAGAGAGGAGATTTCCTTAAGGGGATAAGTATTGCATTGCTAGGGAGAGGCCTTTGAAGAATTCTCAAGGGAAACGTAAGCCACCCCTGGAAGCTCTGTGAGTTCAGAAGGTATGCATAACCCAGGTCATCAGGAGCATTCATCTGGTTATCTTCAACTTATGCATCAGGTTCTCAAATGTGATATTATGGTTTACAATAAGAAATATATATTTGGTCTTCTGGTCATTTCTTGCATATGGGTCCTAAAACTCTTGGAATTTCTTTAGTGGTAAGGGCAGTGAGGGTTCCTTTTTTATGTTAATGAAGCGACTTTTTGGAAAACATCTCAAGTTTGAGGGCTGGTTGCCAGGAGAACCAACTGTCTGATTCAGTTCAGTTCAGTAATTCAGTCGTGTCCGACCCTTTGCAAACCCATGAACCACAGCACGCCAGGCTTCCCTGTCCATCACCAACTCCCAGAACTCACTCAAACTCATGTCCATCAAGTCAGTGATGCCATCCTACCATCTCATCCTCTGTCATCCCCTTCTCCTCCCACCTTCAATCTTGCCCAGCATAAGGGTCTTTTTCAAGGAGTCAGTTCTTTACATCAGATGGCCTAAGTATTGGAGTTTCAGCTTCAGCAACAGTCCTTTCAGTGAATAGTCAGGACTGATTTCCTTTAGGATGGACTGGTTGGATCTCCTTGTAGTCCAAGGGACTCTCAAGAGTCTTCTCCAATCACAGTTCAAAAGCATCAATTCTTCAGCACTCAGCTTTCTTTACAGTCCAACTCTCACATCCGTATATGACTAGTGGAAAAACCATAGCTTTGACTAGACAGACCTTTGTTGGCAAAGTAATGTCTCTGCTTTTTAATATGTTGTATAGGTTGGTCATAGCTTTTCTTCCAAGGAGCAAGTGTCTTTTAATTTCATGGCTGAAGTCACCATCTGAAGTGATTTTAGAGCCCCCAAAATAAAGCCTCTCACTGTTTCCATTGTTTCTTCATCTATTTGCCATGAAGTGATGGGACCAGATGTCATGATCTTAGTTTTCTGAATGTTGAGTTTTAAGCCACCTTTTTCACTCTCCTCGTTCACTTGCATCAAGAAGCTCTTTATTTCTTCTTTGCTTTTCTGCCATAAGGGTGGTGTCATCTACATATCTGAGGTTATTGATATTTCTCCCAGTAATCTTGACTCCAGCTTGTGCGTCATCCAGCCCAGCATTTCGCATGATGTACTCTGCATATAGGTTAAATAAGCAGAGTGACAATATACAGCCTTGACATACTCCTTTCCCAGTCTGTTGTTCCACATCCAGTTCTAACTGTTGTGTCTTCACCTGCATACAGATTTCTCAGGAGGCAGGTCAGGTGGTCTGGTATTCCCTCCTCTTTAAGAATTTTCCACGATTTGTTGTGATCCATACAGTCAAAGGCTTCCACGTAGTCAATAAAGCAGAAGTAGATGTTTTTCTGGAGCTCTCTTGCTTTTTGGATGATCCAACTATGTAATTAGAGGATTGGAATTTTCAGTCCCACCCGCTAGCCTCTGGGGAAGGGAGAGGCCTTGGAGACTGAGTTCAATCATCAATAGTCAATGAGTTAATCAATCATACCTAGGGGACACAATTGAGCAACTGAGCATGTGCTTGTGCACATACACACAGAGCCCTAGGTAATGAAAGCACCATAAAAACCCTAAAGAACAGAGCTCACAGAGCTTCTAGGTTAGTTAACACACGGGGATTTGGGGAGAATGGTACACATGAAGACGTATGAAAACTCCAAGATCTTTCCCCATGCTTTGTCCTATGTGTCTCTTTCAACTGGCTGTTCTTGAGTTATATCCTTTCACAGTTAACCAGTGATTGATCTAGTAAACAAAGTGTTTTCCTAAGTTCTGTGAGCCACTGTAGCAAATTAATCGAATTCAAGGTTGAAGGGGTTAGAACCTCCAATCTGTAGTTGGTTGGTCAAAAGCACAGGACAACCTGGGCTTGCTAGGAGTTAGCAGGGGAAGCAGTCTTGTGGAATTGAGTTCATAACCTCTGAATCTGAAGCTACAGCCAGGTAGACAGTATCAGAATTGAGTTGAATTGTAGGACATCCAGCTGGTGTCAGAGACCTGATTGGGTGTGTGGAGAGAGAAAAACTCTACATACTGAAATTGGTGACCAGAATCCTTATCAAGTTTTTCCAAACAAGGCCTATTAGAATGGTGCATGTTCAGCATATTATAAATAGCATAAGATTTGTTATTTTATTCCATATTTTAAAAACTTAGATCCCCCTCATCTATCATCTTAAAGAAATACATGTTAATTCTAGTAATATTTCACTGGTTCTACTTTTAGCAGTTTCCTCCAGTAATTCACCTAGATTGACTAACCAATTAATCTAAGTTTTTGTATTGACTATGCCAAAGCCTTTGAATGTGTGGATCACAATAAACTGTGGAAAATTCTGAAAGAGATGGGGATACCAGACCACCTGACTCGCCTCTTGAGAAACCTGTATGCAGGTCAGGAAGCAAAATTAGAACTGGACGTGGAACAACAGACTGGTTCCAAATAGGAAAAGGAGTACGTCAAGGCTGTATATTGTCACCCTGCTTATTTAACTTCTATGCAGAGTACATCATGAGAAACACTGGGCTGGAAAAAGCACAAGCTGGAATCAAGATTGCTGGGAGAAATATCAATAACCTCAGATATGCAGATGACACCACCCTTATGGCAGAAAGTGAAGAGGAACTAAAGAGCCTCTTGATGAAAGTGAAAGAGGAGAGTGAAAAAGTTGGCTTAAAGCTCAACATTTAGAAAACGAAGATCATGGCATCCAGTCTCCTCATTTCATGGCAAATAGATGGGGAAACAGTGGAAACAGTGTCAGACTTTATTTTGGGGGCTCCAAAATCACTGCAGATGGTGATTGCAGCCATGAAATTAAAAGACACTTATTCCTTGGAAGGAAAGTTATGATCAACCTAGATAGCATATTCAAAAGCAGAGACGTTACTTTGGCAACAAAGGTCCGTCTAGTCAAGGCTATGGTTTTTCCAGTGGTCTTGTATGGACATGAGAGTTGGACTGTGAAGAAAGCTGAGCACTGAAGAATTGACGTTTTTGAACTGTGGTGTTGGAAGAGACTCTTGAGAGTCCCTTGGACTACAAGGAGATCCAACCAGTTCATTCTGAAGGAGATCAGCCCCGGGTGTTCTTTGGAAGGAGTGATGCTAAAGCTGAAACTCCAATACTTTGGCCACCTCATGCGAAGAGTTGACTCACTGGAAAAGACTGTGATGCTGGGAGGGATTGGGGGCAGGAGGAGAAGGGGACGACAGAGGATGAGATGGCTGAATGGCATCACTGACTCGATGGACGTGAGTTTGAGTGAACTCTGGGAGTTGGTGATGGACAGGGAGGCCTGGCGTGCTGCAATTCATGGGGTCGCAAAGAGTCGGATACGACTGAGCGATTGAACTGAACTGATGTATTTCTTTAATTTATTGTTTATATTTATTGGTTGCTTAATAAATACCAAGCACTTTGCAAATGCTCAAGAATTTTAAAGTAAAATAGATTGGCAAAAACCTTGCTTTTTAACAACTAAAGAGACTGACCATAAAATGTAAATAAAGAGGAGGGAGAAGAAACAAGCACAAAAATATCAGATAATAATGACTTTGCGAAGAATTACAATTGGATGGGAAAATGGAGAGTGACAGCAGGCAGTGAGGCTGTTTTGAATATGCAGTTCAGGACAGTCTCTCTGAAGGAGACATTTGAGCTACAATCTGAATAACTAGACTCAGGCAGTCAAAGCCACTTAGCACGCACACATGCAGAGCTTTTATATACACTTAGAATTTTATTCTAGGTAAACTAAAATGTTCTTTAGGGTTTTTAAGCAGAAGAGTGGTATAAAATCATTTTTATTTCCAATTTGAAGGAAATAAAACCTGGGATGAGTTTTAGATACTTACCAGCACTACCAAAAACAATATTTTAACAAAATCTCCAGAAGATAAGAGAGTAACTTTGGACCATACCCAGTACTTATTCATTCAGACATTTGACTATAATAAGTAATAATAGTCTCTACATTTTTATGAATATATAAATTAGCATTAATGTATAATTAGCTCCAGTTTTCTTAGAATTAGACTACTTTGGATAAAGGAACTTCCTCAAGGTCTGAGTATAAATGCAGAGAAGAGAGGCCCGTGTGTTTTTCACCTCTCTTCTCCATTCTAGCCATGATGGTAAACCCCACTGGCCTTCATATTGATTAAGGAGGAGGAGAAGAAAGAAAATTTTCATTAACTGACTCAAGATGGAAGTTAAAAGTACATTAGTCTTTGTCTTAAATCCAACTACTTTTAATCAGTATCAAAAATTTACCTAGCTGTCTTAACTGTTTTATTTTCCATTATTCATCACTTATCTTTCCCCAAATTTGATATGAGGAAATTTTAATTGAAATTCTATATAGTATTTTACAGGAGGAACATAAAGAAAAAGAAAAGAGGGGAATGAAAATAAAAATAAGAGCTAAAGACAGAGAAAGGCAAAAAACTGTAAAAATTAAGATCCTGGCTTTATCTTAGTTACTGGTTAATTGCTTTGAGGAATATATGGGATTATGCGAACAAAATATTTAGAGATGAATGGAACATAGTTCTATACTATCCTAGAAATGGAACCAAGAATTAAATGCAATGACCATGGTGCAAAGCATCACAGTGCCAGCAGCATAGCTATACATCAAGTTAAACATGGCAGATTGACTACAGACATTTATCTTTCCCCTCAAACAGCTTTAACATGACAGTAAATAAATTTTAAAAAGAAAATGGACAAAACAATGGAAACATATTGGACAAGAAATTTCAACAATATTTTGAAGGCCAGAAGAAGGTCAGGAAACTGATAGCAAATTTTAAAAGCTTCAGAAATACCAGTGAGAATAAGCTGGTTGAAACCACAGAAGGCTCAGGATTCAATGTATCAAATATACTGAGGATGAATAAGGGTCAGGGCTGAAAACAGGCGTGAAAGTCCTGTAAAAAAAAAAAAAAATTATTGGACTTGTGTTTTTTCCCTCACCCCTCATGAACTACTTACCCTCACCACTATCCCCCTTGTCTCCAAAGTCTGGAGCCTTACCAAAAGGTGAGAGGAAGAAAAGGGATTTTTAACAGAAAAGGAAGGAGTAATTAAGTGAGGTGTAATTGAAGAGTAGGACTCTGGCCCTTTTTTCCCCTGTGCCACTTGAACCAGAACCCTGGCAGCCAGGCACAACCCTGATGCAAGAGACTAGTGGTGTTACTGGAAAAACTGAACTGATCCCGATTTAAAACAAAAATGAAAACCATAGATATGTTTATTTGGGGATACCTTTGTGAAGAAAAGCTGATTTTGATTACAGAGATGCCCACAAGCATCATCTACAGGTTCAAGGGTGACTGTTTGCTTCCTCACACTTAAATATGAACAGGGAGACTGGGCTCACCAGAGACGTGACCAAAATCTCCATATGCAAGATGGAATAAGAAAAGATATCAAAGTAAGAAGAGAAGAGACTAAGACAACATAAGAAGCAGAAGAAAATTTAAGAACCTTGCAATTAATATCCTGAGATAAGACAATATGTTGTGTTCATTAAGAATTAGAAATAAGAAAGAATAAAGCAGAGAGCTTTTGAAAAATTTTATGGTAGATCTAAAATTAGAAATCACTCTCTAGAAATCAAGTGCACTTTTAAGAAAGGTAAACAAGAATCCAAAGAGATGGAAATAAGGAAAGAAAATATAAGCAAATAAGAGGACCATTTTAGAGATTCAATATCCAACCAATGGAAGTTCTTGAAAGAGAAAAATAAATAAACAAAAATGGAGGGAATGATTATTTTTTCTAAAAATAATACAAAGAGCATACAGGAAAATTTCCTAAAACATGAAGACATTAGATTCCACACTGAAAAGGCTAAGTGCTTTTGTTGTTTAGTCACTAAGTCATGTCCATCCCTTTGGTTACTCCATGGACTGTAACCTGCCAGGCTCATCTGTCCATGGAATTTTCCAGGTTCCTGTGTAAAAGATATTCTGTGAAATTTTATGACACCAACATAGGAAGAATTTAAAAGCACACACACACAGCAGTTGCATACAAAGAATTTGGGAATCACAATGAACATTAAAAGACAGTGGAGTAACGTATTCAAAATTTGGAGGAAAAAAGTATTTTCAAGATAAATTTAAACAAAAGAGCAATCAAGTGGCAGAGTAGAAGTAGTTTTTTTTTTGACATGTATAATTACACTTTTAATACTTAAGAATCCTTTCTTAGGAAGTACACTGTAAAAAGAGTATAAACCACAAAGAAAAGCACAATTCCAAAAAAAAAAAAAAGCATTCAATGCAAGACCATAAGGAAAAGAAGTTCCTGAATAATAGCAGTGCAACATATGTTTAATGTAACAAACTTAGAAGAGGTAGTTCTACAAGAGGAGGCTTGGAAATCAGGAGGTAATTAATTCCTGAATGAAGAAATTTTTGTTCAAGAAGGAAAATACGAGGGGAAAACACTATAAAGAAAAGTATAGAGTCATTTGACAAAACTGAAATGTGGACTGAATTTACCTTAGAGAAATGAAAATTTATGTTCACACAAATACCTGTGTACAAATATTTATAGCTGCTTTATTTGTAATAGTCCCAAATTGGGAATAACCCACATGTACTTTGACAGAGGAATAGATTAACTATGGTGCATCTGAATTCTAGTCAGCAATAAAAAGAAAAGTTGACAGACACAGAACCTGGGAATGAATCTCAAGAGCATTTTACTGATTAGAAAAAGCCAATACTTTCACTATATGATTCAACTTCTATGACTTTCATGACAAAACTATAGAGAACAGATTAGTGGTTACTAAAGTTAGGACTGGGAGTAGAGTGTGTATATAAGGACAAGAGAGTTCTGGGGGTTGCTGGAACAGTTCTGCGTGTTGATTGGGTTGGCAGTTACTCAGCTTTATAAATGTGATAAGATTTCATGAAACTAATACACCGAAAATGCATGTAAAAGCATCTGACATCCAAATTAAGGTCTATAAGTTAATTGTGTCATACGGTCGTCAATTTCCTGGTTTGGGTCATTGTGTTAGATGTTAGAGTTAAGATACTATTATTGGATGAAGATGAGGAACTAGAACATGGAAACTCTCTTGTTTACTATTGGTGCCTTCAAAAAACTATTTTTGAAGCTTATATGTGAACCTAAAATTATTTCAAAATAAAAAAAAAATTTTTAATACTCATATCAATGGCTATTCCCAGGGCATCCCTGGTGGCTCAGCATGTGAAGAATCTGCGTGCAATGCAGGAGATGCAAGTTTGATCCCTGTGTCGGGAAAAGCCCCTGGAAGAGGGCATAGCAACCCACTCTAGTATTTTTGCCTGAAAACTCCCATAGACAAGAGGAGCCTGGCAGGCTACAGTCCATGGAGTTGCACAGAGTCGGATACGACTGAAGCAACTGAGCACACACAAGTACTATTCCCAGAGATTCTGATTTAGTAGGTCTGAAGTGGGTCACTGGAATCTGTATTTTAGCAAGCTGTCCAAGAGGTTTTACTGAGCAGTCACATTTGAAATCCCCTCATATAATACATGATGTTTGGAAAAGATCCTTTGGCACTGGAGACAACGGCAGGTTCTACACAACTGTTTTCCATAATGCCTATTATTGTAAACCTAAGGCATCATGCCAGAGTTCAAATAGCAAGGATTCGAGAGCCAAAACAGTGTGTATGCATCCCGGTGGCACAGCTTGATTCCCAGATAGCACCCAGACTGAGATTAGATGGCTTCAAGTCTCTCAAGCAGCACACTGCAAGAATGATTTCTCACCCTTAAATGTTTTATAAGCTGTTTTCATGTTTCCAAGGAAGGGCAGATGAACATGATTTGATATTAGACCAACTGGGGAGGAAGGATTTCATCCTTTCAAGAATATTACAGAAGGTTCCTATTTGAAGAGCATACTTCCGACCTTCAAATGTAGGTGGCCGCAGGACAGCTTCTGAAAAGAACCAAGATTCTACTAGAAAATCTACATAGAATTAAATTGTAAGGACTCTAAAATGTTCAATTTTAGTAAATATCAGTTGCATTCAGTGAGAAAGTCTATTATGGCACAATACCTCTATATTGCCTAGTTAACAAACAACTTTCACCATATAAAATGTTTACCGTCATGAAGAGAATAAGTCTAAATATATTATCTGTTATTTGGTTTAAGTATTAATTTGCTAATATGAGAATTAAATGGCTGCTATTAGCTATGCTCTTAGATATTTAAGCATATACACTGTAAGAAGAAAACTATTCTTTTAATAGACCCTTTTATTAGCATCTCTAATATATGTCAGTTACTATGTTAAATACTGATATTTAAACATAGATAGTTATTGTTTCTTTCCTCAGGAAGCCAGTTATCTATTGGAATGAGAAAAACTGGATCAACATCTATAACATATTCAATGATTATGGTGAAGATGTTTCTTGATCTGAATGTTGAATGCCAAGTAGAACTTAGCTAGATGAAGAAAAGATGGATGTACATTTTAGGGAGAGGAAACAGCCCTGAGAATTTGATATGATGATGTGTGCAGGTAATAGTGACTATATCTGAGGAAAATGATGCATTTGGGTGTAGGTTTGCAAGTGGCAGAAAAACCAGGTAAAGTCCGTCGTGGTGAGGACCTCTATTATGCCAGTCTGGTGTACAAGGCCACCCTAAAAGTATTCAAGCATTTGAAAAGAACATCCAAGTAGTAATATTGATAGCGGATTAGAATATAATTAAACTGAGGGCAAATAAAAAATAAAATGATAAAAATTGTTTAAGGTACAGATAAATTATTACCCATTAAGATTATTTTCACTGTCATTACAAATTATACTGGTGTCTGTATATTGAAAAACCACTTATTTGTTAAAGCAGCTGAAATTAATTATTTAAAATCCCCCAAACTGGTCACCTTTCACCAAGTCAAACCATATGGATACACTAATTTGAAGAAAATAAAAAATACATATATATATATATATATATATGTATGTATATATCCAAGTCTCTGTTAAAAAAATGTCCTTTGGGTTGGAAATACCATCTGGATCATCTCAAGCTTACCAGGCACCAAACACAACACTGAAAAGCCTAAAGTCTGAAATATATAAACAAACAAACAAAAAATCCTAAAAGAGATTTCAAACCTTAAAAAAATTTCTTCCAGTAAGTCAGGTTGGCATTTTCTACACTGCACCTGGATTTTCTTACATTAAAATGTCATGTTACTTCCTAGAAGGGATATTGTGAAGATTAACAAGATCACATATTAAAGCTCTTTGTGTTCCTCAAAGAGTGAAGCTCTGTAAGGACAATGCATAATGTTCACTTTTTACTGCACAGTCATTTGAATCTCAAATATGTGTGATATCAGAGTAAAGCAGACCCAGCTCCCTTTCAAAGTCTTACTGCCCACATGAAGAAGATAAGTGGAATTCAGTAGAGAATTCGAATTGGTAATGTTTGAATTATTGAGCAAGAATTGTGCTAAATAGCTGCATTCATATTACTTCTAGATGTCTTGACTGACATTAATAGTTTAGAAAAATATTTTTACCCAAGTCAGGATAATGGAGGAATTTGCTCATTGATTATTTATGTTGGGGGGTGGTGGGGAGTACTATTATTATTTCACTTGTGTGAAAAGAAATGTATATAAAAATAATTTTTCTAAAATATGGGCAAATCAAACTTTTATTTTAGCCCATTCAGACAATCCAGTAATATGTATTCAACAGTCCTTAATACTAGGAATTCTGAGAAATTATAAAAGCAATAAATTCAGAATAATACTCAGATATTTGTTTCTTTGTTTCTTTCAAGAAGCTTAATTTTTAACCTAAGAATGAAGATATTACAAAGACAACTAAGTACATACACAAAACATGGAACTATTACCCAGTATTTATTAATACTGTCCATGAGGTCTTTATCAAAGTCATGTAAGAGCAAAAATTCACTCTTTTTTCACTTCCATTTATTCATTTAAATAGCAATTATTGATTATTACCTGACATAAATCTTATAAATGGGTAAATATGTCCTGCATTGTAATTCCTTCTCTCATTCAAGCTCACGTTGAGACCCAGACACTAGGGCAAATACAAAATAAAGTAAGCTTTATTCCATGTTCTTAAGGTTTTTTTTCAATACTGATAGAGTCAGATTTGTAAACATTTAGTATACTTGTATATCAGTTCAGTTCAGTCACTCAGTTGTGTCTGACTCTTTGCAACCCCATGAATCTCAGCACGCCAGGCCTCCCTGTCCATCACCAACTCCCAGAGTTCACTCAGACTCACGTCCATCGAGTCAGTGATGCCATCCAGCCATCTCATCCTCTGTCATCCCCTTCTCCTCCTGCCCCCAATCCCTCCCAGCATCAGAGTCTTTTCCAAGGAGTCAACTCTTCGCATGAGGTGGCCAAAATACCGGAGTTTCAGCTTTAGCATCATTCCTTCCAAAGAAATTCCAGGGCTGATCTCCTTCAGAATGGACTGGTTGGATCTCCTTGCAGTCCTAGGGACTTTCAAGAGTCTTCTCCAACACCATAGTTCAAAAGCATCAATTCTTTGGCCCTCAGCTTTCTTCATAGTCCAACTCTCACATCCATACATGACCACTGCAAAAACCATAGCCTTGACTAGATGGACCTTTGTTGGCAAAGTAATGTCTCTGCTTTTGAATATGCTATCTAGGTTGGTCATAACTTTTCTTCCAAGGAGTATATAACATAGAATATATAAGGTATAATGGTAATTATGATGTATAAATGACATAAGGAAGCTTCAATGCTAACTCAGGAGCTATCAAGCCTAGCTGAATTTTAGAATTATCTAATTTTTTTTTAAATACAACGCACAGTCCTTCCTTTTAGCAATTCTGATTTCATTGAGCTAAAATGGAAAACTGGAGTTGTTGCTGTTGTTTTTCAAACCTCCACTGATTCTAATATGTATCTGTATTTAAGGCAACCCCACTCCTATGCTAAAAGGTTTGCTTAAAAGATTAAGGCCAGATAAAATAGTGTATTAAAATTGAATTAGCATCTGAGAAATTCCAAAGGAAGCAAGGAAAATCCCTTAGGACAGCTATTACCAAAATTGAATGCAATATGGTAAATATATTCTAAGAATTCAAAGGTAGACTGAAGAGCTTTACATAATATCCACTCATCCATGAGTCTAAACCTAGTACTAGGTAAAACTGCAAAGTATGTGAATATTTATTCTTGGCTCTCAATCTCTGAATTCTTTGAATCACCCAAGCTCATACAGATTCTTCCATGTTTTATATTTGGAATAAGAGTAATCATGTAAAATGTTATATGCAAGGGGTTACATTCACAAGCAAACTGATATTCCTGGTATCACCAACAATACTGGAGATTCTTATGGCATAATCAGACCTTCATACTCACTAAAATACTAGGAGACAGTAATCTACATGGGCAGCATATTCCATCAAGAACTGTAGTTCTGGAATTTGGGGTTCTCTCTCAGTTTTACATAGACATAATTAAAAACAAATGATAAAAACACAAGGGTGTCTTTATGAGTTTTTCAAGTTCACCTACAGGTGTTTATGAATATTAGATTTACCATGTCCTGAAGCTATCATAAGAATACAGATCAGGTAAAAGGTGACCTTTCATCGAGCCAAGCAAAAGGAGGCTCAAGAAATAAAACTTCAAGACCCAAATGCAATATACTGAAGTTCTCAATCACAAACTATGCAAAAAAGTCTGATACCAAAGTTTACAGCCTTGTAAATATATTTTCCCAGTAGCATCGCACCTCCATGTAATCTTTTAAGCATACATAGTAACATGGACTCAATACAGTTCAGGAAAAAGAATCATAAGATAAAAAGGCAAGTTTCTTCATCAGCAGATTTAAAACATACTGCTTCACTACTCTTTTTGAAGATTCTTGTTATGCATTCAAAGACATAGCTCTGTTTAAGTCTCTCTAATTGATAAACATAAATACCAACACCCAAAAAAGATGTCCTTTGCATTATAGGGGATTGGAATGCAAAAGTAGGAAGTCAAGAAACACCCAGAGTAACTAGCAAATTTGGCCTTGGAGTACAGAATGAAGCAGGGCAAAGGAAAACAGATTTTGGCCAAGAGAACACACTGGTCATAGCAAACACTCTCTTCCAACAACGCAGGAGAAGACTACACATGGACATCACCAGATGGTCAACACTGAAATTGGATTGATTATATTCTTTGCAGTCAAAGATGGAGAAGTTCTATACAGTCAGCAAAAACAAGACCAGAAGCTGACTGTGGCTCAGATCATGAACTCCTTATTGCCAAATTCAGACTGAAGTTTAAGAAAGTGGGGAAAATCACTAGACCATTCAGGTATGAACTAAATCAAATCCCTTATGATTATATAGTGAAAGTGAGAAATAGATTTAAGGGCTTAGAGCTGATAGAGTACCTAATGAACTATGGAATGAGGTTCATGACATTGTACAGGAGACAGGGATCAAGACCATCCCCATGGAAAAGAAATGCAAAAAAGCAAAATGGCTGTCTGGGGAGGCCTTACAAATAGCTGTGAAAAGAAGAGAAGCGAAAAGCAAAGGGGAAAAGGAAAGATATAAGCATCTGAATGCAGAGTACCAAAGAATAGCAAGGAGAGATAAGAAAGCCTTCCTCAGTGATCAATGCAAAGAAATAGAGGAAAACAACAGAGTGGGAAAGACTAGAGATCTCTTTAAGAAAATTAGAGATACCAAGGGAACATTTCATGCAAAGATGGGCTCGATAAAGGACAAAAATGGTATGGACCTAACAGAAGCAGAAGATATTAAGAAGAGGTGGCAAGAGTACACAGAAGAACTGTACAAAAAAGATCTTCACAACCCAGATAATCACGATGGTGTGATCACTCACCTAGAGCAAGACATCCGGGAATGTGAAGTCAAGTGGGCCTTAGGAAGTATTGCTATGAACAAAGCTAGTGGAGGTGATGGAATTCCAGTTGAGCTATTTCAAACCCTAAAAGATGATGCTGTGAAAGTGCTGCACTCAGTATGCCAGCAAATTTGGCAAATTCAGCAGTGGCCACAGGACTGGAAAAGGTCAGCGTTCATTCCAATCCCAAACAAAGGGAATGCCAAAGAATACTCAAACTACCACACAATTGCACTCATCTCACAAACTAGTAAAGTAATGCTCAAAATTCTCCAAGCCAGGCTTCAGCAATATGTGAACCATGAACTTCCAGATGTTCAAGCTAATTTTAGAAAAGGCAGAGAAACAAGAGATCAAATTGCCAACATCCGCTGGATCATCTAAAAAGCAAAAGAGTTGCAGAAAAGCATCTATTTCTGCTTTACTGACTATGTCAAAGCCTTATGAACTGTGGAAAATTCTGAAAGAGATGGGAATACCAGACCACCTGACCAGCCTCTTAAGAAACCTGTATGCAGGTCAGGAAGCAACAGTTGGAACTGGACATGAAACAACAGACTGGTTCCAAATAGGAAAAGGAGTACGTCAAGGCTGTATATTGTCACCCTGCTTATTTAACTTCTATGTAGAGTACATCGTGGGAAATGCTGGGCTGGAGGAAACACAAGCTGGAATCAAGATTGCTGGGAGAAATATCAATAACCTCAGATATGCAGATGACACCACCCTTATGGCAGAAAGTGAATAGGAACTAAAAAGCCTCTTGAAAGTGAAAGAGGAGAGTGAAAAAGCTGGTTTAAAGGTCAACATTCAGAAAACTAAGATCATGGCATCTGGTCCCATCACTTCATGGCAGATAGATGAGGAAACAGTGGAAACAGTGGCTGACTCTATTTTGGAG
>NW_011495082.1:12409033-12410919 GCF_000754665.1 Bison bison bison
CTCTATTTTGGAGGGCTCCAAAATCACTGTAGATGGTGATTGCAGCCGTGAAATTAAAAGATGCTTACTTCTTGGAAGGAAAGTTATGACCAACCTAGATAGCATATTAAAAAGGAAAGACATTACTTTGTCACCTAAGGTCCGTCTAGTCAAGGCTATGGTTTTTCCAGTAGTCATGTATGGATGTTAGAGTTGGACTATAAAGAAAGCTGAGCACTAAAGAATTGATGCTTTTGAACTGTGGTGTTGGAGAAGACTCTTGAGAGTCCCTTGAACTGCAAGGAGGTCCAACCAGTCCTTCCTAAAGGAGATCAGTCCTGGGTGTTCATTGGAAGGACGGATGTTGAAGCTGAAACTCCAGTATTTTGGACACCTGATGCAAAGAGCTCACTCATTTGAAAAGACCCTTATGTTGGGAAAGATTGAAGGCAGGAGAATAAGGGGACGATAGAGGATGAGATGGTTGGGGCATCACCGACTCAATGGACATGAGTTTGGGAAACTCTGGGAGTTGGTGATGGACTAAGAGGCTTGGCATGCTGCAGTTCATGGTGTCGCCAAGAGTTGGACACGACTGAGCGACTGAACTGATACTGATACTGATAAATACATCTTTAGAATATGCCAGTAAATTATAGACTTAGAATTGTCATCAAATAGTCACAATGTCATTTTTCTAATGTAAATTGGCTGTGCACTTATAGCCCATTGACAAGCTATTTTCTTGCTGTTTGGGATGTTAGAGCACAATACAGGACTATATAAATACATATAAATAAAATTTAAAGTAATTTTCTTTACAGGTAACATAAATGAGTAGTCTAAAGAAATCGTTTAACTGTATTTTTTAATCATAGAAGAGATAATAAAGCATATATTTTTTGTTTTGATTTTCCAAAAATGACAATGCAGAGCATTGCTAGTAATATTTGTGTTATGAGGCATTTTCTTTTTATTCCTAATATATTGCTATAAACTTCTTTTTTTTTTTTCATCATTCATGCAACTTTCAACAGTCAGGCAGATATTGAGATATTGGGAGACTGAAAGTCTATTGGCCAAGCAGTTACGGTCACAAAAACCTCCAGCTAATTCAGCCTCTGTGTGAGGGGTTCCACTGGGTGAACTGAAACTAGTATATCATATTTAGCAGAAGTATTAATACCTTAAAAATACTCATGAGATAACAGTAATGACTAAGACACAGAATATTAAGAAACATAGGAGCTCTTTTTTGTTAGGCTAGGTGTAAGCTGTGATATTTTTGCTATAGACAATATTTGGCAGCAACAAAGAAATATAATCTGTTCTTTCTCTGAAACATGGCAAGGACAATTGACCTCTCTTTAGTCTTTTAGATTTCTGTCTTATACAGAGATAGAGGCTGCCATCAATGTAGGCATCTTGTGAAACAAAGGGCAGAAATCAATATTTCTCTAAGCAGGAGATGATGTCAATATGTTAACCCAACCCCTCTTCTGAAGATGGCAAAAATGTTTTCTCAAAGTGCAGTTAAAATTCATCTTTGCCTAATTTGCACAAAGAACATAATGGTTTTGTTTCCCTGACAACACCCTCATGTCACTGGACTTCATCCTTTGTCCTCTGATCTGTGTCCAAGCAACAATCCAACTCTTAATTAATCTCTGCATCCGGTGGCCGATCACAAGGAAAGCTGAGAAAGATGTTCCTTTGGTCATCATTGTCTTAGATTCTGCTAACGATTGCAAAGATAAAAAAAGCTACGTGTCTTAATCTGTTGAGGCTACTATGACAAAATACCACAGAGTTGGTGACTTATAAATAGAGAACTTTATTTCTCATAGTTCTGGAGTCTGGAAGTTCAAGAACAGGATACCACCACGATTCTGTGAGAACCCTCTTTT
>NW_011495082.1:12411019-12422292 GCF_000754665.1 Bison bison bison
CCCTTTTTTTTTTTTTTAACTGAGCGATAATTGTTTTACAGCATTGTTTTAATTTCTGTTGTACAACAACATGAATCAGCTATAAGTATACAAATCCCCTTGCTCTTAAGTCCCCCTCCCACCCTCGCCCAATCCCACCCCCTAAAGAAAAAGTGAAGTCACTCAGTTGTGTCAGACTCTTTGCGACCCCATGGACTGTAGTTTACTAGGCTCCTCTGTTCATGGGATTTTCCGGGCAAGAGTACTGGAATGGGTTGCCATTTCTTTCTCCAGGGGATCTTCCCAACCGAGGGATCGAACCCTGTCTTCCGCAATGCAAGTCAGACACTTTACTTTGCTGTCTGAGCCACCAGGGAAGCCCCATCTCTCTGCTGCTGCTGCTGTTAAGTCGCTTCAGTCGTGTCCGACTCTGAGTGACCCCATAGAAGCAGCCCAGGCTTCCCCGTCCCTGGGATTCTCCAGGCAAGAACACTGGAGTGGGTTGCCATTTCCTTCTCCAGTGCATGAAAGTGAAAAGTGAAAGTGAAGTCTCTCAGTCGTGTCCGACTCTAGCGACCCCTTGGACTGCAGCCCACCAGGCTCCTCCATCCATGGGATTTTCCAGGCAAAAGTACTGGAGTGGATTGCCATAGCCTTCTCCGCCCACCCCTCTATGTTATCACAAAATACCATATTGAGCTCTCTGTGCTATACAGCAGCCCCCACTAGCTAGCTATTTTACACATGGTAGTGTAAATATATGTCAGTGCTACTCTCTCAAGTCATCCTTCTCTGGACTCTTTCATGAGGGCAAAGTTGTCTTTGAGAAGGCAGAACAAGTAATAGAATAGCAGGGAGTAGTTGTAGTAGACTGTGGCTAAATTTGTAAATATTTTGCTTCTTTCAGAAATAATGGAACAGATACATCTAGTGGTATGTCTTTAATATTGTATGTTGTGATCTTTTAATGCTTTTTTTCATCTTTGCTTGATTTTAAGATCTCAAAAAATTAAGAAAACAAGACTATTAGTGAAATCACATGCCCATTGTTCTTTCTGTTTTTGAAGGAAATGATTGCAAATAGAATACTCATCCTTGTTGTCTAATTAACAGTATGTATCAAGCAATGTTCACTGGACACTAACCAATTCAAATTACAATTTTAATGGCACTAGTCACCCTGCTTTTAAATAAATACATTAATATTCAAGTATAAGTGCCCCGTATATTTGATTAACTAGAGTAAGAAAACCCTCAATATATGCAAAACATCATTCATGTGCTCTATAAAGCAAATGAAGAAGCTGGAATAAATATATTAAGAGTTATATGTTGTCTGTATTTTATGCAAATGAAGAAAAATTCCCTCAGGAAGCATATTTGGCTGTTTTGATATTTTACAAGCATAGAGCAGAACACAGTACCTGGCAAAGCAACAGTAAGGATAAGAATAAGTGGATTCATTTATAATAACAAGTTATGAATAATGTTTATATTATATATATGCATCACAGAGTAACCACATGTGCACAGAATTTGAGTACTGTGTTGTTTATAAGAACTTTCAAAAAAAGATCCTAAAATTATTGATGACTGTTTACTTTCAGCCCATGAATCATTTCCTGAACATATTTTATAATTGTGATTCAGCTGGACTTTTATTTATTTTTTTTTTGTTTCTTTTTTTTTTTTTTAATTACCATTTCTGGTTTCAGATTATTGGAGTAGTACCAAATACATCTGTAGATTTCTCCCAAAATGACAACAGCAACAATAGCGTACTTAGAAAATAAAAGTTAGGGAGTCTTTTCAAAACACAACAGGGAAAATAACCCAAAATGAGAGAAACGAGATAACCAGCAGATGCTCCAGAATGTGGAAGTCATCTGAAAGTGTTTAGAGGGATGGAGAATGCTGAAACAGTTCTCCATTTGCCAGACGCCTGAAATAGAGACAGATGAGCTATTCCTGAACTTCAACAACAGCGCCAGCTGAAAAAGCAACCCCTTTCTGCCAAGGGTCACTTGTGGAAACTGTTGACTGTAAATCAGACTTCTCTTTTCGGACTTCTGGTATCCAGAAAGTACAATCAAAATGCTTGTATGTGTACCTTACCTTGGGCACAATGACCATCACCCTTGTTTGTTAAAGGTCTGAGGGGATGGGAACAAATCATTTACATGTTTTGAACAAAAGTACATTTTATGAAACCCACATGTTGTACCCACTTTTTCTTACCTTTCCTTGATGAGTAAGAAATGTTCCTAAATGAAATAACCCGCATTTCAACTGCACTGGTAAACAGTGGTAAGGATATTTAGGTCTGGAAATATTTGTAAAAAGGTCCTTTATGTATTTTTTTTCTTTATAAAATAGTTGCTTCTGCTTTGTACTGTGTCTTCGAACCTGCTTTAGTAGAAAGGAATGTCTTGTTTGAAGTGTACTATCTGTTCCTCATATTGTTTAGATCATGAGTCTGCTTTTTTGCACTTGCTCCCAGGATGTCTGAAACATTTAAAAATAACAGTGGGTAGTCTGAACTGCTCGTGCTGGCAGCAGGTACCTTACAGTTTGCCATCATATAAATGTCAATTTGCTTCTTTAATGGAGCTAAGCAGAGGTAAATCCCAGTAGCAAAGAAAAAGGTCTCTAGATTTCGTAGTTTCCTCCGTTTCTGTGTGTGGCCTGACCAATCAACCCAAAATGTCTGTTTCTCTCCATCCTGTTTAACTCCATCATTCTTTAACTTTTGCAGCTTTGCCAATAGGTTTGGGGGATTTCTAGTGGGTCTAGGATATATTCTAGACTAGAAGTTCTTACACTGTGGGGTCCCCAAACCAGCAGTGTTGCATGGGAACCTGCTAAAATACAAATTATTTGCATTTCACCTTCTGAATCAGAAACTCTGGCATTGAGGTGATCTGTGTTTTAACAAGTTCTTTAGTTCATTATGATCCACACTAAATTTTAAAAGTTACTGGTATATATAGCAATGCCAAAATTTCTCCTAGGAAGTCCACAAACCATCACCTTCAGAACTGTCCCCCAGATATCCCCAGGGAACTTAGATCTTCTTTTTGCATGTAAAGTATGCTGGCCCCAAGATATAAAAGGAATCCCATATAAATTCAACCTGGTATCAGTTTTTGGAAGAGGGAGCAGTAAATTAATTTGCACTAATTTGTCCTAAATCAACATAACAAATTAGCAAAGCTATAGCCCCAATGCCTTCTAGAAATGACACTCCTTTGATTTTCCTTTCCACTAATATATGACAAAAAGGAGATTTAAAACCTTTACAAGGACTTCTCTGGTGGTCCTGTCACTAAGACTCTTTGCTTCCAATGCAGGGGGCCCAGGTTCGATGCCTGGTCAGAGACTAAATCCCACAAGCAGCAACTAACCGTTCACATGCCGCAACTAAAAGACCTCTCATGCTGCAACTGAGACACAACACGGCCAAATAAATAATAAAATAATTTAAAATACAAAATAAAAGCCGTTCAGAATAACAGTTCCAGCTGTGCAGAAGACAAGCACTCCAGTTAGTTGATGAATCGATTATATCTACCAGTTGAGATGCCCATGCCGATGGATAAAAACAACTGATTTGTTATATTCCTTAATTATCTTTAACTGTACTATTCAACCAAGTGAGATTCTGTGGGATTTTTCAGGTTATATTCCAAAAGAACAATAGCCAAAATATTCAACTGAGGAACTGCAAAGTTAGTATTTTATGACATTTTATTCTAAAAACTGGTGACACTACAAATCAAAAGGGATTTTGTGAAGTGATGAAGTTTATGAATCACCTCAGAATAAATATCCTGAACTTACATTAAAAAATCAGGCTTCCCTTGTGGCTCAGCTGATAAAGAAGAATCTGCCTGCAATGCGGGAGACCTGGATTCAATCCCTGGGTTGGGAAGATCCCCTGGAGAAGGGAAAGGCTACCCACTCCAGTATTCTGGCCTGGAGAATTCCATGGACTGTATTGTCCATGGGGTCACAAAGAGTTGAACACGACTGAGCGACTTTCACATTAAAAAACAGAAG
This sequence comes from Bison bison bison, assembly GCF_000754665.1. NCBI lineage: Eukaryota > Metazoa > Chordata > Mammalia > Artiodactyla > Bovidae > Bison > Bison bison. The sequence continues at coordinate 12,415,058 of NW_011495082.1, forward strand.
ACTATCTACTTTTTTGCTGTGCTTCTCAAAGATATTGTTAAGATTCACTGAAAATATTTCCTCAATGCCACTTATGAATAATCTTCTCAAGCCCCTCACCACATTCCCATGTAGAAATTACATTTTTTTCTTTTCTCCTCCATTCAGCCTGTTGCCCAGGTAAATGCCTTCCCTACACTGTTGTTGTAACCTCTGCTAACCCAGGTCAGAGAAAGGGGAGAGACTAAAGTGAAGATAACTTGAGGAAATGCCCAGAGCTAAAGACATGCCCAATTATCAAAGTCAATCAGCAGTCCCTTTGGTTTCAAAATGGGAACATGATTTTTATTTTCTTCAAGATATTTCATGAAGTATTGTTAAAAATGTGTTTCAAAATGAAAGTGCCATTTCCTTTTTGTATTTCTTACTTTTTAGGGGTTGAGAAGATCAGATTGTTACTTAGCACTGCTTAGGATGCTACCCGAGTTTTAGAGCTGACCGTCCAAAGGTAATTCAACCCACCTCATGGCTCAGAACCATAGGCTGTATGTCAGGCCCATGAATTCTCTGAAACTTTCTTAGCAGGAGACAGTCAAACAGCCAAAAGAATGTCCAGCTTTCCATGCCTGTTGGAATATAACATATACTATTTTCAACACTGAAGTGATGCCCTTAATTATTAAGAATATACTCTAATGCCTGCTATGTGCATACATATTCTGAGTGTTATGAAAAACTATGAAAGACATACAAATGTCCATCCCAGGAATAATTTGCAACTCAGTTGGAAAGAACAAGCCAATAGGCATGAAGTGGCATCAAGATGCTCAAAAGAGTCCAGTCTGTAGCCTGCCAAGCTCCTTCTGTCCATGGGATTCTCCAGACAAGAATACTGGTGTGTGTTGCCATTCCCTCCTCTAGGGGATCTTCCTGACCCAGGGATTGAACCCACATCTCTTCTGTCTCCTGCATTGGCAGGTGGGTTCTTTACCACTAGCCCATGAAAAATTATGAAAGACTTAAAAATGTCCATCCCGGGAATAATTTGTAACTCAGCTGGAAAGAATAAGCCAGTAGGCATGAAATGGCATCAGAATGCCACAAAGGAGTTCAGGCACTTCATGTCAGGGTGTTAAGTTTTATTGCTTTGCACTCAGCTTCACTTCCTCCAGCCCTCAACTCTCTGAAAGTGCAAGAAGAGCAAATTGCCCCACAGGCAACCATGTTAAGTATGCTGCAGAGTCTCTGTTATCTGTAAGTCAGGAGACATTAATAAAACATGAACAAATGCAACCGGCATTAAAAAATAGGACTTTGCTTCATGTTTCAATTACTTTTGACAAAATAGTGTATGTCATACTCTGAGCTCAGAAATGCAAGGCTTGTTGCAAATATAGAGACATTCCTTCAAATGAGTAATCTGAATAAAATAGTAGGAAGAAAAATTTACAGGGACTAATCCATTATTCAGATTACTCATTTGAAGGAATGTCCATACCCTTCTCTCCTATTCTAGAGGTAATCAGGTCTCAAAGAAATTCCGCCTCTAACTAAAAAGTGAAGCTATTTAGCATTCTAGTTTTGATGGCTTTTGAAAATGACGTTTTTTTCCTTTCAACTCTTTGAGTAGATCTGAAATTCATGGCATATACACAAATTGTGTGTATGTGTGTGTTTATTGTGCACACACACGGTGTCTAGTTGCACTTCAGCAACTGAAATTCCTTTTGTGAAATGTGTTCCTCCGTGTGACATCACATCCCCTAACAATACACCGTGGCGTTGCCAGAACATAACATTATGTTCTGAACTGAGAGCTATGTGAACAAATTCACACCCAAAGAAAAACCAGAAAAGCATCTGGCTTGCTTCCAGCTTCACTTTCCTTGTTGTTCTGCAGGAATGAAGAGCAATTTTGTGGTTGAAAATAAGAATGTCTTTTTCCCAACTGTGATTAGTTCTCTTGACCTGGTAGAAATGAAGCCTGTGTCTTTCAGGCCTTGAAGTCTTCTGCCCCCTAAGAAATTTCTACTCAAAAAGATACTCTCCGGAAGTTTTCATGCATCTCAGACTCTGGTGTACACTGTTCCACTTGATCTTACCTTGATTTCTTGCATATGTAACTTCTTGCTGTAATATCATAAATTCTTTTTTATCCCAAGGTTTCTCAAGAAGAAATGTACTCTCCGAGGATGTGACTTTGGGTCATTTCAGGATAGATAGCTAAGAGTTAAGATTAATCATGTCTTAAGTCAAAGTTCAGAATTAAGAACTCTGATGCCAAAGTTGTTTTTTGCTTCTTGTATATATCTTATTTTATCAACACATACTAGAAAATTATATAAGAGAAAAGCCATTCTTGGATTTAAGTAAAATTATATAACAAATTTTAACAACTTTGACTAATTTTGCATTAAATATTTATAGAGCAAACTCTTATGTAAAAAAAAAATGAAGCTAAACTTTGGAGAATTGTCTATTAGAATCATATTGTGATTAACTGGATAGTTTTACATAGGTGTCGGAAAATACACTTTCTGGAAGTTTATGGAGAAAATTAACAATAGATAAGAGTTACTAGATGGAAGTTTTTCTTTTAAACATGGAAATAGAGTAGTTTATGAGTTAAGAGTTCTATACAAATTGACGTAAATATGAATTTAAATTAGTAAGTGTGATTTAAGTATTTAATCTCTGATATAAAAAATTAACATTCTTTCTGTATCAGTAATAACACATGGCTTTAAATATATATTTAAAATTCAGTTCCACTTAACAAAATTCAAATTTGAAATTTTCAAAAATTTCTAAATTTTAAAATTATTTAAAATGTGATACTTTATTTTAAAAACTCAATAAGATCAACTACTTTGCAAAATAAAAGTTCAATCTGTAGATTTTCAAAGTTTTAGGAAAAGAATACTAACCACTAACCCGTCTCTCCTGCCATTTCTTTCTTTATATGCCCCTCTACTGGTTCACTCTGCTTCAGTGCTTAAATGTTTTTCTCTAAGCAGAAGATTCATAGTGGATTTTTATTTCTATTTGTATAGCCTTGTAGCCTTCTTTGGTGTCTTCAGTTATCTGAAAGGATGTCTTACAAGTTTTAGAGCAAAATCATTTCATATTGCCACTCCACTCCCCCAAATTAATATCAGTAAGCAAGTTTAGAAATGAAGAAATAAATGAAAGTATTAGAAATCCAAACAAATCGTTTAGACTCTCCTTCTAGTAAAAGGATATGATTATTAGTTAAATAAGGGATTAACTTCGAGTTTTTAAAATATGCTGAAAATGACAACTGAATCTATTGGCTTTTTGAAAGAGCTTCCTGAGACTTTTGACTCTCACCTCTATTGCCATTTCTGGGCAATATATGCAATCTCCAGACTTTGGCAAAATCTTACCTAGTGGAATAAAACAGAAGGTTAGAGGCAAATAATGCCTATGAATTTTCTTGCTTTTGATATTGTAGAAAGCTCAGCAATAATAGGTCTCTCTGCAGTAAGACTAGCTCAACTGCATGTGAAAAAAAATAAGCTGTATGTCAATGATCTCTTTCCTTGGTTTTCTTACAATTTCAGAAAATCCTAGAAATGTGATATTAGAAGGGATCTTAGCCATTTAATTAAACTGCATTGTTTAAAACAATTTGGAAGTAATATCTGCTTAAAACACTGCCCTACCCAAGGTCACACAGCAAATAAACAGAAACAGAAATCTCCTGGATTCTTGAGCTTCTCTTTCATCTGCAGGGTAGGACACTGGCCAGCATAGAGCCAAAGGCACAGTTAGATATACTACGTCAAGAATAACTGGTGCTTTCTTTTTTATTTTAATTTATTTCATTGGAGTAGAGTTAATTTATAAGATTGTGTCGATTTCTATTGTAGAGCAAAGTGATTCAATTATATATGTATTGTCTTTTTCATATTATATTATATTATAGAATACTGAGTATAGTTCCCTGTGCTATATAATAGGATCTTGTTGTTTATTCTATATATAATAGTTTGCATCTGCTAATCCTAAACTCGTAATGCATCCCTCCACTGCTACCCTCTTAGCAACCACAAGTCTGTTCTCTATGTCTGTGAGTCTCTCTTTCTGTTTTGTAGATAAATTCATTTGTGTCATATTTTAGATTCTGGGCTTCTCTGGTGGCTCAGACAGTAAAGAATCCCCTGCAGTGCAGGAGACCCGGGTTCAATCCCTGGGCTGGGAAAATCCTCTGGAGAAGGGGATGGCAACCCACTCTAGTATTCTTGCCTGGAGGATCCCATGGACAGAAGAGCTTGTCAGGCTACAGTCCACGGAGTCCCAAAGATTTGGATATGACTGAGCGACTAACACATTTTAGATCCCACATAAGTGATATCATATGGTATTTGTCTTTCTTTTTGTGATTTGCTTCACTTAATGGAATAATCTCTAGGTCTATCCATGCTGCTGCAAATGGCATTCTTTCATTCTATCTAATGGCAGTATAATATTCCTTTGTATATATGCACCACATCTTTATCCATTTTTCTGGTGATGGACACTGAGGTTGTTTCCATATCTTGGCTATTTTAAATAGTGCTGCTGTGAACACAGGGATCCATGTATCTTTTCAAAGTAGAATTTTGTCTGGATTTTTGCCCAGCAGTGGGTTGGAACTGGTGTTCTCAATATTTCAGGTCTACTTCATGATTACCTCAGCTCCTGCCAATTGGCAGAAATAGCAAAACAAGAAGGAACACAAATTTATGTCTATGATTAAAGTTTTTAATTTCTAATTTAAATGATAGTTTTCCCCTCTACCTTGAAAGTCAAAATTTAACTATTTTGTTGTGGATTTAAAAGTAATGAAAAATATCACTTTGCTTTTTGCCATATCTAAACTTCATATGCAAGCCTTCAAGCCCTACAGAAAAGCCACCAATAGCTAGATATGTTAGTCTGTAAAACCAAATAGCTCAAGACTAGGATGTTATGTAGATAGCACTCAAACAATGGACCTTTCTTCATTTCTTGTATGCCATGTATCATTAATAAAGATACTCATCCTAAAGAGGGCTTCCCTGGTAGCTCAGCTGATAAAGAATCTGCCTGCAATGCAGGAGACTCCAGTTCATTTCCTGGGTTGGGAAGGTCCCCTGGAGAAGGGATAGGCTACCCACTCCAGTATTCTTGGGCTTTCCTGGTGGGTCAGATGGTAAAGAATCTGCCTGCAATGGAGGAGGCCTGGGTTTGATCCCTGGGTTGGGAAGATCTCCTGGAAAAGGGAATGGCTATCCACTCCAGTATTCTGGCCTGAGAATTCCATGGACTATACAGTCCATGGGGTTGCAAAGAGTCAGATATGACTGAGCGACTTTCACTTTCAATTTCACCCTAAAGAGTTAAATAATAATGATAAAAATAATAATACTGTGTACTTACTATGTGTTAATTTCTATGTTAGGTAGAAGATTCAGGGATAAGTAAAGAATACACCCTCCCCTCATAGAGTATGTGGTTGAGCAGGTGAGATATTATTGAAGTGAAGTCTCTCAGTCATGTCCGACTCTTTATGACTCCATGGACACCAGGCTCCTCCATCCATGGGATTTTCTAGGCATGAGTACTGGAGTGGGTTGCCATTTCCTTCTCTGAGATATTATTATGTGCACACAAATAACGACAATTCAAAATAGTTTCATTTTTAAAAATACAAAATTCTAAAGGGACCTGAAGAATATAGCTTTCTAGGGAACATGAAGAGCATTATAAAATAAAAGTCATTTGAGACAAAACTTGAAGACTCCCATAGCCTGGGACTGGCAGGGAAGGTGGAAATAGTGTAGTATTGATTGGGCCTAGAAGCCACCTCAGACCCTCTCATATGTTCTTTCTCATTTGTCTACCTCTGTGCCTTTATTCTTGATGTTTATTCTTCAAAGGTACCCACCCCCACCTCTCCACCTGCACACCTCCTCAACTGGTTGTGGGGCACATGGATATCCCAGACTAATTCACTCCAAAAATGCAAATAACTCCTTGCAAAGGTTGCACCACCTTCTCTGCCTGTAGTGGACTCACCCAACAAAGCCCAACAGTGTTACACACAGAGTAGCTGAGCAACACTCATTCATAAATGTTTAATGAGCACCTATTAAGTGTGAAACTATATTAGGAGGTAGAGGATATGGACAAAACGAATGTCCTCACTTCCATGGAGTTTATAGACAATTAAACAATCACAACAATCCAAGGAGTGTTAGGACAGTGGTAGTACAGGATGCTATAGTAGTACAAGGCAAGGATACCTGTCAGATCAAAAAGGCCAAGAAAGCTTTTTGAAGAGGAGATACATGGATTCTTCAAGGATGATTAGGAGTTAACTGGTGCCGTTGTGAAATGAAAACAGAACTGCCATCACTCTGGGGAGCATGTGTTTTTACAGTAAGGCACCTTTAGAAATGGTAGCTACTGGGGATACCAGGAAGTAAGGGCTGTCTAGCAGTTGCAAGTGAAAAGTTCACAAAATTGGAGTGGGAGTTTATTGACCAAAGGTCAAAGGAAGGGGAAAGGGAGCTGAAGCTTTCCTAGGGTCGGTAAAAGGGAGGACTGCCACTGAGTTTGGGGGAAGGGAATTTATGAAATAAAGGGAAAGGAACCTGAGATAAAGGATGGGGAATTACAGCCTTTGAAGCTCTCTCATCACTAATTATGACTGGTGGTCAATCCAGCAGGAATAGGAGCACATAAAACTTCAGTTGAATAGGGCTGTTTTCATGCAAATGTCCCTTGAAATACAAACTAAAGAGAAAAAAGTAAGAAAACACAACAAAAATAGCAGAGTTTCCTATCCAGCAGCAATTTCTTTAAAAAAATTCAGTTAAAGGAGTGGGAAAAAAATCTCTTTACAGTAGGTTGCAAAGCATAGTCTATGTAGATGATATTTATTTACAACTCTCTGAATCCCATCTTTTGAAACATTGCTCCAAATTCTATCTTTTAAAACATTACTCTCCAAAATATAATAGACCTTATAAGCTTCTTCATTCTGTAATATTTATTTATTTTTTTTCCTAATTTTATTTTATTTTTAAACTTTACATAATTGTATTAGTTTTGCCAAATACCGAAGGCATCTAGAGCCCTCCAATGCAAAGGAAACGTTCTTTTAAGAATCAAAATGACTGCTCTGAGGGGGAAAAAAAAAACTGTGTATGTGAGGTCTCCTGCTTTGGGACTTAGAAAGGAAAATGAGTAGACTTAAGGATAGTGTG
>NW_011495082.1:12422392-12433526 GCF_000754665.1 Bison bison bison
AAACTAAAGAGAAAAAAGTAAGAAAACACAACAAAAATAGCAGAGTTTCCTATCCAGCAGCAATTTCTTTAAAAAAATTCAGTTAAAGGAGTGGGAAAAAAATCTCTTTACAGTAGGTTGCAAAGCATAGTCTATGTAGATGATATTTATTTACAACTCTCTGAATCCCATCTTTTGAAACATTGCTCCAAATTCTATCTTTTAAAACATTACTCTCCAAAATATAATAGACCTTATAAGCTTCTTCATTCTGTAATATTTAATTTCAACAGAACAGGCACCTAGAGCCTTCCAATGTAAAGGAAACGTTCTTTTAAGAATCAAAATGACTGCTCTGAGGGGGAAAAAAAAAACTGTGTATGTGAGGTCTCCTGCTTTGGGACTTAGAAAGGAAAATGAGTAGACATAAAGATAGTGTGCTTGATTCCAAAAATGGTACTGTGAGGCTGAATATTTCTTCATTGTGGATTGCAGGAAATGTGCTTTGTTCTGTTATGTTTAATTCTGAGATTAAAAGCAATAGTTAAAACATGACAGCAAGGAGCTTTCTGCTTTGTTATATTACAGCTCACTTATTTCCCTCCAAATATTAAACAATGCCAAAAAAACTTTTAGTTATTTGGGATGAGATCCATTTTCACTTTACTCTTGTCCTTTTTTGGTTGCGAGATGACAGTTTAATATTCCAGGCTCCAAACCAGAGCTTGGCAAATGGATTAAAAAAAAAAAAAAAGTTAAATATTGTAGGGAAGAAAAAGGTGTGCAATTAATTTTCCACGAGAAACTGTATAACTGGTGCTAAAGATGGCTATGTTTATCATCTATTTATCTCATATAATGCTTGGAATTTTTTTAGGACACCATAGCACAAATATAATTTTATTAGTTAACCCTTGGATAACCCTAGTTAAACCTTGGTTTAATTGACTTGTTATATTTCATTTCAGCATCTTTTTAAAAGTTAATATTTAATTCCCTGGAATTAAGTGCAGGATAATATAGTGATTGAAAATACAAGTTCGAGAATCAAATATGATTTTAAATTTCACTCATGATTCATAAATTGTGTTGCCTTGGAAACATTATTTAACCTTTCTCAGCTCTAGTTTTATTGTTGTTAAAATTATTGATATTAATAATATGAAATTTATTGCATTTTTCTGAGGATTAAGTAACATAAACTATATGAAGCAGCTGCTACATAACGAACTTTTAGTAAATAGCAACTACTGTTATTATCATTGTTAAATGAATGTTCTATTCCAAAGATTTAGAAAAGTTTCCTTTTCCTTTGAGTTCACACACAGTAATTTTCTAGATATCTCTATACTTTATTTCTTTGCACATAAATGTCAACCTAAATATGTGGATAACATCATAGCTAGTTCAAGGAATTAAACACAACATTTTGATCAAACGGTGGCTTTCGGATGTGTGCAACCTACTTAAAAGCTAAAAGTTGGTAACCAAGACCATACTCAGAAATTGCTCCATCACAAACTTTCATGCACACCTCAAAAGAAATCAAACAAACAAAAAAGACCCAGTTGCCTTTCTTAACACCAAACATGGTAGGGAAAGCAGTCAGTGACTAGCTTCAAAGCTTTCTTTCAAATCCTAATTTAAAAGAAATGACTATAGCCAGGAGAAATTCCAGTTCTGAAAATGCTACATGCCATTGATACGTAAGGAAATGTTAAATAAGTTGAAATACATTCTTAGTCTAATGACCTTGGAAAATACCTCTAAGATCATGTTCTCTAAGATCATTGTTTTATTCACCAAAATTTGGGAGCATTATTCCCTGTGACAGGCACTTGGATAGCTCTGAATCTGTAATAAGGATTGAAATACATGTTCCTGACTCACACTACCAAAGTGAGGGGGAACTAGAAATTTACAGGCATTAACACACTAATACAGGCTTCTCTGTGGATCAGCTGGTCAAGAATCTGCCTGCAATGCAGGCTACATGGGTTCAATCTCCAGGTTGGAAAGATCCCCTGGAGAAGGGAACTAACCCACTCCAGTGTTCTGGCCTAGAGAATTTCATGGACTGTATAGTCCTGCTGCTGCTGCTGCTAAGTCGCTTCAGTCGTGTCCAACTCTGTGCGACCCCATAGACAGCAGCCCAACCAGGCTTCCCTGTCCCTGGGATTCTCAAGGCAAGAACACTGGAGTGGGTTGCCATTTCCTTCTCCAGTGCATGAAAGCGAAGAGTGAAAGTGAAGTCGCTCAGTCGTGTCCGACTCTTAGCGACCCCATGGACTGTAGCCCACCAGGCTCCTCCATCCATGGGATTTTCCAGGCAAGAGTACTGGAGTGGGGTGCCATTGCCTTCTCCACTGTATAGTCCACCAGGTCACAAAAAGTCATACCGCTTGAGTGACTTTCACTTTTAACACACTAATATAGTGTATGTAATAAGTTCTGTAATAAGGGAAATAGGGAATACACACTATAAGAATACATTTGCATTTGATTCCCGGCAAAATGTTGAATAGTGGTGGACTTTAGTCAACCAATCCAATGCGCATTAATTGAGATCTAGTATTAGTGACTTGGGAACTCCCTGTAGCTCAGATGGTAAAGAATCTGTCTGCAATGAAGGAGACCGGAGTTCAGTCCCTCGGTTGGGAAGATCCCTCGGAAAAGGAAATGGCAACCCATTCCAGTATTCTTTCCTGGAGAATACCAGGACAGACCATGGGGTTGCAAATAGTCGAACACAACTGACAAGGAGTGGTTAGTGACAAGGAGTGGTTTGACAGTGGGAAAGTGATACAGAAAAATAACCCCTGTGATTTCTGATGGGCCTCCTCACAAGCCATATCAAGTAAGCAAACCATCTAAATAGAAGTTGTAGTCTTTCTAAGAAATTGTGGCTTCAGGCTGAGTTCCCTAGCAAATTCACTTTTTTACTGGTTGTCAACTTTAAATCCTTTCTGTGTTAAAACTGAATATAGCCATCATGTTGAGATTCTGCTATCAAATAAGAAAAATAATTATTATAGCCCAGAGCCTCAGCCCTCAAAGACTTTTGGCTATAATTTTACTTGCAAAGATTAGTTCAATCTCAAGAATGAAATCAAATTCATCCCACCAGAAGAAACTGAGATTCTTGACTAGCTAAATATTTACAAACTCTAACAATAGATTTTTGAAGAAAATGTGTCAATTCAGCATTAACTTAGTGCTAGCCCTTTGGAAGTTGTGATGCTATTTGCTTGTTTCTTAGCTTCTGATTATCTAAGTCCATTTCCATCAACTAATTAAAACAAAATGTATTTTTAAGATGGTGATGGGAGAATAAAGCTTAATTTTGCTAATCTTCTCCCTGAAGGACTCTACTGATATGTCAGTAAACTATCCACACAAAAGACATGTTAATGATATTCTTACAAGGCTGTCAAGACCAGAGAACAGTTTATTCCCTCTTCAGGGTTATTGCTAATCTTCCGATCTCAATCAATAAAAAGGGGTTTTGGTTTATTGACTAGTTGTGCTTTATCTGGTAGAAAAGGAAGAGAAATCTTGCACATATATGGAACTTCATATATTTGACGTATTTTTATCTCTATGTAAGCCATTTAGCCAATGACAAGGACTGAAATAAATGTGAAATGGATATGAAATTAATGCGTATCTATACATGTTTATACCCAAAATACAATCTCCTTAAACATCTTAAATCTTCCCCAAAATAAGGTAACAGCTTACAAGTAAAATTTATACAGATAATCTCACATACACACAAGCTTGGTAAAGGACATAAACTGAAGAAAAGTAGAAAAAATTAAGAATACAGTTACTTTTTATTGAGGCTCCAGTTAAGCAGCCCTCCTAAATTCCATTGTATGAGAGACTAAATATGTAGCACAATGAATTAAAAATTGAGAGCAGCACATTTTGAAAATGTTCATGAATAGAGCAGGCCAGTAGAATATGTAGGAGTCAGAAGAACCTTATTTTCACCAAGCTCTATTTAAAACCAAAAGTTTACTTTCACAGTAAAATATTTCTCTACCTTTATGCAGTGTTTAGAAGAAGAAAATAAACTTTTTATGTACCATGAAGACTACTCTCATAGTCTAAAGGCAATGTTTCTTTAGATCAAGTCAGAATGATAGAATATAATTGCAACATTTGAGGACATAGGTGAGTCTAGATGATTTGCAAGCTGCTATGTTAGAGCAGTACCAAGAAGGCAACCAATGCCAGAGGTACCAGATGCTTATGAATTGCTTCAACCTTTAGACACCCTTGGGTTGCAAGATTACACACAAATGAGATTAATCACATGTGCCTTAAATGTGACCCTACTCCCAAAAGAACAAGTACTCAAGAATTTATCTAACTATAACCAAAAAGAATGTCAATTAAAGAATTTTTAGGATAAAATATTGGGTTGCTCCAGAGTTAGACTGGAAAAAAAAAATTCAGTCTTTGGATGAAATTTTTTTTATCAACAAATACTCATTTTCTATTATACTGCAAACATTTTACTTGATGTTATGTGCAAATATGTTTGTGCCCTAATGGAACTTAAAGTTTAAGTCTTTAATGACCTTCTCTCTCTCTCTCTCTCTCTTTCTATACACACACACACCATATTTACATATTTTCCCCCTGATGTGTATGTGCAGAACTCAGTGCCTAGACTGTGAAGCTGTATTTTATTGGGTAAACTGGAGGTAGAGACGGCAATGGCACCCCACTCCAGTACTCTTGCCTGGAAAATTCCATGGACGGAGGAGCCTGGAAGGCTGCAGTCCATGGGGTCTCGAAGAGTCGGACACGACTGAGAGACTTCACTTTCACTTTTCACTTTCATGCATTGGAGAAGGAAATGGCAACCCACTCCAGTGTTCTTGCCTGGAGAATCCCAGGGACAGAGGAGCCTGGAAGGCTGCAGTCCATGGGGTCTCGAAGAGTCGGACACAACTGAGCGACTTCACTTTCACTTTTCACTTTCATGCATTGCATAAGGAAATGGCAACCCACTCCATTGTTCTTGCCTGGAGAATCCCAGGGACAGAGGAGCCTGGTGGGCTGCCGTCTATGGGGTCACAGAGTTGGACACGACTGAAGTGACCTAGCAGGAGGTAGAGAATGGGCAGTTACTCATATGTTTTTAAATTTGAAATTCAACATTTTGGAGCCATGGCACTGTGCTCAACTTTAAGGTATACAGATTCAAATCAGTAAACTAAAATAAAATTTAGTTGGCCTCTCAGTGATATAAGCAGGAAGCTTATCTCATTTGCTTATACAACTCATAGCTTTTAAATATTGGATATTAATTTAATATCATGACAAAGATGTGGCTCCTGATATAGAGGGGCTCAGAATCAAATTAGAAGATCAATAATAGAATATGGAAGGAGGAATAAATTTTGACTGGATGTTTAGGAAGGGCTTCCCAGAGAAGCAAAATTTTGGCTGAGATTTGGAAGATGAGTTCAGAATCCCATGCTTAAAAGAAAAAGAAAACAAACAAGAATCCTTAAAACAGTGCTCTAGGAAGGGTGTGCAAGCTATACATGCATGGGGATCTGAAAATATATGTGTGGCATGATTGGGAATTGGGAAACCAACCACTTGCTGTCCATCACAATTAAATGAATAGGAAGAGATAGGAGAAGTGTTTTAGAAACGATATTAGGGGCGCATTTTATTTATTTACGTATTTATTTTTTAAGATTTATTTATTTTTAGCTGCACTGCCTCTTCATTTCTGCACATAGACACTCTATTTATGGTGAGCAGGGGCTTCTCTTGTTGCAGAACATGACCTCTAGAGTCAAGCTCAGAAGTTGTGGCACACAGGCTTAGTTGCCCTATGGCACGTGGGAATCTCCTGAAGCAGGGATCAAACTCATGTACCCTGCCCTGGCAGCTGTACTCGCAACCACTGGACTACCAAGGAAGCCCAGGATGCATTTTAAATAGCTAAAAAGATAAGCTGAAGCATATGATCATACTTTATGAAAAGAAAGAAACCACAAGGGGGTTTTGAACAAAGCTATTTCATGATCATACCCGCTCCAGTATTCTTGCCTGGAGAATCCCCAAGGGCAGAGGGGCCTGGCAGGCTACAGTCCGTGGGGTCGCAAAGAGTCAGACACGACTGAAGTGACTTAGCACGTAAGCCTTTCATGATCATAGGCTGAAGTGGGAAGTGAAGAACCAACTACGATGTTAGCACAATTTTTCTGATTAGGGACAATGAATGTCTCACACTTGGTCCAAGACATAGTAAACCCTCAATAAATATTTGTGAATGAGTGAAAAAGAATGTAAATGAGTGACAGTAAAGATAAACTTAAGACTCATTACCCAAATAAAACTTATGTGATTTCAGAAGTTATTTGACGCAAGAGGTAAAGGAGTAACAGGAGAAAGCAATGAATGCAAGGTTTCAGGATGAGCTAAGTGGATAGCTTCTATTCCCATTAATTGAGATGTGGATCAAGATGAGAAGATGGTTATGATGGGTGGTGAAAAGACATTAGAACATGTTCTTGACTTTCTATCCAAAAATTCACTTGCCGTTACTAATCTTCTCTACTGACCTGATTTCACTTAATACAAAAAGTAAAAATGCTGAGCTCCAGAAAAACACATTAATTAAATTGGTTCAGTGATATGTTCATTTCAAATGAGAAAACCAATCTAATGAAAAAGAGTTTTCTTTACTCTGGTGAATTTTCTGATAAGTCTCCTTGAAAAGTTCCAGGTTATCTTTCATTTCAAGATACTCAAAAATGGCCTTCCTAGATATCCACTCAGAGTTTTAAAATTATCCAAGCAACTTTATGGTCTGGTAAACTTCAAGCTATTTTCCAGGTTAAGTGTTGAATAGAGTTAATACTTTTGTCTGGTTGAAAACCCAGTTCTGTGGTGATGCATAAATAAATACCTTTATTTAAAATCGCGTATTCTTTGACAGGATTTTTGACAGTATATTGCTAAAATCAGCCCAAATGTCTTTACGAAAAAGACAAAGAAACATTTATTGACCAATTCTTATGTTTAAGACTCTTTTTTTTGATGTTTGCATACAACATGCCGGTTGTCTTCAGTTCTGTGACCTAGTCCCTGTCATATAAAAGCTTTTCTGCTTTTATTATGAATAACATGTCCAATGTTGCATGCTCTATATGTAATAGAACTTGGATTTATTAAATGACTGAATGATCGATTTATTCTCTCATTCATTGAAGAATTATTACTAAACATCTGCTTTTCGCATCATTGAAACTCAAATCTACTTGATAGCAAAGCTCACATCCTAAATTTCTATTTACATGATTATTTTCACTTTCATTTTTGTTTTATTTTTATACATGCTGATGTTTTAAAAGCAAATTCAAAAGAATCCAGCAGAGCTTTTTACAATGTCATCTCTAACAATATTCGGTGCATTGTATTCTATTGTTTACCAATGATCTTTTCAGTCATACCTGAACATATGGAAGCTAATTCTAATAATTTAAAACATTTTTACTTAAATAAACCTCCAAAACCTGCCATTTATATACATGTCCACTTTGGATAATACATAAGACTAGTTGACTAGTATTGTTAAATGTTTTAACAAATTGATAGGATGGGCTTACTGTTAACACATTCACTTCTTTTATTTCTAATCGGAGGATAATTGCTTTACAATGTATACAGTCAGCCATAAGTATACATATTCCACTCCCTCTTGAAACTCCCTCCCACACCCTCACCCCATCCCACCCCCTCTAGGTTGTCACAGAGAACCAGGTTGAGCTGCCTGTGTTACAGCAACTTCCCACTAGTTATCTATTGCAAATACACTCACTGCTTGATTTTCTGTTTTCTTCACAAATACTTAAAGTGGCTTTTAAAAATGTTTCAGTGCTTCATAAAGGTAAAACAGGAGCAATTAAGTAATAAATAGATTAAAGATTAGTTCTCTCTAGATGAACAGATATTTTCTGATCTACACATGATTCAGTATTTTTCCCCAGGGAATGAGGCACATTTCTAGAAATTGAGAAAAGGATTTTCTTGAATTTATCCCATTTGATGTAGACAATCTGTCCCCAGTTCTTATCCTGGGAGCATCAGTTCAGTTCAGTTGCTCAGTCATGTCAGACTTTGCGACCCCATGAACCAGAGCACGCCAGGCCTCCCTGTCCATCACCAACTTCGGGAGTCCACCCAAACCATGCCTGGGAGCATAAGCATATCTAACTGGTGAAGCCAGCACCCTTCTTTCATTGTTTCATGAGCATACTGACACATGAGGAGGAACACTTAACAAAATAGATGTGCTTTTTCCTTAGATCTGGTGGTGAACTTAAATACATAATTAATTGTTGAACTAATACTAACCCTGACTGAGGTTCAGAGTGAGAGATTATAGTGTGCTGTACTATATGCTCTGACAATGTAGATATAGGCCAATTACTTTTCAAAAGGATAAGGAAAATGAGAAGAGCAAATGAAAACCTTATTAATTTTATAAATAATACTGATGGTGATAGCATTAAAAATTTTACCCTAATATAATTACGCATGTGATATAGAAGGATGGAAATTAAAAATTCCAGAATACCCACAGCCTGCAGACTCAGCCCACCCACCAGCAGGCCAGCACCAGTCCAGTATTGGCTGGGTCCTAGACCCACCCACCAGCAAGTCTGATCTGGCTTCAAGACCAGTCTCACTCACCAGTAAGGAGACACCAGCTGCAGGACAACTGCAGCCCCACAGCCTTCAGACACAGCCCACCACAAGCAGGCTAGTACCCCACCCATTAGGAGGCCAATATAAGCTTTGGACACCCTACACCCAGGAGTCTGTGCCCAGCAACAGTCCAAGACCAGCTCTGGGACCCTGGGCCCTGAAACCAGGCTCCAAAACCCATTTCTGCCTTCCAGTGAACTAGCCCTGGCCCGGGAACCTGGTTTCACTCACCAAAAGGCAGGCACCAGCCCCAGAGTCTCCTGGACCCTGACTCTGCATACCAGTGAGCCAGCACTATCCCTGGGAGTCCCTGGGGTTCTGCAGCCAGCCGCCTCCTGTCTAGACCTGCCAACCATTAGCCAGCAGCCTCCAGACAAGCCAAAGTGTACCAGTCAAGTGGACCTAGGGCCAACTAAGCCTACCAGACCACCCATAGTAGTCAGGCCACCACAATAGAAGGGCCTATGTAGCACACACAAGCAGGGAAGGGGA
The DNA here is from genome assembly GCF_000754665.1 of Bison bison bison. Lineage (NCBI taxonomy): Eukaryota > Metazoa > Chordata > Mammalia > Artiodactyla > Bovidae > Bison > Bison bison. Next base: position 12,431,609 of record NW_011495082.1, read on the forward strand.
ACTCCTAGAGCATATCACTCCACATATCCTGGAGTATGCTGCAGGATATACTGGACATCTCCTTCAAAAGGCCACTTCTCCAAGGTTGGGAAATGTATTAACCCACCATATATAGAAATTAAAATACTTAGGCAAAGGGAAGTGACAGAGGCATATGCTGCAAACAGAGGCACAAGATAAAACCTCAGAAGAACTAAGTGAAGTGGAGATAGGCAATATACTCAAGAAAGAGATCAGGGTAATGATTGCAAAAATGATCAAAGAACTCAAGAGAAGAATAGATGCAGAAAGAGAGAAGTTGAAAGTTTTTACCAGGCGTTATAAAATATAAGGAGCAACCAAACAGAGATGAAGAATACGACAACTGAAATGAAAACTACACTAGAAGGAATCAAAAGTGGACTAAATGATGCAGAGTAATGGAACATGAGCTGAAACATGTAGTAGTGGAGATGATTGACACTGAACAGAAAAAAGGAAAAGAAATGAGGATAGTGTAACAGAATTCTGACATCAAGTGCACAAATATGTGCATTCTAGGGATTCCAGAGGAAAAGAGAGAAAGGGGCTAAGAACATATTTAAAGACATAATAGCTGAAAATTTCTCTAACCTGGGAAAAGAATCAGACACCCAAGCCCAGGAATCAGAGAGTCCCCAACAGGATTAACCCAGAGAGGAATACACAAATACACATTGTAATTAAAACGGCAAAAATTAAAGATAAGGAAAGAATATTAAAAGCAGTAAGCGGTGGGACTTCCCTGGTGGTCGAGTCTGTAGACTCCACACTCTCCCTAGCAGGAGCCTGGGTTTGATCCCTGGTCAGGAAACTAATATCCAGCATACTGCATGATGAGGCAAAATAAATAAATAAATAAAATAAAACAAAACCAAAAAACTGAGGAAAGTGATGAGCTATATACAAGGAAGCTCTCATGAGGATATCAGCTGACTTTTCAGAAAAATAATGTAGGCTAGGAGGGAATGGCATAATGTATTTCAAGTGCTGAAAGAGAAGAACCTACAACCAAGAATACTCTACGCAGCAAGGCTCTTAGACTTGATGGAGAGGTGAAAAGCTTCACAGATGAGCAAAAGCCAACAGAATTTAGCACTAGCTTTCCAAGAATGTTAAAGAAACTTCTTTAAGTGGAAAAGAAAGGATACAATGAGAAACATGGAAATTACAAGAGGAAAAAAGCTCATCGGTAAAGACAAAGACAATAGCAATACAAAATTTTTGTATTTTTTATAACTTCGTTTCTTTATAATTTCCCAATTTTCTACCTCAGAAATTGGGGGGAAAAAACCTCATACCTAAACCTGACACAAAAAGCAACTAGGGAAAAAGAACAAATAAAACTCAAAGTTAGTAGAAGGAAAGAAATCATAAAGATCAGAGCAGAAATAAATAAAATAGAGACTAAAAAAAGAATAGAAAAGATCAATAAAATGAAGAGCTGTTTCTTTGAAGAGATGAAATTGATAAATCTTTATCCAGACACATCAATAAAGAGAGAGGATTCAAATCATTAAAATCAGATATGAAAAAGGAGAAATTACAACCCACACCACAGAAATACAAAGGATCATAAGAGACTACTATGAAAAACTATATGCCAATAAAATGGACAACCTAGAAGAAATTCCTAGAAATGCACAATCTCCCAAGACTCAATCAGGAAGAGTAGAGATCAAACCGTCAATCCTAAAGGAAATCAACCCTGACTATTCATTGGAAGGACTGATGCTGAAGCAGAAGTTCCAGTACTTTGGCCAGCTAATGCAAAAAGCTGACTCATTAGAACAAACCCTGGTGCTGGGAAAGATTAAGGGCAGAAGGAGAAGGGGGCAACGGAATATGAGATGATTGGATGGAATCATCAACACAATGGACATGAGTCTGAGCAAACCCC
>NW_011495082.1:12433626-12435036 GCF_000754665.1 Bison bison bison
GGAGCCGGGCATGCTGCAGTTGCCAGGCTGCACGTGATAGCAGCTGAACAACAATTACAGGAAATATGAACAGACCAACATTGCTGCTGAAATTGAATCAGTAATTTAAAAACTCCAGATAAACAAAAGCCCGGGACCACATGCCTTCACAGGTGAATGCTACCAAACATTTATAAAAGAGTTAACATTTACCCTTCTGAAATTATTCAAAAAATTGCAGAGGAAGGAACCCTTCTTAATTCATCCTCTGAGGCTACCATCACCATAATACCAAAACCAGAAAAAGATCTCACAAAAACAGAGTCGTACATGACTGAAGCAACTTAGCAGTTTTAGCAGTCACTTCAGTCCTGTTCGACTCTGTGCGACCCCACAGAGGGCAGCCCACTAGGCTCCCCCGTCCCTGGGATTCTCCAGGCAAGAGCACTGGAGTGGGGTGCCATTCTCTTAGCATGCAACTCATTTATTTTCATTGTTTCAACTACCACACCATGAGAACAGTCATCAGATCTTTGTTTTAGTCTTACAAAACATTCCCTATCATATTTTCAAATAATTACTATACTATTCACGACTGAAGCGACTGCTAAAACTGCTAAGTTGCTTCAGTCATGTACGACTCTGTGCGACCCCATAGAGGGCAGCCCACCAGGCTCCCCCGTCCCTGGGATTCTCCAGGCAAGAACACTGGAGTGGGTTGCCATTTCCTTCTCCAATGCAGGAAAGTGAAAAGTGAAAGTGAAGTCGCTCAGTCATGCCCGACTCTTCGAGACCCCATGGACTGCAGCCCACCAGGCTCCTCCATCCATGGGACCCTCCAGGCAAGAGCACTGGAGTGGGGTGCCATTGCCTTCTCCAAGCAGCAGCAGCAAGGTACAAATTTAAAAAGACACTTACTCCTTGGAGACAATTACTCCTTGGCTTCCCTGGTGGGTCAGAGGTTAAAGCGTCTGCCTCCAATGTGGGAGACCTGGGTTCAATCCCTGGGTCGGGAAGATTCCCTGGAGAAGGAAATGGCAACCCACTCCAGTATTCTTGCCTGGAGAATCTCATGGACAGAAGAGCCTGGTAGGCTAGAGTCCACGGGGTCGCAAAGAGTCGCACATGACTGTGCTACTTCACTTTCACTTTCTTTCTTTACTCCTTGGAAGGAAAGTTATGACCAACCTAGATAGCATATTGAAAAGCAGAGACATTACTTTGCCAACAAAGGTCCATCTAGTCAAGGCTATGGTTTTTCCAGTGGTCATGTATGGATATGAGAGTTGGACTGTGAAGAAAGCTGAGCGCCGAAGAATTGATGCTTTTGAACTGTGGTGTTGGAGAAGACTCTTGAGAGGCCCTTGGACTGCAAGGAGATCCAACCAGTCCATCCTAAAGGAAATCAGCCCTGGGATTTCTTTGGAGATG
>NW_011495082.1:12435164-12450173 GCF_000754665.1 Bison bison bison
GGCTGGATGGCATCACTGACTCGATGGACGTGAGTCTGAGTGAACTCCGGGAGTTGGTGATGGACAGGGAGGCCTGGCGTGCTGCGATTCATGGGGTCACAAAGAGTCGGACACGACTGAGTGACTGAACTGAACTGAACTGAACTGAAGGTACAAATCATTAGAAATCAAGAATCAAACCATGTATAAATAATAATAAAGGAAAGATCCATTGCAAATTTCAGAGAACAAGAAAGAAATACTTAGAAGAGATAATAAGGTCATAAGAGTGTGTAAGGAAAAAGTTAAAGAAGCAGACTTCTTGAGATGTCTTTTTTAGTCAAAATCCTAAACATAGCTTTCGGCTCTATGGCCTTATATAAAATGTTAATAATGATTGAATCTTAAAATTGTAAAACACACAAACAGACAAAGATGTTGGAAACTTCATTTGTACTTCAGATTTAAATAACAACTGCAATATTAAACCTTTGCAAATGTACATTGTGCAATTGTCAACTTTCTCATTTTCCATTACCATTAAATTGTTAATATTTCTCATTTGGAAAGAGATATCAAGTGACTTTGGAAATCCCAGTTAACTGATGGAAGATGAGAATGAAGCCAATTTTCTTAGACCACCCTACTTTAACACTCTCAGTAGAATATTGAAGGATTCTTTTATGTATATGGGTCAGTGTCCATTTAAGGAGAAATGTCAAATTCATAGCTTGGTTCTGTGGTTTAAGCAACACAAAGGAAATATCACACCAAGATGGACAACAGAGGGTGCCCTCCACTTTGAGCATAAGATGCATTGACTAATCATTTCCTGAATCATTACTAAGTGATGCTTCATAAAATTCTTGGCAACTGAGTCTTTTAAACTGCAACAGATGTGAAATGGTGAGTAATATACTTCCGTATTTTTCTCCCTAAAGGCAGTTGAAATTCAAATAATCAAAGTCAAAGCAAAGGCAAACTGACTACACTTAATTAAATTTTGATGCCAATGGAAAGCCTTATATAATATCTGGAGATGTTAACAAAAAACGCTTTGCAAAATGAAATCAGCAGCTACTTGGTGTTAACTGATTTCCAAGTCAGGAGTAAGGGGACACAAAGAGTAAGAAAACCTTCTTGCTGATGGCAACAGCTGGCTTCCAGGGAAATGTCATTCGTAACAAACAGTGCCTTTGCTAATTGCTTATTTTAGATTTTTCCACTGAGCAGTTACAGATTCCCCATACAATTTATTAGGAAAACATTTACTTAAACCCTCCTTGACTTTTCAGTGAAATAACAATAAAAGGTATCACCTCTGTTACTTAAGTTCAACAAAATGCTTTCAACAAAATTATTCTATTTTTTCAGTAAATGAATTTCTCACAAAGGATCAAAGTCCTTATGTAGGGTAAAAATAACCATTTTATTTTCAATATGGTTTGTAACAGTTGCTTTCACAAGCAAAATGAAGCACAGTAGCTATACATCTCAGATGAAGAACTTATCTGAAAATAATGTAAACAGCTGGCAAACTCCCCAGTTTCACCGAGAGTCACGTGCTAAGGGCATTGCAATATTTGTCCATCCTTCCTGTTCCTCCTGCCACCACTAAGCTCCCAGTACGTGTGCACGCGTGTGTGTGCGTGCATGCTCACACACACACACAGCACTGGAATCTTCAAAAATTATGAGAACAATGTTCTGGGAGCTTCCTCAAACTTTCTGGTAGCAGTTTGTCTTATCTAGGTATGTAAATTATGGACTATGTCAAAGCAAGACTATCTCCATGACTTTCACTTACATTCAGAGTCAGCTGATGAATTGCTATTAATTTCAGGTTATCCCAGACATATCCTTAACACTGTTTGTTAAGAATGTATACTTACACCTATGGTGTAAGTATTTCTTAACAGAACAGATGGTTCTCAACTTCTCCATGGATAGGGTTCTCACTTTAACATCAAAAATTTTTCAGGCTCTAATCATGCTGATCATTATATTTTTATCATCAAATGATAATTACAATAATGTCAAAAAGTTAGTAAATATCCAGTATTATTTTAATGATTTATAGTTTATTCATAATACTAACTCTTATATATACTTGAAAAATAATATAATATTTATTCCATTTTAATGATATTTTTCACATTAGAATTTGCAAGTATTATAAAACAAGTAACTGTCTATTCCTTACTTTTACTCTTCCCATTCTATTGTCAACAGAACCAATACTATTTTTCAAAGGGTTCATTTCTGTCTTAGGATCTTTCATGTGACAGGAGAGAATTCAGTGGAGACATTAAGCATGATGGTCAACAACAAAGCTGTTTTCTCATTCAGTTTCAGGGGCTCCACCAGGCATTCTACAGACCCAGGCTGAGGCAGGCCATCTGATCCTTTATGACTCTTCAAAATGCTACTTCTCCAATCTTCCAAATGACATATGCATCATTCATTTAGTAGCTGAATAGACATCTGGACACATCTAAGGTCTCTTGACCCATTCAGTCTCTCCCCAAGTTAAGCCTCCCAAGAGAGACCCTATTTTCTCTCCTGGACGATTATTGGAGTTTCCCTTGTAGCTCAGTCGGTAAAGAATCTGCCTGTGTGTACACTCGTGGCAGATTCATGTTGATGTATGGCAAAATCAATACAATATTGTAAAGTAATTAGCCTCCAATTAAAATAAATAAATTTATATTTTTTAAAAATGCTTTATTGTTAAAAAATGCTTAAAAAAAAAAAAAAAAGAATCTGCCTGCAGTGCAGGAGACCCAGATTCAATCCCTGGGTTGGGAAGATCCCCTGGAGAAGGAAATGGTAACCCACTCCAGTATCCTTGCCTGGAAAATCTCATGGACAGAGGAGCCTGGTGGGCTGCAGTCCATGGGGTCACAAAGAGTCGGGCACAACTGAGCGACTAACACTTACTTACTTACTTATTGCTGCCTGAGTTGTCTTCCTAGGCACAAGCTGAATGCAATCTCAGAGCCCAACTCATACTCCCATGAGTCCTTCCCATCTATTTCTTCCTTCTCAACACCTTCTCCAAGTCTTAGCTACTGGACAAAACATGAAGATTTAGAGCAAATGCAACTGTGAGGTTGCCTCGATATGAAACAAATATTCTGAAAGTATTTGCTTAAATGTAAAGTGACCTTTACACTTAAGGTCACCTAAACAAATTATTTCAAAACAATGCAATGTCTCTGATTGTACTTTGCCACCAACACAGGGTGGAGACTATATCAAAATTAATGTTATCTATTCAAAACATGTCTTTTACTGGTTGTCAGAAAATGTCTCCTCTATGAAAAGTTTTCAATGGCTCTCTCAGATAGTACAAAATCAAGTTTAAGGAGCTTACATTTATCAAAATTGTTATTCAGTTGCTAAGTTTTGTCCAATTCTTTGTGACCCTGTGAACAGCAGCACTCCAGGCTTCCCTGTCCTTCGCTATATCCTGGAGTTTGCTTAAACTCATGTCCATTGAGTCATTGATGCCATCCAGTGATCTCATCCCCTGTTGACCCCTTCTCCTCTTGCCCTCAATCTTTCCCAGCATTAAAGTCTTTTCCAATGAGTCAGCTCTTTGCATCAGGTGGCCTAAGTATTGGAGTTTCAGCTTCAGCATCAGTCCTTTCAATGTATATTTTGGACTGATTTCCTTTAGGAATGACTAGTTTGATACTGAAGTCCAAGGGACTCTCAAGAGTCTTCTCCAACACCACAATTTGAAAGAATCAATTCTTAAGTGCTCAGCCTTCTTTATGGTCCAGTTCTCACATTCACACATGACTACTGGAAAAACCATAGCTTTGACTAGATGGACGTTTGTCAGCAAAGTGATGTCTCTGTTTTTTAATATGCTGTCTAGGTTTGTCATAGCTTTTCTTCCAAGAAGCAAGTGTCTTTTAATTTTGTGGCTGCAGTCACCATCAGCAGTGCTTTTGGAGCACAAGAAAATAATATACTGTTTCTACTTTTTCCTCATCTCTTTGCCTTGAAGTGATGGGACCAGATCCCGTGATCTTGGTTTTTTGAATGTTGAATTTTAAGCCAGCTTTTTAGTCTCTTCTTTTACCCTCATCAGGAAACTCTTTAGTTCCTCTTCACTCTGTGTCATTAAAGTGGTATCATCTTCATATCGGAGGTTGTTGATATTTCTCCTGGCAGTCTTGATTCCAGCTTGTGATTCATCCAGCCCAGCATTTCACATATTGTACTCTGCATATAAGTTAAATAAGCAGGATGACGTTATACAGCCTTGATGTACTCCTTTTCCAGTTTTGAACTAGTCTGTTGTTCTATGTCTGGTTCTAAATGCGCTTCTTGTTCTGCATACAGGCTTCTCAGGAGACAGGTAAGATGGTCTGGGATTCCCATTTGTTTAAAAATTTCCCAGTTTGTTGTCACCCACACAGTCAAAATCTTTAGCATGGTCAAAATAAGCCCTAATCTATCTTTTCATCACATCTCTCTATGTTTAGCCTTGTACTGCCTACCATTTTACTACTAATTACTGAACATTTTAGAAATATGGCTTTATTTTCTATCTTTCAAATTATTTCTTTTTACTTCCATAAGTTTTTTTAACTTTCATTATTCTTTTGGTTTATGCTTCTATGATATCCTCCTCTCCCCCCTAATCTTTCTGGCCACTGACGTCCTTTTCATCTTTTATAAACAATTAAAATGTTACTTCTTCTATGGAAACATCTTCAATTTACCAGTAAGAATTGTTGTTTCTTATTTTCCTCTTGTGCCTCAGAATTTATCACATACACTTTTTTAAAGCAGAAAACACAGGATAGCCTCTGCCTTGCTGTGGTAATAAACAGGGCCTGAAATCTCAGCAGTTATCCCAACAACGTTTATTTCTTGCTTACAAAAAAAAAAAAAAATCTGATGTGAGTCTGGTTAACTCCCTAGGGTAGTTATTTCTTTTCTGACTAGGCTGCTTTCAAATTGCATCCCTGTCCTAGCAACATGAAACTTCCCCAGTCACCACAACAGGGAAGAATAAACTGGTGGATTGTACAAGGCTCTTGATGCCTTAGTCCAGAAGTGACATGTTCAGAACGCATGGACAAAATTAGTGGCATGATCCAACTTAACGCAAGTGGGCCTAAAATAGAGAAGGTGAGTGAATATTAAAGAACACTCATATTAAATACCACAGAGACTTGCTAACATTATAGATATTTATGTATATGATTTGTCATTCGTATATTATATATACATATATGTATATGTATATCAATACCATTTGTCAGTTTTTGGTTAGACTGTGAGTTCTTTGAGAGATAAAACCATTATATTCTTCATTCATACACCCCAGAACTTTAGCCAGCATCATGTGCTGAGTATGACATCGGTGAGCTTTTGTTAGCCTGAATTGAATTAAATCACGAGTGAAGTAAGATAATACTTTACCTTTGGGGAGAAGAAACAAATTCTGATCTCCAAAGTCCTTATTGTGTTGCGTTCACACTGACATATAAAGGACGCTGTAAGTTTAAGGGAGTCAGCAAGAACGATGAAGCCAGACTTCCCAGCTTCAAATCCTGGCACTCTGCTTCATTCACTGTATGTCTTTGGGAAAATTATGTAATATATTCGTGCACCAGTTTTCTCAAAAGGCGGCTATCAGCATTAAGTAGGTTAATCAATGTAAAATATGAGAACAGTGCCTAAATGATAAGGATTTAGCACCTTGTATATCTTTATTCATTGGTTACATGAATAAGATTCCAACGTTTTCCAACTTTTCTTAAAGTCCAAAGTTCTTTCCATGTTGTATCAAGATCTGTATGACATGACTCTTGCCAGCCTCACCCACCTCATTGTCTACTATTCCCCTCTTTATTAATGGTACTTCAAACATTTCAGTCTTCTTTCCATTTTGATTTGCTTTGTTATTTGTTTGACCATGCCAACTTAACTTCTGCTTTCAGGCTTTTGAACATATTGTTTCCTAGATTACCGCAGAGCCTCCCACAACTGGAAAAGTGCAGTGTAGCCCCTCTCATCTTTTAGGTCTCAGATCAGATTACCTGATTTGATCAGGAACTTTTCTCTGATTACTCCATCTAAAGTTGCCAGCTACTCTACTCAGTAATTCTCGAACACACCTCCATATTGTTGTTTTTTTTGGTTTGTTTGTTTGTCTTCGTTGCACTTACTGTGACTTGTACCAATTAAAATGTGAGATCAAGAACTTTTTCTACCTTCCCAATATATAAATTTGCTTAATAAGTGATTGGTTTATGCATTTATTTACCAATCATTTATGGAATATTATCACGCATTCTTTTAGATGCTAAGAGTAAGAGACTGTTGATTTTTAGAAACTGTAGCTGTAGATTACGTCAGAAAGAACTCAGGTAAACTGTGGATTCCCTACCAGACACTCACAAGATGGAGTCTCCCTCTCACAGTCAGAGGGACTGACAACTAATGCTTCCCTTTCATTTTGAGTGGTATACACACTTCCAAAGAGGAGCAGAAGCTGTCACATGAGTTATGATAATGGTTTTGTTACTTTTTTCAAATCTAGATTCTGCAGATATTTATAGCACTGGAGAGGATGAAAGGATGGCTGTGGGTAAGCAATCATATATCATATGACACCTAAGGAGAGAGAGCTTCAGAAAATTCTTCCAAAATTTGCATCATGTCCTGCTTGAAAAGTTTATACTAAATTTATTCTGAACACTTTATAAAGTAAAAAAATATCAATCAGTAACCCATTATTTTAAAAAATATTACTTACATAAACTTGTTAGGAATATAACTTGTCTAATAAAAGAGTCTAAATTACCCAAATTAAATGCAAAAGCATTTTAATATCTATCCATTGAATCTACTTCTGCATCACATATTAAAACAATAAAACTTATGATAATTAAAACACAATAAACAGTGTTTCAGGATTGTTGAAAAGATAATGACAGTACAGCATAAGAGAAAGTGCCATGAATTAAAAATTAGGTGACTATCTAACCTGAGATTGGTCACTACAGCTTGTTTATGAAATGTCTGCATGGTCTTTAAGGTCATTTCATAACCAATCATCTATAAGAGTGATATTTTATTTACTGAACTCTTGTTATACTGCTGGGCTTCCCTGGTAGCTCAGCTGGTAAAGAATCCACCTGCAATGTGGGAGACCCTGGTTCACTACATTTAATTCCTAATATAGGAATTTTTATAGTTGCCAGATATTTTCATAGGTGCTGTATATATTTCATTTATTCCCTACTCAAACCCTATGATGTAGGTGCTATTAATATCTCCATATTACAGATAGGGAAATTGAGTGACAGAGAGTTTAAGAAGTTTTTCAGTGTTGCATGACTAGCACCAGAAAACACTCAGTCTGACTTCAGAGCCTCTACCCTTGACCACTGTGCTTTGCTTCCTTGCTAAGCACATCACCCACCTTATTTCATTTAATATAAAACTGTGTAGTCGTTCCAACCACAAGTTTTAGAATAGCCAACCAAAACTGATTTAAAAGCAAATACTAGAATAGCCACATTTAAAACTGATTTAAACATTGACCATACGTGTTATTCCAGATAAAAAAGTTCTCCAGGGTGGTGATGTTATCAGAGGTTCAAGTTGTCCATCTTTTTGTTCTGTTATACTCTGTGCAGTGTTCCCTCTCTCACTGTCAGATGACTGAGACAATTGCAGACCTCACACTTGAAACTGACCACCCTAAGCAAAGAAAGGCAGTGTTTTTGTCCATGAATATATTTGGTGGGAGGGGTGGACTCTTTCCCAGAAGATAATATGACATTTGCCTCAGTTCGAGGGACCAGAACTGGATCATAAAACCTTAATCTGGCTAAAGGAGGGCTGAGAAAGTAAGGATCTGATATTGGGAGCCGCTAGAGTAAGAGAGAGATTCTGATGGAAAATGAATGTGTGTGTAAAAGAGAGAGGGAGCGTGTAAGCTTGGCAGTGTTGGGGGAGGCAGACCACACGCAGTAGGATGGCCGTGGGCAAGCAATCCGCAGTGTCCACCATAAGCAAGTGTTACTATCCTTACCATACAGACGGGAAAACAGACTTCAAGAAGCCAAAAGCTTTCCCACAGTTACTTAATTAGTAAGGGACTATGTAGGGCTGAAATCTAGATTAAAGTGCTACGGTGAGAACTCTAACCACCATGCTGTACTAATTCCACATGTTGGACATGATGTTTGAGTGCATTTATCCATCTAATGCCCTGGTGGCTCCTGCTGTGGTGTGCAACTTGGTGTCTTCATGTTATATTCAGCGTCTCACAAAAGTCATTTTACCTTTGATTGTTGCATGAGTCTTTGGCTACATTTTGTCAGTGTTCAACACTATGGCTCTTAATATTCTTCAGTTTTTAAAATTGTATCCTGCAGTAATTTAGACAAAAGATACAAGTAAAGATATGTATTAAAATCTCAGTTGAGCCTTTCTGTATAACTAAAACTGACACATCTTTTTCATTTTAAAAAGAAAACTGCATAACATGAAAGACCATGGATATTTAAAATAAGTTTTCAAATTTTGTTTATTCTAAATAAAACCACTATATACAGTCATATCATAAGTGTATTACCCTAACTTAGAGTGCATTTTCTTCAAGGCTTTAAAAAAAAAATCTTGCTACATAATTGGAATTATAATTTATATTAACATTTGGTATCTTTATGTTTTACTTAACATTGTAATAAAAATAATCTTATGCTTGCCATATGTGCTTTAAAATTATTTAAATGTGCAATATTTCATCAGAATCATCTTACTTAATCATTCTCTAGTGTTAAACACTCTGTGTTTTCCATTGTTTTGCTCTTTTAAGTGATGTGTGACTTGCATCTCTATGCATATTTTGAATTATTTTCTTAGACTAGATTCCCAGAAGTGGAATGACTAAGTCCAAGAACATGAAGAGTTTTTCTTATTTTTTTGGCTCTCCATGGCTTCTGCCAAGTTGCTTTCTGAAAGGATGCAGTCAATTTATGGTGTGATCAGTAATGTATGGAAACACTAATTTCCATGTTCTAACCCTCAGTGTGAAATATATTTCCTAGGTTGATACATCAAAGCGAGCCTACATTTTTGTGATGAGAGAGGGAGAGAAAGGGATTGAAAGAATCATAGATTCTAAGCCCTCTGTGAGGGGCTCACAATTTGAGAGAGACAAGATGAACACAAATAACTGTTGTTAAGATACTACTGAGGATGCAGAGTGGACAGAGAAACTGTGTGGTGAGAGGAACGTGTGCAGACTATTGCAGAAGCTTGGAAAGGGAACAAGCACTTGAAATACCTCTTTAAAGAGTGAGAAGAAAGATGGGCAGAATGGTTATGGATATCACAGGTATGAGCCAGAGCTCAGAGGGCTGAAATGTCAGGACACTGGCTGAAATACACAAATGTATGAGGTTTCAGGAGAATCAAGTGGAAGTCAAAGAATGAGAGAAGGAATCCTGGTGAAGTAGAAAACGTAAGAGCTTGGCGAGCGTAATGTGACATACTAGGAAAGTCAGGTCTACTCTGGAGGTTGTGGGAAACCACTGCATCGTATCAAGGAAGAAGGGGGGCAATAGAAACATTTTTTAAGCCAGTGTCTTTCAATATGCTGTTTACAACAGCAGTATCAGCAGCACCTGGGAAGAAAGAAATGTAGATACTCTGGTCCCACAGGAGACTGACTAGGTGAAAACTACATAAATGGGGTTTAGCAGTCTGTATCTGATGCTCAATAAGGTCTGGAAAGCACTGCCTTAAACTGACACTTGGCATCTGGGTAGAAGGTGGCTTTAATGGGGTATGGTTGAATGCAGGGAGACTAGGCAGGAAGCTGCTGCCAAAGTCAAGAAATGGTGTGTGTGCGTGCAGATGCCACCACCTTATGGCAGAAACAGAAGAACTAAAGAGCCTCTTGATGAAAGTGAAAGAGGAGAGTGAAAAAGTTGGCTTAAAGCTCAACATTCAGAAAAGTAAGATCATGGCATCCGGCCCCATCACTTCATGGCAAATAGATGGGGAAACAGTGGAAACAGAGGCTGACTTTATTTTGGGGGGCTCCAAAATCACTGCAGATGGTGACTGCAGCCATGAAATTAAAAGACGCTTACTCCTTGGAAGGAAAGTTATGACCAACCTAGACAGCATATTAAAAAGCAGAGACATTACTTTGCCAACAAAGGTCCGTCTAGTCAAGGCTATGGTTTTTCCAGTGGTCGTGTATGGATGCAAAAGTTGGACTGTAAAGAAAGCTGAGCACTGAAGAATTGATGCTTTTGAACTGTGGTGTTAGAGAAGACTTTTGAGAGTCCCTTGGACTGCAAGGAGATCCAATCAGTCCATCCTAAAGGAGATCAGTCCTGGGTGTTCAATGGAAGGACTGATGTTGAAGCTGCAACTCCAATACTTTGGCTACCTGATGTGAGGAGCTGACTCATTTGAAAAGACCCTGATGCTGGGAAAGATTGAAGGTGAGAGGAGAATGGGGCAACAGAGGATGAGATGGTTGGATGGCATCACCAACTTCATGGACATGAGTTTTAGTATGCTCCAGGTATTGGTGATGGACAGGGAGGCCTGGCATGCTGTGGTCCATGGAGTTGCAAAGACTTGGACATAACTGAGTGACTGAACCGAACTGAACTGAACTTTAGCAGTGGGACTGAAACCAATCAGATTGAATGAATTTATGTAGGAAAAGTATGCCGGAGGAGCCTGGTGGTGGGCTGCAGTCCATGGGGTCACTAAAAGTTGGACACGACTGAGCGACTTCACTTTGACTTTTCACTTTCATGCATTGGAGAAGGAAATGGCAACCCACTCCAGTGTTCTTGCCTGGAGAATCCCAGGGACGGGGCAGCCTGGTGGGCTGCCATCCTTGGGGGTGCACAGAGTCGGACATGACTGAAGCGACTTAGCAGCAGCAGCAGGAAAAGTATGCAAATTGAGAACTTTTAGCTAAGGAGAGAATCTGGCAATACACAGATTCTAAAGGGGCAGGCTAAAGGAAAGAGCAAAGATACAGTCAGAGAAGAGGGGAAAGAAAGAAGTGGGTGAGTTTCACAGAAGCCAAGAGCAGTAGCTCCAGAATATAAAGACTGGAAAGCATCTACTGGATTTTGCGATTAGGGCACCATTTTTAATCTTAGAGAAAGCAAAGTAGTATAGTATGAATATGGAATCAGACTAAAGGAAAGAGAAAAAGGAAATGATACTTACAAGAATGCAAGAAATTGTGGCACTCTACTACTTTGGAGAATGCTAAATATAAAAATAGGTGCTAGGTCCTGAGGTAGGCAAACGTTTTCTGAAAAAGCCAGATAATTTAGGCTTGTGGGCATACGGTCTCTATGGCAAAGATACAGCTCTACCATGGTAGGGCAGAAAGCAGCCATAGCCAATACATACATGGATGTTCATGGCTCTTCCTAATAAAGCTTTATTAAAAAAAAGTGTTCTGCTGGTGAGCCACATATTGCCAATCCCTGGGTCAGGCAATTGCTGTCAGAATTAAGAAAAGTTTTTTTTGTCTTTCACTTGTTTGCTTTTGTTGTTTTTAAGATGGGAAAGTAATACACATATTTATAAGCTAGAAGGAAAGAGTATGTAGAAATGAAGATATTGGAGGATATACTTATTGTTTTATTTAACAATATTTACTGAACTCTTACTATGTTCCAAGCATTATGCTAAGTATTAAGACTTTAGAAATAAACAAGAGACAAGGTCGCTGCTTTCAAGGAAGTCACAAGAAGTCAACAAATAACAGGTAAATAAGATATACTAGGTGATGATAACTGCCATAAAAAACAATAAAACAGGGTGTTGTTATAGACAGTGCCAGCTGGGTTACTCTGGGTTTACAATAAGGAAAGTCCTCTCTCAGGCAGTTGTATTTAAGCCTTGACATGGAACGGCTAGAAAATGTTGTAGAAAGAGGTAGTAACTGGCAGAATAAATCCCTAATTAGGCAGGAGAAGAGGTACCAGATGGAAGAAATGGGGTTCAGTGGAGAACTTCTAATACTATTAGACAAAAAAATAGGTGGGAAGGTTGGGTGTATATCTCTTGTAGGCCATAGATGGAGCCAGCAAGAGGTTGAGAATTCATCTTGAGATTTCATGATGATCTAAGAAGCAAGGTTTTCCAACTAGAGGGTTAGACTGGAGTCAAATAGAGGGTTGGGTTGAAAAGTGAATGAAGGGGCTAGGAAAAAGAAATTCACTGGCATCAAATAAAGAATTGGAAGATGGTTGTGATGGTTGTCCCTCCATATTGGCTACATATATAAGAAATGTCTGATTGTAGGATGCTGCCAACACTTTTAGGAAGAGAGATTTGTGGCATGTTCTATAGAGCATGTGGTATACTTCAGACACACTTAGCCCTGCTCAGAGAATTATACCCATGTTATATTTAAAGCTTCAAAGGTAGAGAGTATAAATTTTCCAGAGAGGTGAGCTCATTCAAGGGAATACATTTCTGGAAATACATTCAAAGACTAGGAACTAAGGAAGCAATTTATATGGCCTAGCTTGGTCAATCATAATTATTAAAATCCAATAAAATCATAATTTCTGATAACCTATATAATATTCAAAAATACACAGAAAGTGTGCTTCAGCAAGTGCCACAAAGCAGAGAGGGTGATAATACTTGTCAGAAAACAGGCACTCTGGAAAATCACAAAATCTAAGAGAGAGAAGAGTCAGAACAGGTCCAGAGTCTGGCGAATAGAATAAGGCAAAAAATCGGGCCTTGGCCAGTTGGAAGGAGTGGAGGGTTTCATACTCTGAACTCTAGGGGTTATATGGATAGAAAGAAAACAGAGAAATTCTGGACCCTGGAACCTAATTCCTCAGCTAAATGAACCTTGAGAATTGAGGCTCAGATGGAGTGTAGTATCATAGAAGTTTCTGTTCCAAGAAACTCAGAGATGAGGTTATACTTCCCCAAAAGCTAGCTTGCAAGGAATTGAAAAGAAAATCCTGGAGACAAATTCTATGGAAATATTGAAAGAAAATATGGGCACACTATCAAAATAAGCCAACAATCTGAACAGCTAAAAAAAAGAGAAGGAGAATTCAAAATCCGAACCAAAGAGCAACACAAAGAAAAAGATTTTGAGCAAAGAATGGTAAACTATAAAATAGTTACTTTCTGTGCCAGAATAGAGCAACTGTGGATTTTTCTGAAAAGTCTGAAGTCTTGATGTAACCAGAAAGGACCCAAACAGTGAATAATTGGGTCTAGGAGGCATCCTGGCCTCTCTGGCATGGTAGACCAACAGACACGCTAGCATTCCTGCTCAAGAAGTACTAATATTTCCACTTTTAGATATAGGGAAGAATTCGTTTTTAAACCCAGCTGATAATTGGACAGGAGCCATCTCAATACTGTTTTCATGGTTCCTCCATGTTTCTAGGATTTGAGCTCTTGATCCCACTATAAAAAGTGGGAACAGGACCAGAACCAGTCAATGGTAATTGATCACAAAGATCACATATTAGCACAGAATTACTGATTTTAGGTAAGGATTTCTAGTATTCCTAGGATTTTCCAGTATTCCATAGAGATTTCCTTCCTATTCCATAATGTATATAATGTGTCAATTTTCATTTATGTATCAAAGAGATGCGATAAAAACCCTATATAGTGTCATAGTATTGATGCAGTATGTCAGTGTAGCAAGATGTGTTCAATAGACTTTTGGTGCCATGAGATAATAATAGACATAATGAACAACTGGGATTCTATGATCAAAAACATAGGAACCACTAGGTTCAATATAATTAAACATTTACTTTATAGTAGGTCTTCTCAGAGCCATTGACATGCTAATTTTACTGTGATTTTCCAAAGCAGTTACATAGAATAGGATATTTATCAATATTATTTGGCCATGAAACACATTTTGAAAAAGCAGTTCGTGGAGTTAGTTTTCCATAGAAAACACCTCATAAATTCTTTAACATTTAATTTTTTTATATAATGTTTTTAAAAAGATGTGATATCACTTTCTTATCTATAGAATCAATATATTACTCATTCAAGATAAAAAAAATCCTAGAGAAAATTAAGATGCCTAAAATAGTCTTGTCCATAAAAGCTCTACCTAGAAGTCTATTAACAGGAAAAGAGACATAAATATTTTGCTGTATTCACACAAAAGGAAAATTATACAACTATGAAACTAAGAAATAAATAACATTTCACACAGCAACAGAGGTGAATCTTAGAAACACAAAATTTAGTCAAAAAAGTCATGTTTCAGAAGACTGCATACAGTATGAAACCACTTTTATATAAGACTTCAGTTCAGTTCAGTTCAGTAGCTCAGTCGCGTCCGACTCTTTGCGACCTCATGAATTGCAGCACGCCAGGCCTCCCTGTCCCTCACCAGCTCCCAGAGTTCCCTCAGATTCACGTCCATCGAGTCAGTGATGCCATCCAGCCATCTCGTCCTCTGTCGCCCCATTCTCCTCCTGCCCCTAATCCCTCCCAGCATCAGAGTCTTTTCCAATGAGTCAACTCTTCGCATGAGGTGGCCAAAGTACTGGAGTTTCAGCTTTAGCATCATTCCTTCCAAAGAACACCCAGGGCTGATCTCCTTCACAATGGACTCGTTGGATCTCCTTGCAGTCCAAGGGACTCTCAAGAGTCTTCTCCAACACCACAGTTCAAAAGCATCAATTCTTCAGTGCTCAGCCTTCTTCACAGTCCAACTCTCACATCCATACATGACCACAGGAAAAACCATAGCCTTGACTAGATGAACCTTTGTTGGCAAAGTAATGTCTCTGCTTTTGAATATGCTATCTAGGTTGGTCATAACTTTCCTTTCAAGGAGTAAGTGTCTTTTAATTTCATGGCTGCAGTCACCATCTGCAGTGATTTTGGAGCCCAGAAAAATAAAGTCAGCCACTGTTTCCACTGTTTCCCCATCTATTTCCCATGAAGTGATGGGACTGGATGCCATGATCTTCGTTTTCTGAATGTTGA
>NW_011495082.1:12450273-12450748 GCF_000754665.1 Bison bison bison
AAGGGTGCCAAGTACCGTTTCGACCTCCAATTCCTAACGTGGGACTTCTCCTGAGACGCCGTAGCGGGAAAGGGCTTCATCTTGCGATGACGGGGGAACCACGTGGTTTTTCTCGAGTTGCGGCGGGATTCTCGAGTTACGACGGGGAATTCAGGATCCCTCTTGAGTTGGCCCAGGGAAGTCTAATCTTCCATTCGAGTTGTGAATGCAAGCTGGGGATTGCTCTCGAGTGACTGCAGGGCCAATAGACCTCATCTGGGCTTGTGTCCAGAAGCCAATGTTCCTCTCCAGGGGCGACCGGGATCTCGGGGTTGCATTCCAGACGCAAGCGGGAGACAGGCCTTCGTCTCGAGTGGAAGCAAAAAACCCCGCTCTGCTCTCGAGTCGCGACGGGTATCTCTGGGAGCTCACTGGGTGGACTAAAGGGAGTCAAGCCTCCTGAGGCGTTTGGAGGAGATCGAGAGATTGGTCTCTA
>NW_011495082.1:12450848-12520464 GCF_000754665.1 Bison bison bison
AAATAAAGTCAGCCACTGTTTCCACTGTTTCCCCATCTATTTCCCATGAAGTGATGGGACTGGATGCCATGATCTTCGTTTTCTGAATGTTGAGCTTTAAGCCAACTTTCACTTTCACTTTCATCAAGAGGCTTTTTAGTTCCTCTTCACTTTCTGCCATATACCAGCAAAATTAAATATCCTAGTTAAGATAAAAAATTACATGATAAAACCATTTTTAAAAGCAGTAGGATGCCAAACTAAATTTAGAGTGGAGAGGGCAGGTAAGAGAATTGAATAAAGGGACACACCAATAGATAGAACAGTATTGATAAGTCCTAGTTCTTAACTCAAAAATTATTTATGGTTGTTCATTTTATTTTTATGTTTCATAATACACGTATGTTTTGCTTTTCTATTGTGTGTATCAAATATTATATATTTAATATGCATAAAATTTTTAATTATATATGTTTAAATATATGCATGGAGAAGGCAATGGCACCCCACTCCAGTACTTTTGCCTGGAGAATCCCATGGACAGAGGAGCCTGGTAGGCTGCAGTCCATGGGGTCACTAAGAGTCGGACATGACTGAGCGACTTCACCTTCACTTTTCACTTTCATGCATTGGAGAAAGAAATGGCAACCCACTCCAGTGTTCTTGTCTGGAGTATCCCAGGGACCGGGAAGCCTGGTGGGCTGCCGTCTATGGGGTCGCACAGTGTCCGACACGACTGAAGTGACTTAGCAGCAGTAGCAAATATATGCAGCCATGAAATTAAAAGACGCTTACTCCTCGGGAGGAAAGTTATGACCAACCTAGACAGCATATTAAAAAGCAGAGACATTACTTTGCCAACAAAGGTCCATCTAGTCAAAGTTATGGTTTTTCCAGTAGTCATGTATGGATGTAAGAGTTGGACTATAAAGAAAGCTGAGCACTGAAGAATTGATGCTTTTGAACTGTGGTGTTGGAAAGGACTCTTGAGAGTCCCTTGGACTGCAAGGAGATCCAACCAGTCCATCCTAAAGGAGATCAGTCCTGGGTGTTCATTGGAAGGACTGATCTTGAAGCTGAAACTCCAACGCTTTGGCCACCTGATGCAAAGAGTTGACTCATTTGAAAAGACCTTGATGCTGGGGAAATTTAGGGCAGGAGGAGAAGGGGACAACAGAGGATGAGATTGTTGGATGGCATCATTGACTCAGTGGATATGAGTTTGGGTGGACTCCAGGAGTTGGTGATGGACAGGGAGGCCTGGCGTGCTGCAGTTCATGGGCTCACAAAGAGTCGGACACGACTGAGCCACTGAACTGAACTGAACTGAAGGACCCTCAGCATCCAAGGCTCTCTAATGCAGTGGTTCTCAGAGTGTGGTTCCCTGGACCAGGAGCATCAAGTGTCACCTGGGAAGTTGTCAGAAATACAAATTGTTAGGCCTCCCCTAGACATACTGAATTTAAAACCCTTGAGGGTAGAGCCCAGTAATCTGTTTTATCAACCCTCCAGTTAATTTGACACTCAAAAAGTTTGAGACCTACTGCTCTAGAATAATTGAGAAATTCTCACATAAAGAACAAAACTTTACTGGTTACAAGATTGTTTTAATCAAGGCATCTCTGTGGTTCATAAATGTTTTCATCCTTTTTAAGCTTCTTAATTAAGAAAGTTCATTCAGAATGGCTTTCATCCCAAAATTGACAGTCTTTTCTCTCCTTTACCTGGTTTGCTAACAAAATATTAATACAAAAGTGCAAAACAGGAGCTTCTCAGGAACCACTGAGAATTCTGCACAGAAGGGAGTAGTAGACATTCGAAACTAATTTAACAGTAAAGTATGTGGTTTCATTATTTCCCCCAAGGTTCAGAGCTCTTCTTGGGGGAGGGGAAAAGATTTCATTGCTGTCTTTCCTGTGAGTGCAGATTTTTTAAATTGTTAATGTTTATAGTGGTGATCTGTGAGAGCTCTGGGGTACTTTGGAAAAGAAGATAGATCCTCCTCTCAAAAACATTAAAAATTATCCAAGGCAAATATGGATGTTCAGAGGTTTTCCATGTGTAAAAGAAATCTTTCTTTCCCTCAGGAGCTCTAGCTTTGCAGGATAATTTATATAGAAAATAAGGAATTCCATGAGGAAAGGATATAATATTTTACATTAGCAGAAGAATATGGATAAAAATTCTTGCCAAGAAAGGTTGGCTTCAGGGAGTCTTAGAAAATACAAAAACTTTTAAATTTCAAGAAATTCTTAGAAGTTCTGAAGAACTCAGAAATTCTAAAACAAAGATATGAGAAAGAAGTAGGGGATTTATAAGTGTCTATGAGGTAGAAAGAAGGACTTACAGAATAGTGGGAAGAAACCAAACAAGTGATTTGATATTACTTAAGACATCTCCATACTCTTTATTGTTCTTGAATATATTGTTGCTCAATATTTAAATGTGTCTTGTGCTTTGTTTTCCCACCAAACTAATAGGCAAAGAAAACAGTCATAGAAACTGTCTACTTTCTATCCCAAGAAATTCAGAGAAAGACAATAGTCAATCTTACTTCATAGCTAAAATGCTATAACAGAGTGACAAGTTCCCGTTCAATCTCAATGTCAGACACATAATAGACTTGTCGGATAATGGAACTTAAGTTCAAAGATACACATATCAACCTCGCTGATTATCATAGCTGCCACCTTCTGCAACTTTAGGATATCATTCTCACTGCAGTCTATTTGAATAAAACTCCCTGAACTTAAACATCAGTAGGGCTCTGAACTATTTAAATGTCATAAAAATAATAGCACATTAGAACTAGAAGCTTAAAATTCATCTTATTTAATGCATCCATTTTGTTGATGAAGAAGCTGAGGCTGCTGAAATCATAGTTACCTGGAAAAACTAGAATTGAAGAACAGATTTTGTGACTCATGTCCAGTAAAAACAAAACCTCTCTCTTCCATCACAGCTTTTACTGCTCTCCAACTGGCTCCCTGTGTTCTAGTCACATTGTGATGGCCAAATTCCAAGGGCAAGTGTCCCAGCAGAAGTTTCATAGCATTTTGTGACCTAGCTTCAGAAGTCATAAAGCAGCACTTCCACCATAGTCAAAAGTTCATCAGGATTCGAGAGAAGGGAAAAACAGGACCAATCACCTGATAGAAGGAATGCCATAGTCACATCAAAAGAGCACAAAAGGACAGGAGGTATTATGGTGATCACCTTTGGAAAATACAGTCTGCCCCAGATTGCACACATTCGTCTAATTTTGTTCCCTCCTGAAATTCACTAAGATAATAGCAAATTGATTTCCCACCCAAGGCATGTCAACCCCCAAACACAGGAAGAACGAAAGAAGCAGCAGCAACAAAATTTTAGAAGCTGGAAAGCAGATGTTCAACTGGAAAAAGGTTTAACAGACCCCAGAGACCAGAGTCTTATCCTAGCAACTCAGAAAGCTGAAAACTCATCATATTTCTAACACAGAATCCTCAAAAACCTAAGGATACGGTAGCATCAGGTACCACTGTAAGTGTGAATAGAAGGAGAGAGCTGAAATAAGGAGGACTTTAAGTAGCAGTCAAGTCCCTAGATCTGCTTCCCAGCTTAAGGCAATCAAATGACCACGCCTCTTGAATATTTGCTCAATAGGGAAGCGTGTTCTCTTAAAACAATGAAACAAGGGGGCTTTGGACCCCTTACAGGGTGGATGGCAAAGGTAGCATGATAAAGCAGAAGGACAAGTATGAGCACTACAGCTGAGTCCTCCAGCTCTCCTCCCCTCCTTGGCTTCCTAGCAACTAGGCCATCATCCTCCAGGCACAGGACTAGAAACGCTTTCTCTGGCAGTTCAGACCACTTCAAGAGAATGTATCCAGAGGTCACAAAACTGAAAAGTGTACCTATATCCTTCTGCCCTGAGATTCACAGGTGATAGAGCTTCCAGTCAAAGTTTTTGATCCCTGAGAACTGTTAGACATCTGAGGAATGCCTGCGATGTGAAAAGTATGAAAAATATAAAAAGCAACTTGGGGGAAGCAGACTGTGCACAGGGAAGAGAGCTTTGAAGATATATGTATTATTAATATCCACTGAAATGCAAGAGAAGATAGTATAACTTTGTAGAAAAGGAATAGAATGCTATAATAAAAAAGAACATTCTGAGAACCAAAAGAGTGTTTCCACAGTTAAAATATTGGCTCAGATGGTAAAGAATAGAAGATAAAGTTTAAATTTTTTTCTGAAGTTAAAATAAAACAACAGAACAAGGGTTGTAAGGACCTTCAGCTCACTTGACTTGGAAGGAGATAACACATTTGAGCTAGTAAACTGAAAAACAGATTTAACAAAATTGTTTCAAATTATAACATAACAACTTATAGAAATAAAAGCCTATTTAGACACCAATTCAGTTCAGTTCAGTCACTCAGTCATGTCCAACTCTTTGTGACCCCATGAATCGCAGCACGCCAGGCCTCCCTGTCCATCACAAACTCCTGGAGTTCACTCAGACTCAAGTCCATTGAGTCAGTGATGCCATCCAGCCATCTCATCCTCTGGCGTCCCCTTTTCCTCCTGCCCCCAATACCTCCCAGCATTAGAGTCTTTTCCAATGAGTCAGGTCTTCTCATGAGGTGGCCAAAGTACTGGAGTTTCAGCTTCAGCGTCATTCCCTCCAAAGAAATCCCAGGGCTGATCTTCAGAATGGACTGGTTGGATCTCCTTGCAGTCCAAGGGACTCTCAAGAGTCTTCTCCAACACCACAGTCCAAAAGCATCAATTTTTCGGCGCTCAGCCTTCTATCAAAGACAAAAATACAAAGAAAGCATTGATTTCATACAGCATAACAGAAATGAGAAGGGTAGCAAAAAGTAATTTTAGGTCAGGAGAACAAAAATAACAAGAAAATAAGAGGATCAATTCAAAAAGTTTACTATTAAAAAAAAAAAAAAAAAAAGGATTCCAGAAGTGTAAAACTGAAGGAAAAAAAAGTGGGAAGAAAATGATAAGCAAAATGATTTTTAAAAATTTTTCCAAAACTCAAAGAACTTAAGTTTTCAGGCTGAAAGACCAACAACATGCCCAGTGAATGCAGACAGATCTTATCACTGTACATCATTGTGATACTTCAGAACACAAGGGGAAGATTCAACAAGGTCCCAGAGAGACAAAGAGTGATCACCTAAAATGGAACAGAAATTAACGTGGCTTCAGGTTTTTGTCAGCAGTAACTTTGGAAACTGGGAGCACTAAAAGTCAAAAGAGAAGAGCTTTCAGATTTCCAATGAAAAATAAGGAAAGAATCCAATGTCAAGATGAAGTATCAGTAAAAAGGAAGAGAAGTAAAGACATTTTCACATGAGAAAAAGTTTCAAAATTCTTACCCCCACGTGTCCTTTCTCAAGGATCTTCTGGACAGAGATGATCTACCAAAATAAAATTGAAACAAAGATGAAAATTCACAGGAAACAAGAGGAGCATGGGAAGAAGAGGTGAGTCCCAGGATGGTGGTGACAGAAGATGCCACAATGACTGCTGAGTAATCAGACTTAGGGCTTCCCAGGTGGTTCTAGTGGTAAAGAACCCACCTACCAATGCAGGAGACATAAGAACCGAGGGTTCGATCCCTGGGTCAGGAAGTTCCCCTGGAGGAGGGCATGGCAACTCGCTCTGGTATTCTTACCTGGAGAATCCCATGGACAGAGGAGCCAGGAGGGTTACGGTCCACAGGGTCACAAAGAGCTGGACACAACTGAAGCAACTTAGCATGCGTGCAATCAGAGGGTACACAGTCCTGACTGAAGCAGGTCAGAGGGCTCAAGGAAATACTTCTTCTGGAAAAATAAATTAATAGAACACTTGATGCACAAGAGTTTGTGGTTGAAAAAGATATGAGCATAGAAAATCAAGCAAAATTAGACAATTTTTCACTTCATAAAAAAATTAAATTTGTGCCAACCCACACGCTTTCGATCAATTAATCTGTAACAGAGGCAAGAATGTGCTAGTGGAGAAAAGTCAGTCTCTTCAATAGTGGTGCCAGGAAAATTGGACAGCTACATATAAAAGATGGAAATTAGAACATTCTCTTACAGAATATACAAAAAGTAAACTCAGAGTGGGTTAAAAGCCTAAAATGAAAGTGAAGTGAAAGTCGCTCAGTTGTGTTTGATTCTTTGCAACCCCATGGACTATACAGTCCATGGCATTCTCCAGAATGGAATGCTGGAGTTGGTAGCCTTTCCCTTCTCCAGGGGATCTTCCCAACCCAGGGATTGAACCCAGGTCTCCCATATTGCAGGCAAATTCTTTACCAGCTGAGCCACAAGGGAAGCCCAATAATATTGGAGTGGGTAGCCTATCCCTTCTCCAGCAGATCTTCCTGACCCAGGAATCGTACCAGAGTCTCCTGCATTGCAGGTGGATTCTTTACCAGCTGAGCTATCAGGGAAGCCCTAAAGACCTAAGTGTAAGACCAAATAACCATAAACCTCCTATAGGAAAAAATAGGCAGAACACTCTTTGACACAAATCATGGCAATATGTTTTTCAATCCATTTCCTAATGCATTTCCTAAATCAAAAATAAAACAGACTTAATTAAACTTAAAAGCTTTTACACAGCAAAGGAAATCATTGACAAAACAAAAAGACAACCTACTGAATGGGAGAAAATATTTGCAAATGATATGACCAATAAAGGGTTAATATCCAACATACATAGACAACATACATCAACATACATAAAAAGTGCTAACAGGAACATGAAAAGATATTCAACATCACTAATTATTCAGTTAAGTTCAATTCAGTCACTCAGTTGAGTCTCACTCTTTGCGACCCCATGGACTGCAGCACACCAGGCTTCCCTGTCCATCACCAACTCCCAGAGTTTACTCAAACTCATCTCCATTGAGTTGGTGATGCCATCCAACCATCTCATCCTTTGTTGTCCCCTTCTTCTTCTGCCCTTAATCCTTCCCAGCATCAGGGTCTTTTCCAATGAGTCAGTTCTTCGCATCAGGTGACCAAAGTGTTGGAGTTTCAGCTTCAACATCAGTCCTTCCAATGAATATGCAGGACTGATTTCCTTTAGGATGAACTGATTGGATCTCCCTCCCTCCTTGAGAGTTCAAGGGACTCTCAAGAGTCTTCTCCAACACCATGATTCAAAAGCATCAATTCTTCAGTGCTCAGCTTTCTTTAGAGTCCAATTCTCACCACCATACATGACCACTGGAAAAGGACAGCCTTGATTAGATGGACCTTTGTTGGCAAAGTAATGTCTCTACTTTTTAATATGCTGTCTAGGTTGGTCATAACTTTTCTTCCAAGGAGTAAGCGTCTTTTAATTTCATGGCTGCAATCAGCATCTGCAGTGATTTTGGAGCCCAGAAAAATAAAGTTAGCCACTGTTTCCACTGTTTCCCCATCTGTTTGCCATGAAGTGACGGGACCGGATGCCATGATCTTAGTTTTCTGAATGTTGAGTTTTAAGCCAACTTTTTCACTCTCCTCTTTCACTTTCATCAAGAGGCTCTTTAGTTCTTCTTTACTTTCTGCCATAAGGGTGGTGAAATCTACATATCTGAGGTTATTGATACTTCTCCCGGCAATCTTGATTCCAGCTTGTGCTTCATCCAGCCCAGCATTTCTCATGATGTATTCTGCATGTAAGTTAAATAAGCAGGGTGACAATATACAGCCTTGATGTACTCCTTTCCTTATTTGGAACCAGTCAATTGTTTCATGTCCAGTTCTAACTAATCATTAGAACTAATCATTAGGGAAACGTAAATTAAAGCCACAATGAGATATTACCTCCCACCTATCAGAATGGCTACCATCAAAAAGTCCACAAATAATACATGTTGGTGAGGATGTGGAGAAAAGAGAATGCTTGTACATGGTTGGTGGGAATGTAAATTGGTGCAATCACTGTGGAAAACAGTATGGAAGTGTCTCAAAAAACTAAAAAGAGAACTACGATTTGAGCCAACGATTCCATTCTTGGGTGTATATATATCCAAAAAAAAGAAAAGAAAAACACTAATTTGGAAAGATAACATGCATGCCAACGTTCATAGCAGCATTGTTTATAGTTGCCACAATGTGGAGGAAGCATTTGCTAAAATAGTATATTTTAGGGGCTCTCATTATGTACAAAAAATGGAAATGTGAGACGATATGTTAATTAGCTTCTCTGTGGTAATCCTTTCTCCATGCGTATGGACAGTTCTACCCACCAACGAGTTCCAGTTTGTTCATAAGTCCAACAAAGTTAGCCTAGGTACCCAACTGACACAATCAGTACTGTACGGTCATAGGTTTGTAATATTTTTCACACAAATAATGCATAAAAATGAACAAATGCAAAAGTAAAACTTTTTTTCCTTACAGTACAGTACCTTGAAAATTCCAGTAGTACAGTACAATAGCTGGCACACAGGGGCTGGCATCAAGTGAACAGGCAAGAAGAGTCACTGACTGGAGGAGGGAAAAGAGGTGGGAGACGGCAGAGCTGAAGGATTGTCAGCAACGAGAGAAGAAGGGCAAGCTGCAGTTTCACTCATACCTGACGTTGATGGTACACGTTCTGGTTCCCTGCTATTCAATCTGCCCTCAAAAAAAAAAAAAAAAACAATACAGTGATTTCTGTGTTGTGTCTCTTTCTTTCTAGCCATTGATAGCTCAGTAGCGCTGGATTGCATTCTGAATGGCTGCTGCAACCTTCATGTGCTGTTCTACATTCAGGTCCTGTGCCTCAAAAAACTAACCACCCCCTCAAATATTGAAAATCCCCTTGTCATTCCCTGCATCATGAATCCCTTCAGTTCTTCAGTGACTTCCGCTTTCTCTCGCCTCTCTTGATCCTTTCTCTGGGCCCCCGATTCCATCAGGTCTTCGTCATTACTGTATGTGCCTTCATCAATAATATCTCAAAGCATTTCAGGAAATTCCCGGGCGGCTACCATGGGCACACTCGCGGCCTCGCCCTTTGCTTTTATGTTTTGAAGGTTGGCTCTAGCCTCGAATCGATAAAATCAGCCATGGCCGGCATTAAAAGTCATACTCTCTTATTCTTCACCGTGTTTCCTCTTTAAGTCTTCAGAAAAGCTGTTAGCTTTCAAATCAGCGTTAAGTTGAGCAGGGCTTGATGCTGTTGCATCCACACACAGAGAAGTTTCTCCATCTCGCCCATCACTTTTTCACATTTATTTGATATTATTGTCTACATCATCAGCACAGCAGACTTCATACGTCCCATGATCTTGTCCTTGTTCTTTAGAATTGTTCCAGTGGTTGAATGATTCATGTTATAAGAATAGACAATGTCTACCATCATTTCTCCTTACTTCACACTCAGTTATTTTGACTTTTGTTTCCATAACTATTTCTTGATGCTTCTTATCTGTACCAGCTACATCACCACTGCTTTTCCACTTGCTTCCAGGACATCCTGGACTTGAAATAAAGACACTATACCACTGTACTTTCTAAGTCCTGTACAGTAAAGTTCACAAAGGCACAACCATCGTAAAAAGGCTGCACACACGTTTCAATGTACATCAGATATGTGAACTAACTTAGCTGTTTGGACACATGAACATGTGTTTGAAAGTTCAGAACTTAAAAGTTCAAATGTACGAGTCTTACTGTATGTCAAATCATCATGTTGCACACTTTAAATTATACAATTTTAATTAAAAAGTTTAAGAAATAATTGGTTAAAACTCCTACACTTAACAGCTGATTAGGCTATAAAAGCAGACAATGGGAATTTGTTTACATATCCCTTTAATTGAATAATGGACACCAAATATACATGCATGAAAGATACCCTGAGTAAAAAATATCTATAAGAGAAAAAACTATGGTAACATCACTTGTTATTCTTGGTATCATTTCTGTTGTTCAGTCACTAAATCATGTCTGACTCTTTGCAACCTTGTGGACTATAGTAAGTCAGACTCCTCTGTCCTCCACTATCTCCAGGAGTATGTTCCAATTCATGTCCATTGAGTTGGTGATGCCACCTAACCATCTCATCCCCTGCTTTTCTCCTTTTACCTTCAATCTTTCCTAAATCAAGGTCTTTTCCAATGACATCTCTTTTCTCATCAGGTGGCCAAAGTATTAGAGCTTCAGCAATAGTCCTCTCAATGGATATTCAGGGTTGATTTCCTGTAGGATTGACTAGTTTGATCTCCTTGCTGTCCAAGGGACTCTCAGGAGTACTTCTCCAGCACCACAATTTGAAAGCATCAATTTTTCAGCCCTCAGCCTTCTTTATATCCACCTCTCACATACTACATGACTACTGGAAAACCATAGCTTTGGCTATATGGACCTTTGTAAGCAAAGTAATATCTCTGCTTTTTAATACACTATCATAGCTTTTTGTCATAGCTTTCCTTCCAAGAAGCAAGCATCTTTTAAATTCATGGCTTCAGTCACTGTCCACCGTGATTTTGAAACCCAAGAAAATAAAATCTCACTGCTTCCACTCTTTTCCCTTCTATTTGCCATGAAGTGATGGGACCAGATGCGATAAGCTTAGTTTTTTGAATGCTGAGTTTTAAGCTAACTTTTTCACTCTCCTCTTTCAACCTCATTAAGAGGCTCTTTAGTTCCTTTTCGCTTTCTGCCATACGGGTGGTGTCATCTACATACCTGAGGTTGTTGATATTTCTCCTGGCAATCTTGATTCCAGCTTCTGAGTCATCCAGCCTGGCATTTCACATGATGTATCTGCATAGAAGTTAAATAAGCAGGGAGACAATATACAGCCTTGACATACTCCTTTCAAAATTAGGAACCAGTCAGTTGTTCCATGTCTGGTTCTATCTGTTGCTTCTTGACCCACATACAGGTTTCTCAGGAGGCAGGTAAGGTGGTCTGGTACTCCCATCTCTTTAAGAATTTTCCACAGTTTCCACACAAAGGCTTTAGCATAGTCAGTGAAGCAGAAGTATATGTTTTTCTGGAATTCCCTTGATTTCCCCATGATCCAATGAATGTCAGCAATTTAATGTCTGTTTCCTCTGCCCCTTTGAGACCCAGCTTGTACATCTGGAAATTCTCAGTTCACATACTGCTAAAGCCTACCTTCAAGGATTTTAAGCATTATCTTGCTAATATGTTACATGAGCCCAATTGTATGGTAGTTTGAACTCTTTTTGGCATTGTCCTTCTTTGAGATTGGATTGAAAACTGACCTTTTCCAGTCCTGTGGCCACTGCTGAGTTTTCCTAGTTTGTTTACATACTGAGTGCAAGACTTTAACAGCATCATCTTTTAGGATTTTAAATAGCTCAGCTAGAATTCTATCACCTCCACTAGCTTTGCTTGTAGTAATACTTCCCAAGGCCCACTTGACTTCACACTCCAGGATGTCTGGCACTAGGTGAGTGACCACACCATCATGGTTATCTGGGTCATTAAGACCTTTATTGTATAGTTCTGTGTTTTCTCACCATCTCTTCTGCTTCTGTTAGTTCCTTACCCTTTCTTCCTTTATTGTGCCTGTTGTTGCATGAAATGTCCCCTTGATATCTCCAATTTTATTGAAAAGATCTCTAGCCTTTCCCATTCTATTGTTTTCCTCCATTTCTTTGCATTGTTCATTTAAGAAGATCTTCTTATCTCTCCTTGCTATTCTCTGGAACTCTGCATTCAGTTGGGTATATATTTCCCTTTCTCTCTTGCCTTGCTTCTCTTCTGTCCTCAGCTATTTGTAAAGCCTCCTCAGACAACTGCTTTTCGTTCTTGCATTTCTTTTTCTTTGGGATGATCCTGTTCTTTGCCTCCTGTACAGTGTTACAAACTTCCATCCATAGTTCTTCATGTACTCTGTCTACCAGATTTAACCCCTTGAATATATTTGTGACATCCATGGTGTATTCATAAGGGATTCAATTTAAGTCATATCTGAATGGTCTGGTAGTTTTCTCTACTTTCTTCAATTTAAGTCTTAATTTTGCAATAAGGAACTCATTATCTGAGCCACAGTCAGCTCCAAGTCTAGTTTTTGCTAACTATATAGAGCTTCTCATCATTGGCCATAAAGAACATAATCTCATTTCAGTTTTGACCATCTGGTGATGTCCACGTGTAGAGTGGTCTCTTGGGTTGTTGGAAAAGAATGTTCGCTGTGACCAATGTATTCTCTCTATGAGACTCTGTTAGCCTTTGCCCTGCTTCATTTTGTGCTACAAGGTCAAACTTGCCTGTTACCCCATTTATCTCTTGACTTCCAATCCCCTGATGAAAAGGACCCCAAGTTCTACCCCTGCTTCAAGAAGATCCCCTGGAGAAGGGAATGGCTACCCACTCCAGTATTCTTTCCTGGAGAATCCCATGGAGAGAGGAGCCTGGCAGGCCACAGTCCATGGGGTTGCAAAGAGTTGGACATGACTTAGTGACTCACACATGATGAAAATAACATCTTTCATTGGTATATATTCTAGAAGATCTTGTAGGTCTTCATAGAACTGGTCAAATTCAGCTTCTTTGGCATTAGCGGTTGGGGCATAGACTAGATTCACTGTAATGTTGAATGGTTTGCCGTGGAACCAAGACAGTTCTGTCATTTTTGAGATTGCACCCAAGTACTGCATTTTGGACTCTTTCATTGACTGTGAGGGCTACTCTATTTCTTCTAGGGATTCTTGCCCACAGTAATAGATATAGTGGTCATCTGAATTAAATTTTCCCCTTCTTGTCCATTTTAATTCATTGATCCCTAAGATGTCTGTGTCCATTCCTGTCATCTCCTGCTTTTCCACATTCAATTTACTTTGATTCATGGACCTAACATTCCAGGTTTATTGTTCTTTATAGCATAGGACTTTATTTTCACCACCAGACATACCCACAACTGATTGTCATTTCCACTTTGGCCCAGCCACTCCACCCTTTCTGGAGCTATTATAGTAATTGCCCTCTGCTCTTCCCCAGTAGCACATTGCACACCTTCCAACCTGGGGGGCTCATCTTCACCGGTGTCATATCTTTTTGCCTTTTCATACTGTCCATGGGGTTCTCTACGTAAGAATATTGAAGTAGGTTGCCATTTCCTCCTCCAGGGAACCACATTTTATGAGTACTCTTCACTATGACCCGTCCATCTTGGGTGGCCCTGCATGGTTTGGCTCATAGCTTCATTGAGTTACACAAGCCCTTTCACCACAAGGCTGTGATCCATGGAGGGGGCCATTCATGACAGCTTCAAGCAAAATCAAACAGAAACAAAAATAGCAGGAACAAAACAACCTTTTTTGGAATTATGCATTTTGTATTAATGTTTCATCCAAAATAACATTCCTCTTACTAAACCTTCTCTGTGCTGTTTCCAAATTAGCCTTCTGGTTGGTGCCAGCTCAGTATATTCATTTATGTTGAAAACCCTGTTAGTAACTGTTTATTTCATGCCTATAACCATAGCCTTCTGTGTGCTTGCAGCCCAGTTGATCTGTTCATTTTAACCATCTTATCAAAAGTTCAGAAATGATAATAAATGTAACCCAAATGAAAAAACTGCTTTTCCCCAATGTGATGTACCTACAGAGATTAAATATCCTCCTCTATGTCAAATGAATGTCATCCTCATTTCCCAAAGGCAATTTTAATATGTCTACCATCATGGGTTATGCATTTCTGAAAAACAGAGAATCTGGAAACCCGCTTTACTGTGATATATATCATAAAACAGGCACCAATTCATTCCTTTCTAAATCTAATCTGCCTATTGTTGCTGAAATTTTCAACTTTCTTTGCATTCTGCATGACAGATTTAAGTGAAAGATAATGCAAAGACATATAAAATATTTCACTACATTAAACCTAACTCCCTAAGCATAGCAGGAACTCTTGCATTTCTTAGAACTAAAAACCTCTACCTTACACTTCTTGTAATTTGTTTTGAGATTATATTTTGTGCACTCCTCAAAGAAAGTATTCAGAAACCCAACTGGGGTTTGAGAGATTAATAAATATTGAATCTTTAGTCATAAAAAAAATAGTCACACAGATGTTAAAAACATTTTGAGCATGAACTCTATGCCAAAAGTCTCAGTGATATCATATAAATGGATACTAAGTAGTGAAAAGCTATCATCTTAGCATCCTCTTGTCTGAAGGCTTGATC
Organism: Bison bison bison; assembly: GCF_000754665.1. Classification (NCBI taxonomy): domain Eukaryota; kingdom Metazoa; phylum Chordata; class Mammalia; order Artiodactyla; family Bovidae; genus Bison; species Bison bison. The sequence continues at coordinate 12,464,970 of NW_011495082.1, forward strand.
ATAATCCAGCAAGTATTCTTCAATCTGTAAATTATTAACTACAGCTAAAAGGAGATTTTGAAATTTCATAGTGACTCATAGTCACTCGTGATTTTTGATATTTGCATAAATAAAACCTTGGAAATTTAAATATCTTGTCCTTATGCAAAAGAAGATTGAATTTTTATCTAAATCACCATACTCCAAGATGTATAGCAAAGGCTGTACTAGGCCAAAATCTGATTTATGTGAGGGAAGTGAGAGAAAAGCACTTATGGCATGAGTAAATATGCATAGAAAAAACTTTGCCAAGTTAGCTCTAAAAATGGATGGGGAAAAAATAGAGACAGGAAATGAGAGAAAAATAGAAAGACCATTGCAAGTTACGGTATAACTTAGAAGGTCTAGACATACTCATTGTCCATCTCTGTCCATTTCTTTCCCAATGAAACATCCCTGTTTAAAGACAGCTGATATTATGCTGCCTTTAATATGCAGAGTACACATTAAAGTTTAAAGACAAAAGTACATTTGAAAAGCAAATTTTAAATTATTACTAACTGATCAGGTAAATTAATAATGTGGGTATGTGTAAGTACATGTGCAGATGTATATATGCATATAAACATATATAGGGATTCATCATCCATGAAAAAAATACCAAGTGACTCTTATACTAAGACACAATACCCAAATATGACTAATTAGCCCTACAGTGAGATTCTGAGCCCTGAGCAGAAGCTAGGGAAAAGTAACCATGCTCAGAAGAGTCTAACACTGTTGTTGTTCCATTGCAAAGTCATGTCTGACTCTTTGAGACTTCATGAACTGCAGCACAGCCAAGCTTCTCTGTCCTTCATCATCTCCTGGAGTTTGCTCAAACTCATGTCCATTGAGTCAGTGGTGCCATCCAACCATCTCATCCTCTGTCGACCCCTTCTCATCTTGCCCTCAATCTTTCCCAGCATCAGGGTCTTTTCCAATGAGTCAGCTCTTCACATCAGATGGCCAGTGTATTGGAGCTTCAGCTTCAGCATCAGTCCTTCCAATGAATATTCAGGACTGATTTCCTTTAGGATGGACTGGTTTGATCTCCTTGCTGTCCAAGGGACTCTCAAGAGTCTGTCTTCTCCAGCACCACAGTCTGAAAGCAATCAATTCTTCAGCACTCAACATTCTTTATAGTCAAACTGTCACATCCATACATGACTATTGGAAAAACCATAGCTTTGACTTTACGGACCTTTGTCAGCAAAGGTCAGCAAAGTGATGTCTCTGCTTTTTAATACACTGTCTAGTTTTATTCATCATAGTTATTATTCCAAGGAGCAAGCATCTTTTAATTTCATGGCTGCAGTCACCATCTGCATTGATTTTCAGTTCAGTCGCTCAGTCAAGCCCCCCAAAAATGAAATCTGACATTGTCTGCACATTTTTACCATCTATTTGCCATGAAGTGATAGGACTGGAGGTCATGATCTTCATGTTCTGAATGTTGAGTTTTTAGCCAGTGTTTTCACTCTCCTCTTTCACCTTCACAAAGAGGCTCTTTAGTTCCTATTCACTTTCTGCCATTAAAGTGGTATTATCTTCGTATCTGAGGTTGTTGATATTTCTCCAGACAATCTTGATTCTAACTTGTGATTTAATCAGCCCAGGATTTCACATGATGTACTCTGAATATTAGACTCTGCATATCAATTAAATAAGCAGAGTGACAATATATAGCCTTGGCAATATATAGCCTCCTTTCCTGATTTGGAACCAGTCCATTGTTTCATGTCCATTTCTAACTGTAGCTTCTTCTCCTTCATATAGGTTTCTCAAGAAGCAGGTAAAGTGGTGTGGTATTCCCATCTCATTAAGAATATTCCACAATTTATTGTGATCCACCTAGTTAAAGGCTTTATCATAGTCAGTGAAGCAGACGCAGATTTTTTTTGGAATTCACTTGCTTTTTCTATGATCCAGAGCATGTTGGATCTGAATTCTAGTCCCCTGAACCTATTCATCATCGCCACTGTATAATCACAAGGGGTTTGATTTAGGTCATACATGAATGGCCTAGTGACTTTCCCTACTTTCTTCAATTTGAGCCTGAATTTTGCCATCAGGAGCTGATGATCTGATCCGTAGTCAGCTCCAGGTCTTGTTTTTGCTGACTGTATAGAGCTTCTCCATCTTCGACTGCAAAGAACGTAATCAGTCTGATTTTGATACTGACCATCTTGTGATGTCTGTGTGTAGAGTGGCAAATCACTTTGAATACTATGCTCACAAGCAAAACAAAAGAAAAACATCTTTAGAAATAGCTTAACCATGTTCATTAGTTATCTAGCTTCACATAAGTTAAACATTGTATTTTACTTTATTTTTATTTTTCCTTCCTCATGATCTTTTGAAGCTTTGTTTTCAGCTTCTAACAAAACCTAGTTTAGGTTTGTTCTGACTGTGAAATACCTGTGAAATAAATAGAAGTAATTACAATTTAATACTTTCTTTTTATATTAAATAATTAATAATTTCTTGAACATTTAATAAATACATTTTATTTCTTATTATATTGGGAAGCCCCTTATTATATTAACAGGAGTCAAGTGTATCATATTTCAGAAGAAAGCATTTTTTTCTCTGTCTTGTTATTTTCACTAGCTTGTTTCACTTTTTCGATTTCACATGGAAGTGGTAACATACAGTATTTGTCTTTCTCTATCTGTCTTATTTCATTGACCATAATATTCTCCAAGTCCATGCATACTGTTGCAAATGAAATTTCATTCTATTTTTGGCTGAATAGTTTTCCATTGTGTGAACACGCACACACACACATATACCGTTTCTTTATTCGTTCACCGACTGATGGATGGGTTACTTCCGTATTTTGGCAATTGTAAATAAGGCAGCCATGAACATTAGGGTGCTGGATCTTTTCTAATTAATGTTTTCTTTTTCTTTGGATATATACTGAGGAGTGGAATTGCTGAATCACATGGTTTTTGAGGAAACTCCATACTGTTTTCTATAGTGGTTGCACAATTTATATTCCCACCAACAGTGTACAAGTGTTCTTTTTCTACACATCCTCACAAACCTATATTTGAAAGGTGTGCAATTTCTCAGATTTCTGAATCTTTCTCCAAGCTAAATTTTATAAGAAAACACTTCTCTTTCTTATTTTACTTTTCTTTCTTAAAAATTTTATTCTATTTTTGAAATGAGAGATGACTTTAGCATTGTAATTTTATAAATATTTTTGAAATGTATCGACAGATTGGTGTTAAGATTCAGAGTAACAAAATGTTACCCTTAAAAATAGAGAAATCAGTATATGTATATGTGCAAAAAGATAATAGTTCAAGGTTTGAGTTTGTTCATCAGAGCAAGAGTTCCTTTACCCCCAGAGTTTAACTCTTTAAATAACTTTCAAATCAATTTTCAATTCAGTTCCCTAGAAAACATTATTGTCCTGAACATTCTATTCCATACATCTGTTAGTCCTTCACTCATTTAAATTACAACAGTAGTAATAGATAATGATCTGTGGTAGGCAGAATTTTGGTTCCTATAAACTTCACCACCCCATGTCATGTCTGTGAGTATGTTACACTTCATGACAAAAGAGGCTTTGCAGAGGTAACTAAAATGCTAATTATCTGATTTAAAATAGAGAGATTATCCTGAATTATCTGAGCGGGTCATGTAATCACAGGAGCCCTTAAAAGCAGAAGGCAAAATAATTAGAAATATGTGGCAGAAGATGTCTGAGAGAATCAAAGTACAAGACAAATTCAGTATGCCATTGCTGACTTTGAAATGGAGGGGCCCACATGTCAAGGAAACAGGGACCTCCGTCCTACAACTACAAAGAACTGAATTTTGTCAATCACCTAATTAAACCTTGAAGCAGATTCTCCTTCAGAGCCTCAAATAAGATCCTATGCTGGTCAATACCTTTATTTTAGCCTTGTTAGACCCTCAGCAGAGTACCCAGGAAAACTTACCCAGATTCTGATCTACAGAACTGTAAGATGATAAATGGATGCCGATTTATATTCCTAAGGTATGTGGCAATTTGTGACAGTCGCAAGAAAACTAATACTCAACCATAGAGCACTTACCACATGCCAGACAGTAAGCACTTTATGTATGTAAACTCATTAAGTCTTCACACACACAAAAAAAACAAAAAACGTATAAAGCAAATGCTGTTTTCTACAAGGAGATTAAACACAGAAGTTGTAAGTAAATTGTGACAAAAGTAATAAAAGACAAGGCCAGGTTTGAACCTAAAGTCTGACTCCACAGACTGCAATATTTAAACCACAGTTGTGCTACACGGAAATAAGTTTAAGTAAATCTGTGAGATTAGCTTAAAAATAGTAGGAGAGCAAATAAGAGAGTGTGGATTACATATGGAGAAGAGAGGAGGGGAAGATAATAAAAGCAAAACAGAAGGCTGTTAGAAAATTAGAGAAAAGAATAAGAATTCCCACTGCTTTTTTCCAGTGCCCTCTCACCAAAACAAGGGCTTCCCTCATAGCTCAGTTGGTAAAGAATCCCCCTGCAGTGCAGGAGACCCTGGTTCAATTCCTGGGTTGGGAAGATCCACTGGAGAAGAGATAAGCTACCCACTCCAGTATTCTTGGGCTTCCTGTGTGGCTCAGCTGGTAAAGAATCCACTTGCAATACGGGAGACCTAGGTTCAATCCCTGGGTTGGGAAGATAGCCTGGAGAAGGGAAAGGCTACCCACTCCAGTATTCTGGCCTGGAGAATTCCATGTATATAGAATTCTGTATAGTCCATGGGGTCGCAAAGAGTCGGACACAACTGAGCAACTTTTACTTTCACTCATCAAAACAAAATGTTCTAATAATGACTTACTATGAAAATATAGTTGACATCCCATGAATTTTGACTATATTTACTATCGTTTTTAAGTTGACACATATACTTCCTTCAGTAAATACATTAGTACACTTAATTGCCTAGTAATGTTATCTGTTCACTACTCTGGTTTACCCAGTGGATTCAAAGTTCCTTAGGAAACGAGTCTGACTTCCAAATTCATATCCTAAATACCATCTCATACCTCAAAATAGATTCTGAGTTTATAGAATAAATGGAAAAAATGAGGTAAATGTTTTTAAAAGTGTAAAGTATTAAAGTAAGGGTAAATACTAACAGGGTTTTGTCAAAAGAACACGCTGGTCATGTCAAACACCCTTTTCCAACAACCCAAGAGACATGTCTGCACATGGTCATCACCAAATGGTCAATACTGAAGTCAGATTGATTATATTCTTTGCACCTGAAGATACAGAAGTTCTATACAGTCAGCCAAAACAACAATAGCAATTATACTATTCCTCAAATGACATTATTCCAAATTAATTCCTAAGGAGGAAAGCCAGTTACCAAACACATATCCCGCAAAGACCGCTGACACAGGTGGCCCATCCAATTAGGAAGAGCTCACAACACTTCTCTTTGATGCCAGTTCACTACTTTACTCCTTAGTTGCATAAACATAAAAATTTAGTTCATAAATATCTCAGCCTCATCGTGGGAAAGGATAGGACTGCCCCAAATCATTCCATGGATTTTCCCAGGTGGCTCTTCACATTTGGATTAAAACGTCAAGTCCATCACACCTGTCCCTACAACAAGCAGCTACAAAAGTTTTTGTTTGTTTATTTTGTTTCATTTTTCAAAGTTTTTAAGAGTCACAAATGTCAAGTTCAAATATGCTCCATTTTGCCAGTGTTGGCAGGAAGCCCTTTGGTGTAAACAATTACTGTATTTTCTGAGCCTCAGTTCTTTATCTTCATCATTCTTATAATGCTATCCAACATTTCTAATTGTCAAGGACATTGTTAAAGAATAAATGAGGTAAAGTGCATAAAATGTTTTGTAACATTTAAAGTGCCAAGAGAAAAATATTGTTTACTTCATCCAGGGCTTTTTTGGATCTTTACTTCTAGCTAGAATCTACTAAAGTACAGGAGATTTAAAAAAAAAAAAAAAAGACATATCTGTGGTACTTATTTTCTATATTTAAAATACTGATTTACTGATTTATGATTGCAAGTTTTTACTGGTTCACTCACTACTCCTTTTTGGGTTTGTTTCTGCTAAATTATGAACTCTTCAGTATCCTTTCTTGACACAGTTCCCCTGTCTTATTCAAAATCCTTCCCTGTCTTCCAGCTCTTGTAACATTCCACTAGTCCATCTCTTGTTAAATGAAGTTTCTGAATTTACACGTCGACTTAATTTTGTAGCTTACCCAAATCCTTCCATTTTTTGAAACTTAGTCACACTATTTTGGTTTTGGTGTCTGTAATATATTTTTATCAGACTATATAAAAATAAGTGGTACTTCTATCCAGAGATATACCAACAGTATTTCATTTTTTACATAAAAGTTTCTTCTGTTCTATCAGTGTCACAGAACATTATGAATTCTGCCTCCTCACACTCAGAGATGTTTGTAAGGTAAATGCAATGATGTTTCTTAAAACCATTCTTAAGATATTTCCTTATTGAAAGCCAAGTATTCATTAAGGTAATGCCAGTAAATAAATCCTAAAATTTCAGTGCAATAAAAGTTAATTGTTTTCCTTGTTTTCCCTAGTCCAGCTATTCCCAATGAGTAAGCAGTATTTCTCTATGTGTAAGTCAGAGACCTTTGGTCCCTCCATATTGGGAATGTGCCATATCCAAGGACTTTATTATGTTTTGTATCCAATGTGCAGAGAAAAAGTGTGACACAACATTTCCACTCCATTCCAGTAACAAGAACCAGACACACAGCCTTATCTAGATGCTGAGGTACCTAGGAACCTAGGTCTCTGACTAAGTACCTGCTTTCAGTGATAATTCTACCCTGGAGGGGACACAGTGTTGGTGGGCATCTAAATTATTGAATGACTTAGAAAACCAGAAACTAATGTGGTCTAAAACCTAAAAAAAACAAGCACCAGAAAAACATTTCTTCTGTAAGTGGAGAAGGGTTAGAAATGAAGACTTTTCAAAAATACATAAGTACAGTCAGGAGACACAACAGGACAGTCATAAATGGGAATTATACAGCCAAGTAAAGCTAATCAAGCTGATCAAATTCCTTAGCATTAAAGAGAGAGAGCACAGATTACCTCCAGATATTAATTGTATTGCTAGCACATACACCTGGGGTACGTTAACGGGCTGCCTCACGAGAGAAGTCATGTTACACATAAAAGATTACGTAGAGGGCAGTTGTTTAACCTTGACTGATGGTCAGGACTTAAGTGACTGCCTTTCTCCATGTTCCTCTAGAATATCAGCAGAGCCTCACCAAAGTCAGCTGGCCTACCCCATGGGTAACCATGCATTTGTTGCCTTCTTGTGTATCCCTGGTACAGTCAGGTAAGTCAGATAGCAAGACAGCTTTCCCCTGAAAAATTTGCTTCTTAAGCCATGACCCTCTATACAGGAAATTCCACCCTTAAAAAGCAGCATGTACTTCACAGATTCTTCAGGTTCAGTTCAGTTCAGTCGCTCAGTTGTGTCCGCCTCTTTGCTACCCCATGAACTGCAGCACGCCAGGCCTCCCTGTCCATCACCATCTCCTGGAGTTCACCCAAACTCACGTCCATTGAGTCAGTGATGCCATCCAGCCATCTCATCCTCTATCATCCCCTTCTCCTCCTGCCTTCAATCTTTCCCAACATCAGGGTCTTTTCAAAAGAGTCAGCTCTTCGCATCAGGTTAATGGGCCCTTAGTTAATCTCTCCAGTATAGAAACACAAGGCGGACAGAGAGGATGAGCCCCCTGTTGCTGTATAAAGGGAGTATTCTCAGAAGATTCTGCTCATGGATCTCAAAATAGTCTAAAGCTAATAGACTTTAGGTAAATCCAAGGAGATACTTAGGCATGAAATGGGAAGAATACTTTTCAAAACTTGCAAATATTCATTATAAAGGGGAAATTATAGCTGTGACCCCCATTACACATATTCGAGTGGTAGAGACACTATGATAAGATGATTTAAATCCAAACAGTGAGTAGGAAAGTGGTCAGACAAATTTTAATATGGGAAAACTCAAGGTAATGCATTTGGCAATAAATAATTCAAACTATAAATAATACAAAGAGTTCTGAGCTAACAATTATGATCAAGAAAAGAGACACAGGATGAGTGGAAACTGTTTGCGTTAGGTTACTAGGGTTTTGAAAGTGAACCAAATATTAGGCATTGGGAAATTTTAGTATGTAAGGGGAAAAATCAACAAATTATTACTTCCCTCAAATAAAAGTATGATGTGTCTATACCTGAAATATAACTGTGGCAGCCACTGAAGTGGCTCAGATCTCCCTTCTGGAAAGAACCTGCTGTGAGGAGGGTACTCTAGGGCTGCATCACAGAATCCACTGCAGCATGCGTGCCAAGGCCACGCTATGACCAGCCACGGAGCATGGAGGTTTCTCTAGAGCTGTTCTGTTTCTGCCCAAAGTGGGACTTCTTTAATGGGCAGTCTTCCCTCTAGGGCTGTCTATCAGCCTGCCCAGTGCCTTCTCCAAGCTGAATCATGATGTGAGGCTCTTTCTATTCCATCCTCCTCCTTCCATAACTCCCTTTACAGGGGTCAGAAATGCATCACACTCCTGCATAATCCTGATGCTTCTCCCCTTCATCTTCTGTGAACCATTGTCCAAATAAAACTCTCATATATCTAATTCCACTTTGGCACCTGCTTCCCAAGCTGACACAGTTGGCACCAGAAATGACCCCAGTGAAATATATTAAGATGAGGTCTGTGAGCTGGTGGATCCCTTAACACTCATCTAGAAGGAGGCACAGAGAGTCTCTGACACAAGAAAGGAGCCCAACTGCTAAAAATTTCACCAATGGCGAAGAACTGACTCATTGGAAAAGACCCTGATGCTGGGAGGGATTGGGGGCAGGAGGAGAAGGGGACGACAGAGGATGAGATGGTTGGATGGCATCACCAACTCGATGGACACGAGTTTGAGTAAACTCCAGGAGTTGGTAATGTACAGGGAGGCCTGGCATGCTGCAGTTCATGGGGTCACAAACAGTCAGACACGACTGAGCAACTGAACTGAACTGAACTGATCTGGGAAAATGACCCAGGAGAAGAGAATACTCTTGATGGTGCAGTAATTCAGATGTTTGAAATGAATGGTGGAAAAATGCCTGTTAAGGACAGTGGAATTGGCCAGTTACTTCTGGATTGCACTGACACTCTGAAAGGCAATGAGAAATTTAAATAAGTTTAAAAAAGAGTTAATTGCAAAGTGTGTGAACAAGAGGGCATTTTTGGTAGCTTATTTTTTTTTTAAGTTGAAGGATAATCACTTTACAATGTCATGTTGGTTTCTGCTGTACAACAATAAAAATCAGCCACATATAAATATCCCATCCCACCCACCTACCCCTCTAGGTTGCCACAGAGCGCCGAGTTGGGCCCCCTATGTTATTAATATATAGCAGCTCCCCATTTTCTATCTGTTTCACACATCATAGTGTATATATGTCAGGACTACCCCTTTGAAGAAGTCCTTTATCTGGTGCAGTGCAAAGACAGACACAGTTGAGGAGTAAGCACAGAATCTAAGAGTTAGGGTCATGCTGTTCCAGAATCATTTAAATGCCCAGCCCTGGAAGGTATGTTATGCTAAGTTGAGAATATTTAGGGCCTGGAGTTAAGGGATGGGAAGAACTGGGTTGATGTCCCTAAGGGGCGGGGGGTGGTGGGTGGGGAGCTCTGCAGACTCTCCTGAGCCTACAGAGTTTACAGAGGTGACACCACCTCCTGAGAGATGGCACTCTTCTTGTGCATGTGTTGTGACAGAGGCCCCTCACCTGCAAAGTGGCAAGTGCCCCTGGCAAGCTCTTCTTACTCCCCTTCCTGGCCACCAGCCCGAGCACTACAGTTCGATCCCAGCATAATCCAGCTGGTGACGTGCAGGTCCAATAAGGCAGGAAGAACCTCACACACCAAGGAAATGGCAAAAATTAGCAGGCATGGGCCAGCAGGATCCAGAGGAGTCTCCTGGAACTGGGTTTTGAAGGTGCTTAGTCAAGGGATCCTGAATATAAGACTGAATGAACAGTAATTTATTGAGTTGCAGACATTTTCTTGTGACACAGGTTCAATAAATCAGCAAGTACCCACAGGAAACAGGGAACACTCTATTGGAAGGACTTTAGAAGCTTGGAGAAAGCTGTGGCCCATGCTGAACAAAGGTAAAATGCCTGAGTTGACATGAAAGATAGTAGAGATGGAATTAAAGGAAATCAGTCCTGAATATTCATTGGAAGGACTGATACTGACCCTGAAACTCCAATACTTTGGCCACCCGATGCAAAGAGCTGATTCATTGGAAAAGACCCTGATGCTGGGAAAGATTGAGGGTAGGAGGAGAAGGGGATGATAGAGGATGAGATGGTTGTGTGGCATCACCAACTCAATGGACATGAGTTTGAGCAAGCTCAGAGTTGGTGATGGACACAGAGGCCTGCCCTGCTGCAGTCCATGGGGTTGCAAAGAGTTGGACATGACTGAGCAACTAAACTGAACTGAAGAAAGAGGCATATGGAAATGAACATCCAACCCAGAACTATGCTCCAGGAGAGGGCTCACAAGATCCAGCGATCACCAAGGCCAGCAGGAATGCACTATGGAGGGGAGCACCAGCCTCAGTGATGACCACCTCCGCTGTCCAGGGCTGACGTTGAGGGAGGTGGGCATTGAGCCCGGCTCATTAATATCCAAGTGGACAATAGAGGCCAAGAGGTGGCACTTAATGGCCAGAAGCTATGGAGCCACTGTTACCAAGATAACTGGCAAGCAGCCATGGAGTGTTAACCCACAAAGACTTGTAAAAATGGTTAAAGACTGTCACAGCCTAGGAGATAAATAGCCTGACAGCAGTAAAGCTCCTTAATCTCTAACAACAATGCAAGGGTAGGGAGCTGAGCACAGTCATGCCAGTAAGAAGTCACAATTCCTTTTCATTTCCTAATTCTGGGTCAGTTTCAGAAACAGAATCCACTGCCTATCTCCCAATTCAATCACAAGTCTATATGGTAAAAAAACACTTAATATTCATAGAGGGATCTGTAGCCTTTTACTCAGATGACTGACTCCTGGAAAAAGTAGTATCCAATATTTTAAAGACTACTGGATACTACATTCTGAATTGACATTGATAGGTGGAACCCAAACCATCATTATCACACCTTATTAGAGTGGGATCCAGGGAATAAATGGGATCTTTGATAAAATCTAACTTAGTACAGTGGATTTATCTGCTACAGTAGTCCCAGCCACTGAGTCCACAGGCACATTAAGTAGTCATTAGTTTTGAGTACAGTTGGGATTCAAAGTTAGACTACCCCTCACATTGGATCCTTGGAATGTGGAATAAGCACTGTCACAGCGGATGAAGCTGAGTGAAACCCTTTAAAGACGCTATTATTTCTCAGTCAAGAAAGTATATCTAAACAATATCACTTCATGAAAGGATGGCGGAGATTATTGTTGTCATTAAAGAGCTAAATATTTTAAGACTACAGCTTCTGTCATACCTTTGTGTAATTCACTAGTCTGGCCACTGCAAAAACTGGACAGATCAGGGAGAATGGTTGCATTCTACCAGAGCACAACCAAGTGTTAGCCATGATCACCTCTGGAAAACCAAACATGGTTTCATTGCTAGAAGATATTAATAAGGCCTCAGTTAGGAAAAAAAGTTCAAACACAATTGCATTTACAAGAAACAGATAAGAATATCTGTATAGTTTTATTCCTGGGCTCTGATAACTCTATTGTGATAGCTCTCCTGCCTTCCTCATAAGTCAGTTGGTCAAGAATCCACCTGCAAATGCAGGAGACCCTGGTTCAATTCCTGGGCTGGGAAGATCCGCTGGAGAAGGGATAGGGTACCCACTCCAGTGTTCTTGGGCTTCCCGTGTGGCTCAGCTGGTAAAGAATCCGCCTGCAATGCAGGAGACTTGGGCTCGATCCCTGGGTTGAGAAGATCCCCTGGAGAAGGGAAAGGCTACCCACTCCAGTATTCTGGCCTGGAGAATTCCAGGGACTATACAGCCCATGGGGTGGCAAAGAGTCGGACATGCCTGAGCGACTTTCACCTTCACTCTCACTCCTGCCTTCTGTCATAGTACTATTCAAGGAGATATGGGCTGTCTAAACATTCCACAGAAAATCACATTGATCTATTGCATCAGTGGCTTCAGGCAGGGTGATCAGGAGATGGCTAGAGCCTCGGAGGCCTTGGTCAAACACCTGTAATCAAGAGGGTGAGAGAGAAGTTCTGTATAATTCAGGGACGCCAAGGTGTCAGCATCGGAAGCTACATAAGGACCTGACATGGACTCACACCTCTCCGGGCCCACATTTCTACTGTCATTTCTGAACGTCCAACTTGCTATTGGTGCTGTCTCCAATGTAGCTCTATTCCTCCAGGAGACCAGCAACTCCCTCAGGTAGTCTGACTACCTTGGGTCTCTTTTATTTTGAAAGGATTGACAGTTTGTCCTTACAGAGAAAAATACTGATTTCGTGTATGAGTTTGCTTTACCTGCCCAAGGATGCTCAGTTAGGACCACTGTCTAGTCTTGGAGAGAGTACATGACCCACAGACGTGGAAATCCACACAACAAAGCAAAAGTCTGATCCTGGTCAGTAGGAGGAGGTGCCATTCTGAGCTGATGGGGACAGAGCAGGGGGGACATGGGGAACCCAGGTGACCTATTTGGGTCTCTCTGGAGACTCCCCCAGCTGTGAGTGCGTGCATTCAGCAACCCCGACCTGACCTGATAAAGGAATGACTAGCAGGGCTCAGATCCCTCAGGAGACTCCCCCAGCTGTGAGTGCGTGCATTCAGCAACCCCGACCTGACCTGATAAAGGAATGACTAGCAGGGCTCAGATCCCTCAGGAGACTCCCCCAGCTGTGAGTGCGTGCATTCAGCAACCCCGACCTGACCTGATAAAGGAATGACTAGCAGGGCTCAGATCCCTCAGGTTAACTACAAAGACTTACCGAGAAGACTGTGAACGAGGTGCATTTTAATCAAACTGTAGAGGAGGGAGACAACAAGCCACTGTTGCAGACTTGAGACCAAATGAAATTATACAACTGTTTTCCATCCCCCTAACTACCATCTTCTAATTTATCCTACAGAAAGAGGAGCCCCAGGAACTGGGGAGAGGCTGGGCCCCAAACGCAGGTGGAGAAATGAGTCTGTGTGGCACAAAGCGGGAATTATGGAAGCTGTGAAGGTGAGTTACTCTGATCTCCCTTCCAGAGAAAATCTGCTCTGACTGTAGGTGGTGATGACCCCAGTGGCTACCCAGTGGGCTCCGTCACAGCACTCACATGGAGACCATGCTCTTCCTGGACACCTGCTGCACCGTGGTAGAGCACAGGAGGGATGCTGGTCTTGGACCATGCCTACCTATGGGAAACTCCTTTAATGGGCCGCTTTTGATCCGACCTGAGTGTGACTTCCTTCCACTTGCACTGCAATGTGTGGCTATGCCTCCAAATCCTCCTTCCTCCCCTCTCTGCTTTCTGGTTTCAGACCTGCATCCTGGTCTGAAGGTCTGCTCCATCTCCCCTTCTATTCTTCACAGGTGTTTCCTTCATTTGATCTCTTGCACATATAACTTCATCTAGACTTATTACCAGGGGTTCTGAACTACACCATAAACTTTCCATTTCAGTAATTTTACACAAAGAAAGCTTGAGGAGGTCTAGATTTAGAAGGACAATCAGAACGAGCAAGAGTCATGAAACTGCTAAATTAGTAAAACATAAAGCTGTAAAGACCAAAGAGCCTGAGAGTCATAATGATTGAGAGCTGCACATTTAGGTGACATGTGAGTAAATTCTCCAACACAAGCAGCTTGCTGCAAGGTTATCTGAATCTCAACAATGGGTCAAAGAGACTGACGAAGAAGAGGACAGAAGGGTGGTGGCGAGGTAAGAGTGCAAAAGATCTCACAGGGAAGTCCCTCAGGGTAAGCAACCATCCCCATCCTGATATCTTGTGAATCAAAAGAGGTGGTAGGAATAACAGGTATTGTACTTTGCAGAAAATAATGACAAAAGTCTGCTGCTGCTGCTAAGTCGCTTCAGTCGTGTCCAACTCTGTGCGACCCCATAGACGGCAGCCCACCAGGCTCCTCTGTCCCTGGGATTCTCCAGGCAAGAACACTGGAGTGGGTTGCCACTTCTTCTCCAATGCATGAAAGTGAAAAGTGAAAGTGAAGTCGCTCAGTCCTGTCCAACCCTCAGCGACCCCATGGACTGCAGCCTTCCAGGCTCCTACATCCATGGGATTTTCCAGGCAAGAGTACTGGAGTGGGGTGCCATTGCCTTCACCAACAAACCCCCAAAAAGCACTGGGAAGTTAACAAGTGACCATAAAGTACCAGTATGAGAGCCTCTGCCCTCTCCCACGGCATGATCTTTGGAGTGTTGTTAGCAAGATTATACTGTCCAAATGGGCGTGCATCTGGCCTGGTCTCACAATTCCTATTTATGTCCTCGATACGAACTCTGTGACCTTTAAGTGAGTCTCTATCTTGAAGAGTTGGACAGGACTGAGGAACTTCACTTTCTTTCACTTTCTATCTTGAAATCAATTCATAATAAAAAAAATGTTTGCTTCCCATTAAAAATATGCATATATATAAGAGAATTATGTGTGTGTTGTATGCGTATGCTCAGTCAATCCGACTCTCTGCGAACCCATGGACTGTGTAGCCTGCCAGGCTCCTCTGTCCATGGACTTCTCCAGGCAAGAATACTACAGCAGGTTGCCGTTTTAACCTCCAGGGGATCTTCCTGACCCAGGAATCAAACCCTAGTCTCTGTCGTCTCCTGCACTGGTAGATGGATTCTTTACCACTCTGATACTATCACATAATTTGGGGATTATTTGAGGCCTCAGCCTAAGTATCCATAGTTATAATTGACACCTTTACATTGAGAATTAACTTAAATTGTGTTTGTTTTACATCGTCCACAAAAAAGCCATCCAGTAATAACTATTCCTTATCCCCAAATTGGTCTAAATCTGAATCTATGATTTAAGCTGACATGAGAAAATATTTTGCAGTTTGCTTAAAGAATATCAAACCTAACCAAGGACTCCATTTATTTTGTTTTTCCTTTTGCACAAAATAAACTTAATTTTGTAGTAGTTTTATGTATTTTGGAATCATGAATCATTTACTTAAATTAGCTTCAATATCATTACCTTTCTATAATCTGAATCCATAATTGCTTGAGTTTTATTTTTAACTTACAAGGAAACTCACAAGGGCAAGTTTGGCACTTCTTCACTTGTTCTGAGTTGTTTATATGATCAGATTCAGTTACTAAGGCTTAGATCCAGTTTATGTTCAGAGCTCTGGCTTGGGGCTTTCTTTTGTGCCTCTGCCTAGTTCTGAGAGGGCATGAAGAAAGACATTATGTTCATGTGATATAATGCAAAACCACTGAGCTCATCTGAGGTGTCAACCTCGGGGGCTAATCCTTTCTTCTTCCTTCCCAATGTGTAAAAATAAACATCCCAATCTCCGGCTTCTCTGATGGCACCAGGCACAAGTTGTCAGCTGATTCCTTTGTTCCTAAACATTTTTAATGACTGGAAATAGCAGTCTTTGCCTCATCTTGAAAAGGCAGCCTGTTTTATCCAAACTATTTCTAACAATTCCAAAGCTAAAGATATGGTTTTAAGTTTCAGAGTGGCAGAAATTAAAAAATAAATTAATAAAGAATGTCAAAAGAAAAGGCTACATGTGAGCTTTGAGAAAAATTGACCAATGGGAATTCCAGATTAAATAGGGCAACTCTAGAATTATTTTATTCTTTCTCAACTTGCTTCTTGGGAAGTTTTCCTTGATCATCTCTACTGCGCCAGATCATGGGATATACCATAGTGCTCAATTCCAGTTGGAGACTTCAAGGTCTCATTGGAAACATTAAGTTAGTACACATGAAATATATACAGAACCAGTAAGGGTGAACAGCCTGCTGCTGAGTTTAAGGGTAACAGGTGTTTGGAACAGAAGAGAGGTTGAGATAGGTGAAGATCAACATAATAAAAAAGATTTATGGAGGGAGTGGTATTTGAATGGGGCTTGAAGGAAGAACAGCAGGAGTTGCTGCTGCTGCTGCTGCTAAGTCACTTCAGTCGTGTCTGACTCTGTGCGACCCCATAGACGGCAGTCACCAGGCTCCCCCATCCCTGGGATTCTCCAGGCAAGAACACTGGAGTGGGTTGCCATTTCCTTCTCCAGTGCATGAAAGTGAAAAGTGAAAGTAAAGTCGCTCAGTTGTGCCCGATTCTTCATGACCTCATGGACTGCAGCCTACCAGGCTCCTCCATCCACGGGATTTTCCAGGCAAGAGTACTGGAGTCGGTTGCCATTGCCTTCTCCGACAGCAGGAGTTAGCAGTAAGCAAAGCAGTTAGAGGCAGTGGTTCTGTGAGGAGACAGAGCTTGGCCGCCCTGCGCTTTGGGGACCTACGGGGCTCAGAGAACTGTGATACGTTACCTTTCTAAGCCTTATTTTCCTCATCTGTATAATGGTATTATTACTATGAATACAGCCTACTTCATAGTTTTGTTTCTTTCATTTTAGAGAATGGCAGCATATATGAAAAGTTCTCAGCTACGAAAGGCATCTATTAGCAGGAGACAGAGAGATGGGGACATAGTGAGGAAAGAGAGTAAATCAAAGAACAAAGATTGGGATGAAGTTTATATGCAGATCTATTTGGCCACAGTATGTGTGAGGGAGCCTAACAGAAATAAAACCAGAAAGATGAAGTAAAGAAAATGAAGTCGTTCAGTCATGTCCAACTCTTTGTGACCCCATGGATTGTTGCTTACCAGGCTCCTGTGTCCATGGGATTTTCCAAGCAAGAGTACTGGAGTGGGTTGCGATTTCCTTCTCCAGGGGATCTTCCCGACCCAGGGATCGAACCCCTATCTACCACATTGTAGGCAGACGCTTTACCGTCTGAACCTCCAGGGAAGATTAAGTTAAAGTAGGACCATACGAAAAGAGCTTAGAAGTTTGATATACATGTTCATATATTCATTGAGAAGATAATAAGCATCTACTGTGTCCAAGACATTATGCCAGGTCCTGGGGATTGTGTGGTGAAGAGACTAATGTCATTTCTGCCCTCGAGGAATGTCAGTCCTCTAGGGAATATAAACATCAAAAAGGGGAAGTACCAAAGTTTTGAAAACCTTTATATTGTTCTTGATCTTAAAAAGTTGATATTAGGAAAAAAAATTTTTTGACCATAAAAATAATTAACACCAAACTGTGAGAGATAAGGCACATGATTAGATATGACATACAACTCTCAGAGAGAAAAAAAAAATCACTCTTGTATACATAGCATTAGTCAATCAATTGGATAGGAAAAAAATCAATTAGATCTGTAAAACCAATATGGAACTTCATAAAACTTCTGACATCACGTATATACAGCTTCTGGAGAAGGCAATGGCACCCCACTCCAGTACTCACGCCTGGAAAATCTCATGGACAGAGGAGCCTGGTGGGCTGCAGTCCGTGAGGTCGCTAAGAGTCCGACACGACTGAGCGACTTCACTTTCACTTTTCACTTTCATGCACTGGAGAAGGAAATGGCAACCCACTCCAGTGTTCTTGCCTGGAGAATCCCAGGGACGGGGGAGCCTGGTGGGCAGCCGTCTATGGAGTTGCACAGAATCGGATACTACTGAAGCGTCTTAGCAGCAGCAGCAGCAGCATACACAGCTTCAGTTAAAACCCTTTTGAAACCTGTGTATATGTGTGTGTGTGTGTGTGTGTGTGTTAGTCACTTAGTCACGTCCAACTCTCTGTGACCACATGCACTATAGACAGCCAGGCTCCTCTATCCATGGAACAGATATCCATGGGATTCTCCAGGCAAGAATACTGGAGTGGGACGCTATTTCCTTCTCCAGGGGATCTTCCGGAACCAGGAATTGAACCCAGGTCATTCCCTGCATTGCAGGCAGATTCTTTACCATCTGAGCTACTTTTTGAAACTTGTACTACAGCTTTATCTTTCCTCAAACTTCGGGCTGGCTCAATCAGCATATTCCCAGTTTTCTGGCCTGAACCTGTTTACATTATGGCTATGTATGTATCACCCCCTACTGCTTACGATGCCTTTCTTTACCTCATCATGATTTTGTCTTTCTCCCTCACATTTTTTTCTCTGTGGTATAAGAGGCTGTTTGGCCAAAATCCTTTTTCCTTGCACTCTTGCTTTCTAACACAACTCAATTCAAATAACACGAGTTATATTTCTATCACTGAAAATCCACTAACTTAGACTTTATTCTCCTGAGGTATTATCTTGCCATAAGCCTGGAGGTTAAACACAAGATTCTAAAGGTAGAGTTATAGTTGATTAAATATTATACCCTTATATTCTATATATCAAAGCTAATTTCAATCCCAGGCAGCTGGTTCACATAAACAGTGCCTTTTAAAACAGATCCTATGTATTGGTCAGGATGTGCTAGTTTAACAAAAAACACTAACCTTTCTGTGACAATGCAGCAAAGGTCTGTTTGCCACACACAGCACATGACCTGTGTGCATCGAGGGGAGAACTTGGTTTATGGCAGTCACTCAGAGACTAAGATAGATAAAGGCTCTAGCTTCCAACATGCTGCACTTGCGAAAGAGCCTTCCAGTTTTAGCAGGGCAAAGAAGAGAAGAAAGAATTGTGCATAGGCCCTTTCTTCTATGCCTTAGGTCACAGGTGACACCACTTACTTTACTTTCATTTTCTTGGTCAGAGGGTGTTAGATGTTTGTCTAACTTTAATGGGGCAAATACATGCAATCCTCCCACGCTCCCAGAAGGGTTGACATACCAGCAGTGTTTGTGAGTAATGTCTATCATATCCTTTGATACAAATAGTTCTGCCCATTTAAGAGACGCTCCACAGAAATGCCATTTGTTTATAGCAGAGACATCTAAAGTGAACTGAGCTGCAACATTTAACAATTCTCAGGTCATTTGTCACCTAGGAATTTTCTGTCAACCTCACTACCTCAAACATCCCCATTTCTTAAAAAACACTCTGATAAATTCTCAAACAGCCCCCGAATACAGAAGTTGAACATAGCTCCCCAGCAAGTTTTAAGAGCAATGACAACCTCGTGACACTGACCAGATTTCCCCATCATAGTCAGAGCATCTCTTCTTCTGCTAATTTACTTCAAGAGGCTTCAACAGCTTTTGGACAAATTCAGTTTCTGGTTTGTGCTAGGAGAGATTACATGACTCAAATTATTTAAGCTCTCCTTAATTTTTCTCTGATAATGTTCCCATAAACCTGGAATATTAAAAGAACTGTTTATCATTTTTAGGATGATTGTTTTTCTAAAAGTTGGCATGAGGCTTAATCAGAGTCATAGGTAATCTGAAATGCACAAGATATATCAAAAGTGACATTACTATGGCTAAAAGAGGGAAAGCCAGTAAATGGATTTAAAATGAAATTCTTTAGCTCACCACTGTTTAACTTAAAACTCAAGTATAATTATGTTCGTTAAGAGCTTCAAATTTAGGGATACAAACTATATAGACCCCTTTTCAGAAAGGACCCTGTCATTTTATTATGCTTTTGCTTCAGAGCAGGTGTATTTGCTCTATCCTTAACTCCTATTGTTTGCCTCGGTTGGGGTTATATACATGTCAGTTTCATGCTCCATGATGTAAACAGCTTTGCTAGTGATAAGCACTGTGGTCCTTTTATAATGACTATAAAGTGATAAAAATTATACTTTGCACTATGTACTTTTCTTCTAATCAGCTCAAAGCTTATGTCATAATCAATATGATAGCTTTTATATTGCTGTCGCAGGCTTTCATTGACATTCTAACACAAGCAGCTGTCATAAACCAACTAAAGAAGAATGAGGCCATTATGTCGGTCTCATTGATTCAAACTCAGTGAAAGTGGTCCATATGTCTCTAAGTCTTTTTAGCACTTTTCAGTTAGGACTTGAAACTGTTTATTGAGAAGAAAGATGTGTTGTAATTTTTTTTTACTATATTTAAAACATAATATTTCCGCTCCTATTATAGAAATATGTAGCCACTGAATATCTCTTAGAAGGATGAGTTTACTTAAAGATTTTTTTTCCTAGAAACTGTAGTTGGTGCTACCCTGCCTGCCTCTATGGTGTTAATTGGTCTGAAAGGAGATTCCACTGACGTTCTCCATTTAAATCTCTCTGGGTGAAATACCCATATATCCTAATCTACCCATTTTCCTTGACTCAGTTTATTTAACTAACTTAAGACTATTAATAACCTGCATGTTGGGATTTTATGCCTTAATATGGACTCTTTCCATTGGAGAAGGAAATGGCAACCTACTCCAGTGTTCTTGCCTGGAGAATCCCAGGGACAGAGGAACCTGGTGGGCTGCCATCTATGGGGTGGCACAGAGTCGGACACGACTGAAGTGACTTAGCAGCAGCAGCAGCATGGACCCTTTCCATGCAGAGCTTAAGATAAAGATTTGAATGCATCGTATGCAGACCGTTTACTGAGGGACAATCTTGAAAACAGGAGTGAAAAAGCAAAGAAAGTAAAATAGGAAAGGAGAAAAAATTTATATATAATGCAATATACATGTAAATACATGTATTTGGTACAATTTAGCCAGAGCATGCAGAGTGTGTCTCACAATTATTACAGTAGAAAAAGGGGAGGGCAAGTATATCCACTAACTCGCCTTGGACATCAACACCCAGCCGTTCCTGGACTGGTTTTGTTGATAGGCTGGGCAGGAGCTGTGGTTTTGGAGAGGGTCTCGGGTAGAAAATGTGTCTACATGAGGAGGCTTTGGTACAGGATGTTGTCAGCCTGCAGCTAAGAGTGTATAAAAGTGTGCCCTGCAGCTGTGGCTAAAATCAGAGGTAGGCTGCAGGGTGGGACCTGAAGCAACAGAATACATTTGGTATTCATATTAAATATTTAAAATTTACCTGTCATATCTTATGAAGCATATTGGCCTACACAAACTGAAACCATTTTGAAAAATGTACAAAGAACTTTTGCGACCTGCTACCCAGAAATTATGATTTAGGCCTTAGAAACATTAGATAACGTCTTGTTACTATAGTTAAGAAACCTGTGTATAAATCCATTCTTTCCATCATGCCTCCCCTTTAAAATGTATATTTGATACCTTTTGAGCATAATTAAGGAGAAAGACTTTGCCCATCTCAAGGATATCTCCGCCTATACCTGTGCTGTGAGATACCTAGTATACAGACTGTGAGTGGAGAACCCTCTTCCACCTAGCAACATCCATCACACTTCCGGAAAAGTCACAGAGACACACGTGGCAGAGAACACTTAGTGCGTTTTATCAGATTATTGTGTACTTTTAAAACTTTTTTTTTTTTTCGCTCTGGGGAATCGATTAGGAATTTTTGCAGTATTTGTAGTTCACTTATTTGTACAACCATGTAACAAATATTTGCCTTTGTCGTGTAGATCATGAATATCTTTTAAACTCCCCAAGTCAGGGACTATTTCGTTTATCTTTGTATATCCCGGCACTTAGCCTGTAGAAGACAAATATTTGTGAAATATAAAATTGCATTCATGACATCAAATGTCATAAAGGAGAGAAGTCAGAAAGTACTGTTGAGTAATCTCTGTGCGAGGAGTGTTTCATGTAGATTAGCCCGTGTAATTCTCACAATAACCTTGAAGCAGGTACTATTATTAACCCTGTCTCACCAATAGGAAAGCTGTGATCAAGGGAAATATAATATCTGGACCGAAGCCATAAGGCCAGTTAGTTGAGGACTGAGGATTTAAATCCAGGCATCCAGACAGCGATCTTTTGTAGAATATCCTTGTAATAGTTATCCTACTATGGAGAAGCCTAGAAGGAAGGGGACGGTATCTAGGATCTGTGAAACCATTCTCTGATGTGAGATAATGTCCTTGCTGAATTCATACACTTCTGGCCTTCAGTGTGCCTGCTCATACACCTCTGTCACTCTCTCATAAAACTGTACCTCCACACTCACTGCACAGCTTTCCCTGAGACACCAGCTCCTCCCATAGATCAGTGTAGGCCGTGGGCCAAAACACTTTGAGACTTTTACACCCACTTATTGTCAATTTAAATTTCTGGTGTTCCTTTGCCACACTTTTTTTTAATTCCTTTCCTTCATCAGATTAGCCCCTTTATCTCCTGTTATCCTCAAAAGGGAGTACTGCTTATAGTTACAGAATAAGAGCAAATCACTAAAATTTCGGGGAGATGGGGGGACCTGCTTTGATTGTTATTGTACCTTTTCTTCTAAAACAACATAACTCAGTGTTTACAAGCATGAGCCAGATAGCCCATCAGACAGCCTGTGTCCTATTTCTAGCCCTGTTCTGTGACCTTAGGCAAGATATTTTACGTTTCTGGGCCTTCATTACCTCATCTGTATAATGGGCATAATAAGGGTATCTATCTTACAGGACTATTCGGACCATTAAATCGGTAAGTATATTTTAGTAAAACTTAGAGCATAGTGCTGGCATGTAATGACCCCTATAAAAGAATCAGATAAAAAAATATACTCCCATCCAGAAGTATACATGCTGGATATTCCATTGTTAATCTGAGCGTAACCTCATGAATAAATTATTTGAATAAAGAGGACTCAAACAGTCAGCAAAAGCAAAAAAAAAAAAAAAAAGGTAGCTATAACGCACCCAGAACAACATAAATTCTCATGTGCCATTATCAGTATGTGATTCCTTAAAGATAAACTATCTTCAGTTCAGCTCAGTTGCTCATTCGTATCCGAATCTTTGCGACCCCATGGACCGTAGCACGCCAGGCCTCCCTATCCATCACCAACTCCCAGAGTTTACCAAAACTCATGTCCATCGAGTAAGTGATCCCATCCAACCATCTCAAACTCTGTCACCCCTTCTCCTCCTGCCCTCAATCTTTCCCAGCATCAGGGTCTTATCAAATGGGTCAGCTCTTCACAACAGGTGGCCAAAGTATTGGAGGTTTAGCTTCAACATCAGTCCTTCCAATGAACACCCAGGACTGATCTCCTTTAGGATGGACTGGTTAGATTTTCTTGCAGTCCAAGGGACTCTCAAGAGTCTTCTCCAACACCACAGTTCAAAAGCATCAGTTCTTCAGTGCTCAGCTTTCTTTATAGTCCAACTCTCACATCCATACATGACCACTGGAAAAACCATAGCCTTGACAAGATGGACCTTGGTTGGCAAAGCAATGTCTCTGCTTTTGAATATGCTATCTAGGTTGGTCATAATTTTCCTTCCAAGGAGTAAGCGTCTTTTAATTTCATGGCTGCAATCACCATCTGCCGTGATTTTGGAGTCCAGAAAAACAAAGTCAGCCACTGTTTCCCCATCTATTTGCCATGAAGTGATGGGACTAGATGCCATGATCTTAGTTTTCTGAATGTTGAGCTTTAAGCCAACTTTTCACTCTCCACTTTCACTTTCATCAAGAGGCTTTTGAGTTCCTCTTCACTTTCTGCCATAAGGGTTGTGTCATCTGCATATCTGAGGTTATTGATATTTCTCCTGGCAATCTTGATTCCAGCTTGCGCTTCATCTAGACCAGCATTTCTCATGATGTACTCTGCATATAAGTTAAATAAGCAGGGTGACAATATACAGCCTTGACGTATTCCTTTTCTTATCTGGAACCAGTCTGTTGTTCCATGTCCAGTTCTAACTGTTGCTTCCTGACCTGCATACAGGTTTCTCAAGAGGCAGGTCAGGTGGTCTGGTATTCCCATCTCTTTCATAATTTTCCACAGTTTATTGTGATCCACATAGTCAAAGGCTTTGGTATAGTCAATAAAGCAGAAATAGATGTTTTTCTGGAACTCTCTTCCTTTTTTGATGATCCAGCAGATGTTGGCAATTTGATCTCTGGTTCCTCTGCCTTTTCTAAAACCAGCTTGAACATCTGGAAGCATGGTTCACGTATTGCTGAAGCCTGGCTTGGAGAATTTGGAGCATTACTTTCCTAGCGTGTGAGATGAGTGCAATTCTGTGGTAGTCTGAGCATTCTTTGGCATTGCCTTTCTTTGGGATTGGAATGAAAACTGACCTTTTCCAGTCCTGTGGCCACTGCTGAGTTTTCCAAATTTGCTGGCATATTGAGTGCAGCACTTTCACAGCATCATCTTTCAGGATTTGATATAGCTCAACTGGAATTCCATCACCTCCACTAGCTTTGTTCGTAGTGATGCTTCCTAAGGCTCACTTGACTTCACATTCCAGGATGTCTGGCTCTAGGTGAGGGATCACATCATTGTGATTATCTGGGTCATGAAGATCTTTTTTGTACAGTTCTTCTGTGTATTCTTGCCACCTCTTAATATCTCCTGCTTCTGTTAGATCCATACCATTTCTGTCCTTTATTGAGCCCATCTTTGCATGAAATGTTCCCTTGGTATCTAATTTTCTTGAAGAGATCTCTAGTCTTTCCCATTCTATTGTTTTCCTCTATTTCTTTGCACTGATTACTGAGGAAGGCTTTCTTATCTCTCCTTGCTATTCATAGGAATTCTGCATTCAAATGGGTATATCTTCCCTCTTCTCCTTTGCTTTTCGCTTATCTTCTTTTCACAGCTATTTGTAAGGACTCCTCAGACAGCCATATTTCTTTTTTGCATTTCTTTTCCATGGCGATGGTCTTGATCCCTGTCTCCTGTATAATGTCATGAACCTCTATCTATAGTTCATCAAGCACTCTGTCAGATCTAGTCCCTTAAATCTATGTCACTTCCTCTGTATAATCCTGAGAGATTCGATTTAGTTCATACCTGAATGGTCTAGTGGTTTTCCCTACTTTCTTCAATTTAAGTCTGAACTTGGCATAAGGAGTTCATGATCTCAGCCACAGTCAGCTCCCAAAAAGCATTATTTGCCTCTAAAGTTTTCTCTCTCTCTCTCTCTTTTACTTTCTTTCTCTTTCTGCTTCTCTCTGCAGCTGTAAACTGTTACTTCAGACTTCTACTATTCTACTTCCTATGCACAAACAACACCTCCAGAGTTAATTCATTGACAAGGTTTCCTGGGAATTCACTGAAGACAAAGATCACATTAACATCTACAGCACAAACACACACAGTGTGATCCCTGTGGTGTCAGATTACCTCATAAACACCGACAGGCAGGACTTGTCCTCTGTTCTTATCTTTTTTCCTTTAACATTGACTGCCCTCACCACCTGCAAAAAGAACAGCTTAAAAAGATTAATTATTAATTTTTTAAAAAGTGACTTCAAACACTTCACAAGTCAATGTAGGAGGGGGAAAACCCCAGTAACTGGCTGAATAGTCGCACTTGACATTGACTTGATCATTTTATTTATTCTTTTTTTCTGTCCTGAAAACCTAAAGGGCAGTTCAACTTTATGACATCTGATATACAAATGCCTATGAGTTTAAGAATGTGCTGGTGTTAAAATATTTATTGGTTAAATCTGACAGTCATGTTTATAGTCTTATCTCCAAAGACCTGTGAAGCATATATTACTAAATGAAATACCTATATTGGGAAGTTTTGCTATCAGAATACATAATTTTCCTATTTGGTTTATTTGCACATACTTGCTCTAAGCTAAAGAATTTCAATGGCTTCTGGATTTTCAGCTATTTCTTTTAAATGTCTGTGGAACTGAGTATGCAATAAATCACTGTGATTGGCAGTTTTGGCATTTCACAGAGGTGAATCTCTAGCACTAACTGTGGGACCCAAGAATTTCAACACAGGATATCAAGCCTGTCAGACATTATGTTTTCCATTTTTTGAAGCAAAATATCGAGTCACCTTGGCCCACATGCTGTCAAGTAGCTGTAAAAATGACCTAAAAATCATCAGCTATAAAATATTTATAGTATGGGTATTTGGGATCTTTTCAAGCTCCAAAGAATTTAGTACCTTTGACAAATACTTTTGGTGCCTAAAATGTACAAGATACTGCCCTACTCTCTGTCAAGATAAAACAGGCAACCGACAAGAGCTGACATTTCCTGGTACTCACTCTGTGCCGGGCACTGCTCAAAGCATACACGAGTCAGTAATTTGCCCCACAGCCCTATAACAAGGTGGCATTTATCTCTCCCATTTGAAAAATAAGAAAACAAAGCCCAGAGAGGAAAGCAATTTGCTAGAAGTCACATGTCTCTTAGGAGGTAGAACCAGGATTTGAACTCAGGCTATCTGAATCTAAAGCAGCTCTAATCATATTTTATTTTGGCCATTGAGAAGTTATAAGTATAATGGGAGGAAGAAAGGATGTAGGATAAATTTATAAATAATCATAGATCACACCATAAGATGTAGCAGTAAAAATGTTATGGGGTAGAAAAAGGGTTTGAACCCATTTTTATCAGAACTGAAACGTCTTATTAAAGAAAGTGGCATATTGATTGGCACATTAGGGGTGGTTAATACTGAAAGATTTAGAGCTGGCTCAAGGCTTTCTCAGTGGAGGGAAAGGCCAGAACTGAGACACAGAGATGAACAGATAGGAGGCATGGTGGGAGAACAAATGGTTCAATGTGGTACATTCGGAATACAGAAAAAGCTTAATGATAAGTCAACCTGGAGAGGTTTTAAGCAATTGAAGAATATTAAATACTAGCTCAAAGAGCTTTGCAACTTGGTAATGCTGAGGTTTTAGAATTTCTGGATGAGTAAAATGATTAAAGCACTGCTGGGGAAATATTTATCTAGCACTGGAATTTTAATATATTTATCATCTATTCCACTTTTCGTTTCAAACCATATGATACGAAATATCTATGTTAGGAATAGAAAATAGGAAAAAATGGAGATGAGAGGTATTTTTAGTAAAACCAAGATGGATCTAGTTACTATAATGCTTATGAAGTTTAAGCGAGTGCAGGGCAGAAAGTGAAGAAGAACTAAAGAGCCTCTTGTTGAAAGTGAAAGAGGACAGTGAAAAAGTTGGCTTAAAGCTCAATATTCAGAAAACTAAGATCATGGCATCCAGTCCCATCACTTCATGGGAAATAGATGGGGAAACAGTGGCTGATTTTATTTCTGGGGGCTCCAAAAATCACTGCAGATAGTGATTGCAGCCATGAAATTAAAAGACGCTTACTCCTTGAAAGGAAAGTTGTGATCAACCTAGACAGCATATTAAAAAACAAAGACATTACTTTATCAACAAAGGTCCATCTAGTCAAAGCTATGGTTTTTCCAATCATGTATGGATGTGAGAGTTGGACTATAAAGAAAGCTGAGCACAGAAGAAATGGTGCTTTTGAACTGTGGTGTTGGAGAAGACTCTTGAGAGTCCCTTGGACTGCAAGGAGATCCAACCAGTCCATTCTAAAGGAGATCAGTCCTGGGTGTTCATTGGAAGAACTGATATTGAAGCCGAAACTCCAATACTTTGGCCACTTGATGTGAAGAGCTGACTCGTTTGAAAAGACCCTGATACTGGGAGGGATTGGGAGCAGGAGGAGAAGGGGACGACAGAGGATGAGATGGTTGGATGGCATCATCGACTCAATGGACATGAGTTTGGGTGAACTCTGGAAGTTGGTGATGGACAGGGAGGCCTGGCACGCTTGAGGTCGCAGAGAGTCAGACACGACAATGACTGAGCTGAACTTGCAGGATGGATCTGGAGAGAGAAGAGCTCATGGTCAATGATCCCTGATTCCTCTCCTTGGGTTACCCTTGAGAATCACCAGAAGCACTTTCAATATCTCAGTGCTCAGGACACATCCCAGACCAGTTGCATCAGAATCTCTGAGATTCCAATCCAAATGTCAGTGCTTTTAAAACTCCCAGAGAGATGTTACTGTGCTGTCAGGGTTGAAAACTACTGCTCTAGTAATTTAAGTAATGAGACTTTGACCTTCAGGGCTGACGTGAGAATGGAAAAGAGGGAAGGAATCTGAAAGATAGTTTGAAAGAAAAATCAATACTGCTTTTTGAAAACGCTGGGAAAATTGTTCCCAGAGCTCTATTCCTTTTTTTTTTTTAAAAGTCCCTTTTCACACATGATACACAAGTTTGGAAAATTTGACAAGCTTAATCAGAACGTGAAGCTTCATTGACGATGAGGCGAAAGGTTGTCCAGGGTGCGTGACTCATGCGACAGCGACTCACTCTCCTGTCTACACCTTAGAGTGACTACCGTCTCTCCTGTCTCCTTAGAGGGATTTTAGGCGCATCATATGCAATGATACAGAACAGAGACTCAGAGGAAAAGGCAGCACTACATTCATGTCAGCTATTAGTTTAAATAGAATCACACTGAGTAGGTTCACATTAAACTCATAACTACTCCCCTGGGGTGATAAACTAACCTCGTGATTCTATGGTGTAAATCACCTTTCGAAGGTGTTTCTTAGTTGAACCTCAAATTTTAGATCCATAGGTTGTGCTCACTGCTCGGCCAAGAGTTAACCCTTTCGCTACAGCAGAACCAACAGAAACATAGGTTGACAGGCATTTAGAGAGTCCGTACTGGTTACTTTTAATTGAATAAGTGACTGGACATTAACAGCCAAGAAGTTTGCCCTGCTATCTTTATTATTTCCCATGTTTTACGTGGTCATGTTCAAACTGGCTGGAACAACGGGGCAGTTATAGTTACTCTACCCTTTGACTGCTGACCATTATTACTCTTAAAAACGGTTTTCAAATAAATTTGACTGAGCTACCAAACTTTAATTAATCAATTTTCTGTTGTGTTCTTACCAGCACATGAGGGAAAGAGATTAGAAAAGGGACAAAATGAGTTGGAACCACTCCCTTTAAAACTGCAATGCGGTTGCAACCTACCTCACACCATTACCCTTTGAAATCATATCCAGTCTCAAAATTATGAATATTAATTATTTTATCCAGTACTCTATGTTCCCAACATGCTTTACAATCACATTTAGTTAATCCTCATAAAATCCCATTGAGGCATGCTAGTGTTAATATTCTCATTTTATAGCTAGAGAAATCAAGGTTCAGAAACATTAAAAACAACTTGTAATTGAACAAGCCAGTTGAAAGGTGAGATTTTAAAGTCTATGTGACCTCTCTTTATTTTTTTTTTGCAGCTTACTGTCCTCCCTAAGAAATTTTCATGTTAAAGTGCTCACTGGATGAGTTTTCTTTCCTGTAACTCCAGAGCCTTATTGGGCCAAAAATCTTTACATTTGGTAATAGATCCATTAAGTAATCAATGATAGAATTTATAAAAGGTTACTTAAGTTCTCTGCAATTCAAGCATCTTTGTTAAAAAAAAAAAAAAAAAGTACTGATCCAGAAAACTGAGACATTGGGTCTAAGATAATTCCTGAATCACACACTGCTTCACATTGTGGAAGTGGTAAGAAGCAGAAAGCCAAGTGACAGGTCCAGGCCAAGAAAAAATTTATAGATGTTTGCAGGGAAGTCAATGTTTTATGTTTTGCCAGTATTTTCCTGTTTCTTCCCTCTCAATTGTATCACTGTTTAACCAACAAAATGTATCTATCTGACATACTGTTACTGGCAGCCTGCTGTGGGTCAGGCACTCCATGAAATACTGGAAATATACAAGGATGTATAATAAATACACATTCCAGCCCTGTGGTTCACAGTTTAGTAGGGGAGATAGACATACTCGTGCTGAGTGGGAAGCAAGGTGGGGTGAGAACATGAAGGAAGTACCAGTTAACCAACTAGAGGAAGAAGGAGATGCCCGCAACAGAAGCTGTGACAGCCAGGTGTTCCATGAGTGCATGGGAGTTGCCTAGGAGAGAACACAGCGCATTAAGGGAGGAAAAGAGAAAGTGGCATTCTTCCTAGGGTGCTTGGTTACATTCTAACAGGATACCAAACCATAACTAGAAAGAGCAAGCAGTATTTTCCTGATCTGAGGTCTTCTCTGCTATTTTTTGTTTGTTTGTTTTTCCAAATTGCAATCCGTATTCAATAGCTCATTATCCATTTTCCACAGCTCAAGTCTAAGTAGTCAGGGACCGCAGAAACATAGTATATGGTTAAAAGGTGGACAGTACTAATGTTGGGAACCTCCAATTCAAGGTCACCAGCTGGAGGAAAAAGGAGAGAGAGAAGAAAAGAGAGAGAGGACATAAAAGGAGAGGAAAGAGAGACAAGCAGCGACTGGCCCTGATATTTACAAAAGAGTGCTCTTGGATGTGATCACATTTGGACTGGGCCTTAAGAGCTTATTGTATCAAATGGATTAATGGTTGTGGAAGTGCTTTGTAAAATGAAGAAACTACACGAATAAGTGCCATTATTATGGAGAGTGAGCTTCGGCCTCTAATAGAAATGGGTCCCACTCTTGCCAGGTCTGAACACAGCTGTGCTCTAGAGCTGTCGGATCTGAAGGGAAGATAGAGATGAGAGGTCTGGGAGGATCTGAAAGACCATGTGTGTGCATGGGCGTGTGACCTCCTTCAGCTCTGTTGCATTTCAGGGAGAATTTCCTGTGCCTGTTCAGCCGTAGCCTGCCTTTCCTGCAGGATATCAAGCTCCAAGTTTACAGTTCCTATCAGGGAGCCTCTTTGTTTGAACAAAGCCTCATTTGTTAGGAAGTGTCACAGATCAGCGTGTATCAGATGCAAGATTGAATGTCCCTCAAGCACAAAGACATGCAAAGCTATGCCAGGATCCCAGCAATGGGGCTTTTCACCATGAGAAAACAGATGGTCAGAGTGAAAAAGGCCAGTCTTTATGGCAAAGAAATTCTTCCAGCCCACACCCTCACCCCCAACCCCTCCCCCAGCTCCATTTCCCCATTCACCCTCCTCCCCCTACTCCTCTTTCACTCCATTGCACTGACGGAAACATTCGATATGCGGCAACATCATCCGATGTTTGTGTCTTTTTAATTAAACCAAGAGATCGGGAATAGGGACGCCCTTGTCTTTGTGGAGAGATGATTTCAAAACGAAGATAATAGAACCTCTTTCTCTGCAGGCTTTCAAGAGGCTTGTGTGTAATTTGTCCTTTGCAAGAGCAATCAAAGATAACCGGTGTGCAATTGATTACGGGCTTTGTGTCCTTTTAATTACTTGTTTCTACACACTGGTTGAGTTACATGCTGAAAGCAGATCTGTCTGAGTTCTCTCTAAGCTGTAGTGCTTTCTTTTGCTTACATGGTTTAATAATAAAGCTATTAGTAAGCCACCACCACATAGAACAATCCTATCAGACTGGGATAGATCTTGATTCTTGCCTTTCTTTATTCTTCTAATAGGCTATTAGATGTTTTTATGGAAAACATGGCTAAAGAATGCTACATCATTGCTTAACTATACAAAAATATTCTACAATTTCAGGAGGGTAAAGTCTGCCTTATTCCCAAAGTAGAGTTCACAGGGCAGAAGGATTAGAGCTTATATAACATGTTTTCAGTTCTTTTTAATTAACAAAGACTACATTTTTTTCTTTCTCTTTACTGAATACTATCTATCAACTGATACAGCTAAATTCTCTTGAAAAACCATAGGAAAAAAATTTCAAGTTTAGCACAATATATAGATCAGATTTTTGTATTGTTTGTATTCCATGTACTGAAAAATGTTGTCAAGTCAGTAAATGCCAAATGAGAATATAGGAACGATTTTATTACTATTTTATGTTCTCCACCTAGAAGTTGAGAGAGATAAAAAAAATAAATAAATAAATAAAAAGGCGGGGGAGCTTTCCAATAATAGAAAACTGATTAAATGTCTATGCCACTATTTACTTACCTTCTACTAATTTATGCCCTAGAGAAGAAGAAAAGCTAAAAGTTGTAACCGTGTAAAAGAAACCCATTTAATTTCAATATGTCACTTTTGAGACTACAGTGGCTGAGATAGGAAATGAGTGGAAAGCTTAGCAAAGTGTGTGATCCCCACAAAAGACACTAAATTCAGGGGCCTCGCCTCCTGTTTATCAGATCTCCATAGACGGGAGCTCCCTACAAATGGTGAAACTAACCCGCACTGTCGGGAAACCTGTAAGCTTGGATCCCCACCCACCTCCCATGCTCTCAGGTCCTGTAAGCATCACTGCTGCTTGGCATTATATTCCTCCTCCTTCCCAGAAATGCTGTCTACTTTGCAGGCCTGTATCTGTCTACAAAATGTCCTCAGCAACATGGGAAATATAGAAACTTACCTTCTTTGAAATATGATTCCTTCTGCCGAAACAGCTTGTAGTCTATGCAAGGAAATAAGTCTTAAACAAGTGAAATTGTCAATGAAATAACAACTGAACATGTGCCATATGATCCTACAATCCAACTCCTGAGCATATATCCAGAGGAAATCATAATTTGAAAAGACACATGCACCCTATTGTGCATTGCAGCACTGTTTACCATAACCAACACATAGAAATAACCTAAATGTCCATCAACAGATGAATGGATAAAGAAGATGTAGTACATATATATGATGGAATATTACTCAGTCATGAAAAGAGTGAAATAATGCCATTTGCAGCAACATGGATGGACATAGAGATTATAATATTAAGTGAAGTAAGTCAGACATGAAACAACAGACTGGTTCCAAATAGGAAAAGGAGTCCGTCAAGGCTGTATACTGTCACCCTGCTTATTTAACTTATATGCAGAGTACATCATGAGAAATGCTGGGCTGGAGGAAGCACAAGCTGGAATCAAGATTGCAGGGAGAAATATCAATAACCTCAGATATGCAGATGATACCACCCTTATGGCATAAAGTGAAGAAGAACTAAAGAGCCTCTTGATGAAAGTGAAAGAGGAGAGTCAAAAAGTTGGCTTAAAGCTCAACATTCAGAAAACTAAGATCATGGCATCCAGTCCCATCACTTCATGGGAAATAGATGGGGAAACAGTAGAAACCGTGGCTGACTTTATTTTTCTGGGCTCCAAAATCACTGCAGATGGTGATTGCAGCAATGAAACCAAAAGACGCTTACTTCTTGGAAAGAAAGTTATGACCAACCTAGACAGCATATTAAAAAGCAGAGACATTACTTTGCCAACAAGGTCTATCTAGTCAAGGCTATGGTTTTTCCTGTGGTCATGTATGGATGTGAGAGTTGGACTATAAAGAAAGCTGAGTGCTGAAGAATTGATGCTTTTGAACTGTGGCGATGGAGAAGACTCTTGAGAGTGCCTTGGACTGCAAGGAGATTCAACCAGTCCATCCTAAAGGAGATCAGTCCTGGGTGTTCATTGGAAGGACTGATGCTGAAGCTGAAACTCCAATACTTTGGCCACCTGATGCAAAGAGCTGACTCATTTGATAAGACCCTGATGCTGGGAAAGATTGAGAGCAGGAGAAGAAGGGGACAGCAGAGGATGAGATGGTTGGATGGCATCATTGACTCAATGGACATGGGTTTGGGTGGACTGCGGGAGTTGGTGATGGACAGGGAGGCCTGGTGTGCTGCGGATCAAGGGGCTGCAAAGAGTCGGGCACAACTGAGCGACTAAACTGAGCTGAAGTCAGACAAAGCCAAATACTATCTTTGTATTATAAGTCACTTATATGTGGAATCTAAAATATGATACAAATGGACTTAATAGACATAAAGATTTAATAGACAAAAAAACCAGACTCACAGACTTGTGGTTTCCAGGGCTTGGAAGTGGGGAGGGACAGATTGGGAGTTTGGGATTAGTTCAGTTCAGTCGCTCCCTCGTGTCCGACTCTTTGCGACCCCATGAATCGCAGCACGCCAGGCCTCCCTGTCTATCACCAACTCCCGGAGTTCACTCAGACTCAAGTCCATCGAGTCAGTGATGCCATGCAGCCATCTCATCCTCTGTCGTCCCCTTCTCCTCCTGCTCCCAATCCTTCCCAGCA
Source organism: Bison bison bison (assembly GCF_000754665.1). Taxonomy (NCBI): domain Eukaryota; kingdom Metazoa; phylum Chordata; class Mammalia; order Artiodactyla; family Bovidae; genus Bison; species Bison bison. The sequence goes on from NW_011495082.1 coordinate 12,498,899, forward strand.
TCAGAGTCTTTTCCAGTGAGTCAACTCTTCGCATGAGGTGGCCAAAGTACTGGAGTTTCAGCTTCAGCATCATTCCCTCCAAAGAAATCCCAGGGCTGATCTCCTTCAGAATGGACTGGTTGGATCTCCTTGCAGTCCAAGGGACTCTCAAGAGTCTTCTCCAACACCACAGTTCAAAAGCATCAATTCTTCAGCGCTCAGCCTTCTTCACAGTCCAACTCTCACATCCATACATGACCACAGGAAAAACCATAGCCTTGACTAGATGGACCTTTGTTGGCAAAGTAATGTCTCTGCTTTTGAATATGCTATCTAGGTTGGTCATAACTTTCCTTCCAAGGAGTAAGCGTCTTTTAATTTCATGGTTGCAGTCACCATTTACAGTGATTTTGGAGCCCAGAAAAATAAAGTCAGCCACTGTTTCCACTGTTTCCCCATCTATTTCCCGTGAAGTGATGGGACAGGGGATTAGCAGATACAAACTATTATAAATAGAATGGATAAACAACATGATGCTTCCCAGGTGGCTCGGATGGTAGAGAATCTGCCTGCAATGCAGGAGACCTGGGTTCGATCCCTGGGTCAGGAAGATCCACTGGAGAAGGGTATGGCAACCCACTCCAGTATTCTTGCTTGGTTAGAATTCCATAGATGGAGGAGCCTGGTGCGCTTCAGTCCATGGGGTCACAAAGAGTCAGACACAACTGAACGACTAACACTTACCCTTTCACCTACTGTATAGCACAGGGAACTATATTCAATACCCTGTGGGAAGCCATAATGGAAAAGAATATGAAAAAGAACTTATATATGAAGCAGTTTGCTGTACAGTAGAAATTAAAACAACATTGCAAATTAATACTTCAATAAAATAAATTTTAAAAAAGTAAACATGATGAACTCTAACTTAGAAGGAGTTCAATACACATAAAGCAGACAAATGAGACCTCAGACTAAGTGAGATGTAAGCTGTGCTGAAGCATAAATAGATATAGAGAAGATTGGGAAAGGCAAAGAGAAAACATTCTCAAATGAGGCTTCACGAGGCAGTGATGAGTAGAGCAGGAGGTTTGAATAGGAAGAAGTGGAAAATTAAGAAGCACTGATAATATCAGCCTTTCAATTACAAAGATTCTTAAATGTCAGACATTCTTTTTTAAAAAACAAATATTTATTCAGTGCTTTCAGTGTGATGTGTTAAGCTAAGTACTGGAAATGATAAAAGGAGCAAGATATAGTTTTTGTCCCCATGAAAATCACCATCAGGTGGAAAATACAAGCTCAGCCTTTCAAATGTCATAAATTACTGTGTATTTATATGCCATTCCAGCAGATTTTCATAGCTAAATTAATAAAATAATGCTGTTTATTCGATATGTTTCTCATATACCGAGAATAATGGATTATCTTTCCGATAGTTATAGCACATAAATATGTTATGCTCCTCCATGTTGGTTATTAGTTCTATTTTATGAATCTTATCATGTTTCTCTTTTGTTTCCCTTTCCAACTGCTTGTGTTCATCAGCATTTTCTGTCTCCATTATCACAGAATTTGATTCAGCATTTACTGGATTTCTTCTCTGATATTTAGGGGCTTCCCTTGTGGCTCAGACAGTAAAGAATCCACCTACAATAATGAAGACCTGGGTTTGATCCCTGGGTTGGGAAGATTCTCTGGAAGAGAGCATGGCAACCCATCCAGTATTCTTGCCTGGAGAATCCCCATGGACAGAGAAGCCTGGCGGGCTACGGTCCATAGGGTCGCAAAGAGTCGGACACAACTGAGCCACTAACACTTTCACTTACTTTCTCTGATGTTTCACATTATCAGAGTTCTTCCACAAGATTCCGTCATTTCCTAAAGATTTTATTAAACACACACACACCCCAGATTCTTAGAATGCTGGAGCGTTGATGTGATAACCACAGTAATCTGATCTTTAGGGAACCACACCTAAGCATTACAAATATACAATTTAATGAGATATATGTCTAAGCACTGCATTTACATAGTTCTATAACAGAGTTATGATTTAAGTACTATGAGAGTAGGGAACGAAGGGGCAACTAGCATGAAAAACGTGGAGGTAAATTTATATAGATAAATTTCTTCGGATGTAAAATGAGTGTTCATATAATATAATCTAAAAACAGATACTAGAAATTCCTATCTCCTCTGCATCTCTTCCTTTGATGAATCTTCTAAATTATTTAGAAATGTAGCATTTTTTATTTCCTTCTCTTTCAAATGCCCGCCCTACAGACCGTGCATTGTCAGTGGGCTCTGATGCAAATCGCTTCGCAGCAGAAACCACTCTGCCATTATACTCTAATTTGCAGCCAAGCTGGCTTTCAGCTGGTGCCTTGTCCTTGGGCTATCATTCACTGTCAGGACTCTCCAGGGTGCACCAGCTGCTCTCTTAACGGAGAGAAGGAGGGAAGCAGTCATATGTCACTGATTCCCCAAAAGAGCCTGCCTTGACTACCACGATTCCTCCTTGGTTCCGGGACTGATAATCGTGTATCCAGGATCAGGGCGGCCTCTGGGCAAACTGGTGAAGTACGTGATATTTTCCTTAGTTAACATCTCTTTTCCTTTGGCCCTACTTTCTACCATGTCTCAGGCTGGACTTGGCCATTCCAAAACTTATTCCGGCTACCATCTCTAGATAAAGATTCAATCTACTAGAACAGTAATTTTCAACTAAAGGGTTAATATTTATCCCCGAAGTATACTTTACACGAGTGGAATGGGTGTAAAGTCTCACATACAATGTCAGGCAGTTTATAAGACTATCCTTGAAGCCAGCCTAGGATAAGAACTGCTGCCTCAACCTTCTTTCCTGTTTTCTCTTTCTTCCTCTCTCCATCCTTTTTCCCATTTCTCACATCTCATTCTCTGATAAGAAAAACATTCCAATCAAAATCATGAGAAAGTGTTCAAAAAGATTTTCACTATATTTTTGAAACCTAATTTGCTTTTTTAGGAAAGTGTAAGTGAAATAACTGAAAATAGAGCTGGTTAAAGCCAAACTTCAACTAAAAGGAACCATGGATTTATTTCTTGTGTATCCTCTGACCACATAGCTGCTGTCGAAACAACTGCAATAAACTGGTCTAATGAAACCTTGGGTACAGCACATAAGGAATTCTGAAGAGAAATTTCACATTTTTCTTCTTTTTGAGAGTAATTAAACATCAATTTAGAGAGACTAATGGTTAAAATTTGCTCCCCTTTGGACTGAGCAATGGTGATTCAATTTTAACAGCTGCCAAGTGCCTCCCAATGATTATGTTTTCAAGAAGCAGCATTTGTTTTATAGCACAGCTGCAGGTGGTGCTTGCTTATCTGTAGGCAGGATTCTGCAACAGCCAACTAGGAATCTCCTCTCCTCCTATGACTTTCAAAATGTCTGGGGCCTTTTCCAGAAATGGAAAAAAAAATTTTTTTTTAAGGTTAGTAAGAGCACACCATAGGTAATACATGTACAAAATAATTGAGAGCTAAAGGAAAACATAAAAAAAATACAATACTATGTTGCCATCCCGTTCTAGTATCCCCAAAAGTAATTGTTATCACAGGCTTCTGAGGTGACACAGTGATCACCTGTGCTCCAAGGACTCCTGTCAATGCAGGAGACACGGCAACCCACTCCAGTATTCTTGCCAGAGAAATCCCATGGGCAGAGGAACCTGGCGGGCTACAATCCAATAGGTAGCGAAAGAGTCAGATGTGACTTAGCAACTAGAGGAAAACAGTTGGACACAACTTAATGACTCAACAACAACCCTAGGCATCTCATTTGAGTATTTCATGAGATGGATTAGCCCCAAAATTCCATAAGATGGATTAGCTCCAAAATTCTGATTAATTCCTCTTGATAAAATATTTTAAATGATCTTATCATTTCTGTACTAAACTTTAAAAAAATTGAAAACATTCTTTTTGAGCAATTGTATTGGGTGACGTCTTAGCCGATCTTGGATCTTCATTAGGATCATTAAAAAATATATATGATCATAAAGCTAAAAAAATCTTTCTTGGCCCTTGAATGGAAATTTTTCAATGTGTGAAACAAAATCAGGCCATGTCGGTCCTATATACCAAAGCGAAAATGACAAAAATGTGATGTATCACTGTATCCCCCTTGATGCCTATTTCAAACATTGCTAATTGTTTATATTTTCTGCTTAGCCCAGGCACAATGTCAGAATGCTTCTGAACATAGTTACACATGCATTCAAACCAATTGTTTGAAAGTGACAGATGAGATAAAGCTCATTCTCTATCTCTGCTAGATCACTGATAGAATCACTGGGCCATCGCAAATGCAGCAGAACCACCTGTCTGATCCTGGATTGAGCACAAGGGCCCAATGTAACTCTTTTCTCTTCCATCAGACAGGGGCCGAGGTGGTACACTCCGGCCTGTGGGCCAAATCTGGCTGTACTGTTTCTGTATGAAAGTCTACTAGAAAAAATGGCCATACCCATTTGTTCACATGTTATGCATGACTGCTTTCCCTGCTTTGAATTACATAAACCAGAAATTCCACAAGCTAGGTCCAGTTGGGTCTTTTCACTTTTATACAACAATGATAGGTATTCCAGAACTTTGGATTCTGATTTGCCACCTTGTATATCATTATCTCCTCCAACCAAGGACGTTAAAAATTCCTATGTTACAAGAAAGAACAAAATAAGAGACTATTGGCTTATAGATCCCAGTGGCATTTGTATGTAAAGAGCCATGAAACCATGCTCCTAGCACTGAAAACAGACATGCAGTGTGATATCAAAGCCAAGGTTCTAGTCCCTTCCCCCACCTCTGCTTCCCATCAGCTCTTTCCCCAGCTTGGAGATTCAGGCTTGGCTTGTACATGTTCTGGAGGCTTTTTCTAAGCAGAGAAAATTACTCCCCAGTGAGTTCTCTGGTCAAACACAATGCAAAACCTATCTGCCATTCCTGCTGTGGCCAGCCCTGAGGGTCACTAAAGCTCTGATAAGGAGGTATGCCTGTTAACACAGCATTACACTGCAATTATAAATTTTTATATGTAAGCTGCTATACATGGCTTCCCAGGTGATGCTAGTGGTAAAGAATTGGCTTGCCAAATCAGGAGACACAAAAGATTCAGTTTTGATCCCTGGGTGGGGAGGAAATAGCAACCCAGTCCAGTATTCTTGCCTGGAAAATTCCATGGACAGAGGACCCTAGTGAGCTACAGTCCATGGGGTCAGAAAGAGTCGGACACGACTGAAAGACTGAGCACAGCATATATACAAGCTGTTATATGGGGCTTCCCTGGTGGCTCAGACAGTAAAGAATCTGCCTGCAATATGGAAGACCTGGGTTCAATTCCTGGGTCAGGAAGATCCCCTGGAGAAGGGAATGACTACCCACTCCAGGTTTCTTGCCTGGAGAATTCCATGGACAGAGGCTACAGTCCATGGGGTCGCAAAGAGTCAGGCACAACTGAGCAACCAACATGAACTGCTACATACATTTATGTTTGCCAACTCTGATAAATCTAATAATTCTTTCAATAGCGTTCAAACAATAAAACGTCTTGTTTGTTACCTTTATAAAGCATCAAATCAAAATATTCAGGAGTTTTAAGACACAAGAAAGAGAAAAGGGTGGGGTCAAGTGGGGAATTAATGTCTCTTGAACACCCCTCTATGCCTTGAGCTTTATGCTTTCCCATACGCAACTTCATTTATTCCTCATGGCATCCTGTGACACAGAAATGATTCTATTTATCTTATTGAAAGTTTCCTGACATGGATGAACCCAGCAGACAATTGGTCACAACATTGCTGACTAAACTAATGAAACCTCACTTAAGGTTTTTTGCAGAGTCTGAATCCCGTATTGCTGTGGAGTGCCATAGATACTTTTGTTGCTGTTATTCCAAAATTCTGATATCAGAAGAGAAGGAAATGCAGGGAATAGAAAAAGAAAGGGGGAAAGGTAACGAAAGTGTTGGGGAAAGAGGCAGTGGACAGAAACCTTGGGAAAAAATTTAAAATTATATATTTCTCATGCTCAAGCTTATTGTTAAAGCATATTCCCAAAAGATAATCCCATCTCTAGCTGAGGAACCAGACAAAACCACATGTGTCAGCTATGAGCAGATGTATATTCCACAATATGTGCTGGGAGGACAAAAGTCCTTTGATGGGAACTTTAAACGATATTACTTAATTCCACCGTACCTGACGCGCATAGGACACATTTCTGAGAGGTTTTGCTGTGGCAAGAATAAAAGGATCCCAAACAGGAAATTCCTGCTGGGGTTCTGTAGCTGGCTCTATTGTGAATACTGCAAAGTCAGCTTAGGCAGCCTAGCATTGTGGAATGGCTAACTGCTCACAGTATGTCTGTTCCCTTGCAAACCCATGTGAACTCACCACAGAGGGAGATGTTGCTGGGACTGAACTCTGCACATAACAATGAAGACTTAACAGCAGTCCACTGTGGGGGGAACAAGAGGTCAGGGGCAGCCTCTGCCTCTTTAAGAGGCATTTTCCAACTGACTGGCAAATGCTCAGCATTTCAATTCCTGCTTCGCAAGGAAAGGAAATGAATTGCAACTGTATTCCACTGAGTTTTAACTATAGACAGACTTGGTGGGTATCTTTCAGATTTACTCAGCTTTATTCTATATATTCTTCTAGCAGTTTAATTTGCAAGCAACAGCCTTCAACAAAACCAGCACAGATATCATTCAAATAATTTAACTGTTTTTGCTTCCCAGCTGCACACGTTTCAGAAAAGGGCAGAGTCAATGATGTATACTGGAGATTTGTCTTTTCTTTCTTCAATCCAGATTTGGCCAATCCAGATTAGCAGTTAAACTGTTTTCTTTTTAGGACATTCCCAGAATTCGCTGATCCCTAACAACTGTTGTTTCTCCGCACCACCCTTCCAGCAGTTACAGGGAGTGGTGAAGAGCTTGAGGTCTAGAGACAAACCATCTGAATTCACATTCTGGCTCTGCCACTTTGTAACCTTGGGTAATTAATTAGTCTCTATAAACCCCACTTTTACTCATCTATGAAACGGGGGGATTCTGACTTGTAGGGCTTAATGAAGTTCAGTGAGCTAATGCAATCAAAGCATTTAGCTGAGAGCCTTGAATAGAAAAAGAAAAGCTTCCTCCCCGCCACCGCCCTCTGACCCCCAGTACTTGTTGGGGGGGTGGGCGGTGGGGGGCGGTGCTGCTGTAATCATTTGTTCTGATTGTCACAGTGCTTTATGGTCCCCTTTTTAAAAAGCCTTGCGTAAACTTCCTATTTTCCCTTTAAATTCCCCTTCCCATGATCTATGACTCCTACCTAAACCATTTCTGATAGTGTTTCCTAGTTCCCCAGGAGTCCAACAACACACTGTTTCTATTTCCTTCCACCTTGCAATGCAGTATCCTTCCCTCTAGATCTAGCAGTAGGAAAAACAATGTGGGAGGGAAAAGTACAGGTGAAAAAAAAAAGAGAGAGAGAGAGAGAAAGTAAAGAAAGCTAGATATATGTTATGCCGCGGCTAAGTCACTTCAGTCGTGTCCGACTCTGTGCGACCCCATAAATGGCAGCCCACCAGGCTCCACTGTCCCTGGGATTCTCCAGGCAAGAAAGATATGTGCTATACTTGCCTTGTTAAAAGATTAGGATACAATCTTATCCTGGTATCTCATTGTGGTGATTGAGATTAACCATCTATTTGATATTTAGGTCACTTGCATTAGAAAAAGAAAGAAATTATAATTCTTTTACCTTCAAATCCTATTTTAGTACAGCTAGGAGAAGGCAATGGCACCCCACTCCAGTACTCTTGCCTGGAAAATCCCATGGATGAAGGAGCCTGGTAGGCTGCAGTCCATGGGGTCGCTAGGAGTCGGACATGACTGAGCTACTTCACTTTCACTTTTCACTTTCATGCATTGGAGAAGGAAATGGCAACCCACTCCAGTGTTCTTGCCTGGAGAATCCCAGGGACGGGGGAGCCTGGTGGGCTGCCGTCTATGGGGTCGCACAGAGTCAGACACGACTGAAGCGACTTAGCAGCAGCAGCAGCAGCATACATACTTTTACACTTAGTACTTGATAAACTTTAAGCTGTTAGGTGGCTTTAATAGAAAACTGGATCTATTTAAAAAAAACAAGTCTATGCCTTAAAAATAGCAACATCACCTTCTTGAGGCTTTCTGCATTAAGTCACTTGCTTTCACAAAGCAATGCCTTCTGCCTTCAGTCATTTATTTTGGGGTATACAATCCCTGCAATTCTTGATAAGGAAAAAGAAAAAGACTGTAAATCATGACAAATAGAGAAGAAGAAAAAAAAGAACAGAAAAAAAAAGAAAAATGACTCTGATGTGCTGAAGACTTCTGTGTGAAATGCCCATCATCCTCTCCATTCACTCTGAATTAAGCAAGTGGTGCATGACATGAATGGAAGCTGGATCAGCAGAAGAAGGTCTACAATCGTGCCCATCTGGTATGCAGGTGTTTGCACAGAATCTCCCCAGCCAAACTTACAGAGGGTGGCATTTTTGTGGAGCTGACTCCACACTAGGACAGAGAAAGAAAGAGAGGGAAACCACGCATTATAATAAGTGATGCTACTCTCAGTTTCCACCTACCTTCAAAGAGTTGTGCTCAAATTTCATCTGCAAAAAGATCTCTTAAGAAACTTTGTAAAAATTCAGAGGCCTGAACCCTTCCCAAGAGATTTATTTTAATTGTATACCTATGGCATGTTCTGGAAGTCCGCTTTTGACAAACATTCTAGGTTATTCTAATACAACTGTTCCTTAGTCTGTATTTTCAGAAGTATGGCTTTAAGATATAGAATACAATGGCTAAAGAACATCTAGAAAATAAATACTTTTACAGTTTACAGCCATTCTCATTATGTGAATATTGCCTACATAATGCCTATAGCATTCACAAACATATTAGAATATTTAACCAGAAAACTAAAAAAAAAAAAAAAAAAAGTGTCCACACAAACTCTGAATATCATAAAACCGTTTAAAAGTAATGTGTGTCCTTATTTACTAGGTCCAATACCTACAAAGGGAAACTAAGCACAAGTCAAGTTTGAATGCTAGTGATTCCTTAAACCTATCATAAACCTTTGCCCAATTTCACTTGATTCTTTTGGCAACTGGATGTGAGAGTTGGACTGTGAAGAAAGCTGAGCACTGAAGAATTGATGCTTTTGAACTGTGGTATTGGAGAAGACTCTTGAGAGTCCCTTGGACTGCAAGGAGATCCAACCAGTCCATTCTGAAGGAGATCAGCCCTGGGATTTCTTTGGAAGGAATGATGCTCAAGCTGAAACTCCACATCATGTGAAGAGTTGACTCATTGGAAAAGACTCTGATGCTGGGAGGGATTAGGGGTGGGAGGAGAAGGGTATGACAGAGGATGAGATGGCTGGATGGCATCACCGACTCGATGGACATGAGTTTGAGTGAACTCTGGGAGTCGGTGATGGACAGGGAGGCCTGGCGTGCTGCGATTCATGGGGTCACAAAGAGTCGGACATGACTGAGCAACTGAACTGAACTGAATATATCCTGTGTATTGCTGTTTATTGTCTTTTTTTAAATCACTATCAAATATAAATGAATGTCCCCTAAAAATTCTTCTCTGAAACAGCTCTCAACAACCAAGAACCACTCACCTACCTACTCACTTATCCCAAGATTGGGAAATAGAAAAGATGAACCTAAGAAATGTTCAAAAGCCAGATCATATAAATATCTTTGAATCAGGTTGAGTTTAGACTGTCTTCAGTAGGTGATGGGAAATCATTGAAGCTTAGAGGAACACCATGATCACAGTTATTTCATGGATTTCACATAGACTGTAAACTTTAAGGGTTTTGTGATAAAGTATATGAACAGATTCTGCTGAAAATAAAAAGGTTATGTCTTAAATAGCATATTGATATGGTAAAATTACAAGTCATTAATTATTCAAACATCAATCTAAAGTAAAGAAAAAAACTAGAATGTAGCACTTCTCATTAGCCTTAAGAATACATTTCTAAGAGTAATGTCCATTCAATAAATATTTATTTCGTGCCTATATTATGTTAGGCACTGTGCTGGGTGTTGAGAAGAAAAACAAGGAGGCTGTCCACTCTCAGGGTGTTTACAGTCTACTAAGGCAGACATTGAATAAATAATCAAACAAGCTGTGGGTTTTCCACTTTCTCTTTGCTATTCCTGCTATTCCTAGCAGTATGATGCTTTGATTTCTTTTCAAATGGAAGGCTTTTCCATATTCCTTCTATTTTAGGGACTCCTAGCAATCATCAGAGGTCTCAAACTGCCTGCAGACCTATTTTTTTTGGCCCATTCAATGCTGAGGTCCACTGGGTTTGTTGTTGTTGTTGTTTTTTTAATTTGAATTCATTTCCAACATAAAATATGAACTTCCAATTTCTCTTGAATATTTGGCCCTACTGAGCCTCAGTTTCCACAAGGCTACAAGTGTCTGGAGCTGAGTAGCAGCTACCCTTTTCAAAAGTAAAATGTTCTGTCCACTTGGCCAACTTTAAGCCCAGTCCCTATCACCTCCTGACATGCAGATCAAGAGTCTGCTGGCATTAATCATCTCCCTTGAGTTGCTATTTTTCTTACCCTGGCTCAGTTCCCTCATCAGCACTCCTTACCAGACTCTCCTAGACAGTCGAGTTTGCAACTGCCACTCTACAGAGAAAAACTTGGCGAAACTTACAAAACTTACAAAATCCTCTTCAGAGTGTTCCTTACCCTGGTTCTCCTGCTCATCAAGTCTCTAGACTAAGTACATAATCAGATGTTGTTCAACACTCATTTTATTTCTTTAACTATTTCTTCAACTTTTCAAGTGTGCCTTTTTCTTAAATCCGTTTAGTCCACACAAACCAGATTGCTCATTGGTTAGCCCTGAATATGACCTATTTTCTGTTACATTTCTTACATCACTAGAATCTCTCCATCTAGAACACGTGCCAGCTCTCCAAACTCTGGCTGTCCACTTGCACCCGCCCTCAGGTCCAGTTCAACTCCCCTACCTTTTCCCCTGAAGCCATCCAGACTTCTCTAGCCACCGCCCCCCCACGAGCTGACACACTCACCTGAACCTCTGTAAGGCCCCTCAAGCTTTTACCTTACCTTACAATACTGCTTTCTAGGTGGCTCAGTGGATTAAGAATCCGCCTGCAATGCAGGAGACGTGGGAGACTCTGGTTTGATCTCTGGGTTGGGAAGATTCCCCTGGAAGAGGGCATGACAACCCCACTCCAGTATTCTTGCCTGGAGAATCCCATCGACAGAGGAGCCTGGTGGGTTGCAGTCCAGAGGGTCGCAAACACTCAGACCTGAGTGAAGAGACTGAGCACGCACACACTGCTTTCTATCTTTGAACTCCTTGAAAGCGGAATCCTGTCTAATTTATCTTCCTTTTCCCATTAGCAGACTGCCAAGCAGAAAGCACTAATCATTTGTACAATAAATGAAGAGAGATTCTACTTGAAATTAACTGTAAAGCAAGGAGCTGAAAGTATGTAACTCCCTCTAGGATATGGATGGTTGTTTTCAACGCTCAAGCTGCACAGATGTGCGCTTGTTTGGGGCCTTATTTTGTATTTGTTTGACCTCTTACTCCCAACACTTGCTTTCCCATACACGTGTCCAGTGGAAACATGCCCATTCATTCCGTGTGTTTTGCCAGTTCCTTATTTAGTAATCTAGTCCAGTAGATTTTCTTTTATTTTTTTTTTCCTTAAAATGTTACACAAAACAAATTTAATTCTTGGTTCTAGATTAGTGCCATAACAAAATTTGGGATTTTTCTTATTTTTACTTGACTATAAGCCCTTTAGGGTAAGAACACTTAGCCACCATGTCTTACCATATCTTATATACTATGCAATAAATGTTTTTGTAATAAGTGTCTTTACTCTATTTTTAGAATCTGGACATTGAATTCTCGAGCCAGAATATATCTTTGTAATTTTGGAATAAGTATTACTTTCTACCCATTGTAAAGGCAATGTGCTTTTCTCTAAAATGAAAAAAAGAAAGGCAAGAGTGTATGCAGAGACATTAAATTTCTTAAGCAAGTTTTCATACAACTAGTTAGTGTAATCATCTGTACTATTTAAGTTGTGAACGGACTGAGCAGAAAATAGAAGTGCATTTTGGAAAATGATCTTGTATAACCACCTGCTGCTCTAGGCAAGGGTGTCCTGAAGTCTCCAGTCCTCCATCAAGCTTCTCAATTGGCCCTGCTGGAGAGCTATGTGCTAAAGCACCAACGGTGCACATACAAAATTTCCACTTGCCACTTAGCAGTTTCACTCCCAAGGTCAAAGAAGATTAACTTTTTCTTTTTATAAGCAACCTTTCAACCATGAGCTTGCCTCCAGCAGGGCTGCCTCCATGCTCCTGATCCTTACCTTCTATGTCAGCCCAACACATTTTGATTTTAAAATGAGTAAATAAATAAAAATAAAGACAGGTTTTTCTTCTAGAGAGTAAGATTTCAGAGCCTAAAGAGCCCACAGGCAGATCACCTACAACTGCCCAACTTAGTCATAGGGCCCAACTTGGCAAACTGCAATTCACAAGCCTGTTTTTTTAGTTCCAACCTGTTTCATACTCAAGCTAACCCAGCTATTTGCCTTATTCCCAATTCCATGGGGAAACCAAAGCCTTTCTGGCTGAATCGCAGACACAACACCCTATATTCAGGCACAGCTTTGGCTTTGGCATTGACTAGAAGCACCGACGCTGGTAGCCTCCCCTTTGGTTGTCTCTGTCACTAGACACCCTGAGTGCCTGTCTTAAGCACCCAGTCCGGGTCTGTTTCCACCAAGTCCTGCCCGCTTCTGTTCTTAGTTCAAAGCTCATTTCCTCTGTCTTGGCTGTTTCCAGGCAGATTCACTTGTTCTCTTTCTCTCGCAAACCTGGGCAACTACACTGTGTCTTGGTCTCATTTCCTGATGTCAATCAGCTTCAATGCCTCTTAATCCTCTGTCAATAGATGGGAAGACACTTTTTGATTGGTGGCCAAACCTTTGTGGTTCTAATCTAAGGGATAAAGAGGTGAGCAAAGGCTAAAAGGAATTTAGGAGGCATTAATGTACTTTGGGTAAGGAAAGTGAACGCAATGTAGAATGGGGAGAGAAATGAGCCACTAAGTTTAGAGTATTAGTTATTCAGTCTGTGTAAATAAAAAGCAGACTCTAAGGCAGTATTTCTCAAAATGTGGTTCAAGGGCCACCTATCTTAGAATCGTTTGTAGGAAGGTGGTGAGGGGGAGGAGAAAAGACTGCTTGATCAAGTCCTGGACTCTACCCCAGATTGAATTGAAACCTCTGAGCATCTATAAGAATATGAGTTTTTGATAAATTCCCAATTCTTTTTGTAATGCACTTTCAAATTTAAGAACACTGTACACTTGTCTATATTGTCCTTTGAAAGCAGTTCTTCTTTATTGTCTACTGGATGAGTGTTTAATATTTAAGTTTTTTTATATATTTAGTATAGTATTTAATAGATGCTCTTATGCTCAGTTGGTAAAGCATATGCCTGCAATGAGGGAGACCTGGGTTCAATTCCTGGGTCAGAAAGTTTCCCTGGAAAAGGAAATGGCAATCCACTCCAGTGTTCTTGCCTGGAGAATCCCATGGACAAAGAAGCCTGGCAGGCTACAGTTCATGGGATCACGAGAGTCAGACACGACTTAGAGCTTTTTCTTTCTTTTCTTATAGGCACTGGGAGACATAGCAAAGAATGAATGGGAAATTCCTTCTTTGTGAATCTTACATTCTAAAGGGACAGAGATCTGTAGTCATCACAACAAGAAAATAAAATGAAAATCAAAGAAGAGTTTTAGCCACCTCCTGGGGAGCAAAGGTTACACACACACACACACACACACACACACATATATATATATAAGTGTATTAATACATATATATTTATATGTATTTCTATATTCATATATAATAATAAAACATACAAGAAAAATTTAACAATACTTAGAATGATTAATGTTCTTTCAATTTCCAGAAGTTACTTTGGAATATTACTGCAGATTCTTCTAAAGTCTTTTAGAATATAACTTTAAGGGCTTGTGTCTAGCCTATAAAATATATATCTGTTTGCACTGAGAGAAAAATTCATAGTGACAAACATAAATCTTAATTCACTCCATCACACAGCAGCACCAAGAGAAAGCCTGTGAGCCAGCAGTCACCAGGGCGCATGCCCAGAGTAGACACAGGTTTGATGTATGCACATGGCTGCTCCCAGGCTTCAAATTAAACCCTTACCACCCAGCCAATCCTAGACACACTTGAGATTGCTGGTTCTACACTCCACCATTCCACTACTAATGTATAGGAGAGTCACGAATGTATGCTTCTCTGGATTTAAATAAAAATTGGTGTGGGGAGGAGGTGAAAAGCGTAAAAGCATCTGTGAGTCAAGCTGCCAGCCTCACTCATCTTCTTTGCTTTTGCACAAAGATATGTTTTATTTGGGAGTGTGAGTATATGTGTGACCAATGTGAATGCTGAGGACTTTAAAATCAGCCAGCAATTCCTGGACCATTTCAGCTGTGTTTCTACTTCACAGGGCCTCTGAGGGACTGCTGGGAGCAGGTGTGAAGCTCCAGTTTATTAACAAGTTAAGTCAATGTTGCTGTGCATTTTGAGATGCCTAACAGCCTGACCAGTCTCAATGAATATAGAATAGCACTGCACCAGAAAGACACATAAAAAATTGAAATACTACCATTATTACTATTAGAAACAGCACCTTTTGGATGTGTACTATATTCCAGGCATGGTGCTAAGTAATTTAGAAGCATCATCAGGTTTATTTCTTTAGATAAATTAGTAAAAGTAATTTTTTTCTAGATAAGGAACATTGAAGTTATAGCTGACTGTGAGAATCCAATTTGTGTCAAAGAGTCTCTAGTTGTCTTCTTCATATGTTGGTTTAAATTCCTTGCTTTGCCTCGCCAACAGAGGTTAAGATCTGGGCCCTGCCTGTATGCTGACTACAGTATAATCCATGAGGCTTGATTATCCATGAAAAGTTCCAGAAGGCTATCAACTCCACCACGGCAGGTGGAATGTTAACATTTATTTTTACTATGTTTTGAGATGGCACCAGAAGGAAAAAAATAGAACACAAAGTATTAATGTGAGACAGAATTAAATAAACTAGTCCAGGACTATAAATTTTACTTAAAAAAAAAAAAAAACAAAACCATAGGGACCAAGGACATAATCTGATTTTATATGTTCTCCCATATCTCCTTTTGTATTCAGGCTATTGCTCCAACCATATAACTTTTTTTTTAGCCGCTCCTCATGGCATGCGGAAACTTAGTTCACTGACCAGATATCCAAACTGTGCCCCTCTAATGGAAACTTCGAGTCTTAATCACAGGACTGCCAGAGAAGTCCCAAGGCATATGATTTTGATGCATGGTTCCTAGTCAAATAGAGTTCATCTGACATTTTCATTCTTTCTAGAACCTTTTGCCTATGTAACCAGCCTGCTGGACAGGCTCAGAACTGGGAGAAATTGTAACTGTGGCTGGATGGAACGGATTTTATAACTTGGAGGTGTTATGTTTGGTTGCCCTAAAGTTGCATTACAGCCCTGGGATAAAATGAAGGTTTACTGAAAAAAAGAAAATATATGTAAATAATGACTCCCGTTATTCTGTCTCATGCTTGTATAAACTGCATACAAAATAAAGCTTTTCCTTTCACAGTTGTTATAGGGGAGAGGGAAGGGGGAATACAGATTTCTCACAAGTGGATTTCTGATAATTTAGCTCATTATTGAAAGATGTATAGAGTCCTTTTCTAAACCTTTCTCATTCCTTTTATAAATTAGGAGAGTGATTCAAACCTGCGTGTGCCGAGGAAAGTCAAAGAATCCAGCCAGCTCCCACCAAAAGAAACAACAGAATTCATTCTGAGAAGACTGGAGAAACATGTGAGTAATTTGCAAATATCTGAAGCCCTATCATGAGGGGGAACCCAGACTTGGACTTTTGTTCCCAAGGAACAACAATGATAAATAAGTGTTCCAGTTATTATGGAGTACCCACCAGTATCAGGCACCTTGCAAAAGCTTTAATACATTATCTCTAACTCTTACATCAACCTCTAAGTAGATAAGATTATTCCATTTTATAAGTGGAACCAAGGCTGGGGTCGGGGCTAGGGGTGCAGAGGTTTTAAGTTGCATATCCAAAGTCACACTCTGAGTAACAGACAGGGATTTTGATCCAGGTCTTTCTTACTTCAGTGAGCCATAGTTCCGCCCTTCCAACTGCTCGGGACAAAACCCTTGAAGTCACCTTTGAGTCCTTTTTCTCTCACACCCTACATCTAATCCTTTAGCAGACATATCTGTTCTATTTTTAAAATGTATTAAGAATTGAAATAGTTCTCACCACCTCTGGTGTCTCCGGCTTGCTCTAACCTCTTGCCCCTCAGCACACACATCCCACCTGAATTATTACTGGTAGCTTCCTCCAAACTGCTCTTCCAGTCTCTGCCCACGGCTCCTGCTGGCCTCCGTGTGACTTTGCGACTGAAGTTCTTGAAACGCTAAGTTCGAGTGTATCACTTCTTTGTTCATAAGTATCCAAGTTCAATATGGATGAAAGTCAAGGTTATAGTTCTAGTTGTCTGTACAAAACCCCACCAGTCTGGTTGCTATTTCCCACCTTGCCATTCCTCAAATCCATGGCTTCTGCATCTGCTGCACTGTCTACTTGGCATTCTCTTTCCTGAAACGTCAGCTCACTTTTACCTCCTTCAGGTCATTACTCAAAGTCACCATCTCATCAAGGCTTTCCTGACCTCTGGATTTTAAATCGCAACTTGTCTGCTGAACTTTTATCAATAGCCTCAGATACGCAGAGGACACCACCCTTATGGCAGAAACGAAAAGAACTAAAGAGCCTCTTGGTAAAAGTGAAAGAGGAGAGTGAAAAGGTCGGCTTAAAGCTCAACATTCAGAAAACTAAGATCGTGGCATCTGGTCCCATCACTTCATGGCAAATAGATGGGGAAACAATGGAAACAGTGAGAGATTTTATCTTTTGGGCTCCAAAATCACTGCAGATAGTGACTGCAGCCATGAAATTAAAAGACGCTTGCTTCTTGGAAGAAAAGCTATGACCAACCAAGACAGCATATTAAAAAACAGAGACATTACTTTACCAACAAAGGTCCATCTCGTCAAAGCTATGGTTTTTCTAGGAGTCATGTATGGATGTGAGAGTTGGACTAGGAAGAAAGCTGAGTGCAGAAGAATTGATGCTTTTGAACTGTGGTGTTGGAGAAGACTCTTGAGAGTCCCTTGGACTGCAAGGAGATCCAACCAGTCCATCCTAAAGGAGATCAGTCCTAGGTGTTCATTGGAAGGACTGATGCTAAAGCTGAAACTCCAATACTTTGGCCACCTGATGAGAAGAGCTGACTCATTGGAAAAGACCCTGATGTTGGGAGGGATTGGGGGCAGGAGGAGAAGGGGATGACAGAGGATGAATGGTTGGATGGCATCACTGACTCAAAGGACATGAGTGTGAGTAAACTCTGGGAGTTGGTGATGGACAGGGAAGCCTGGTGTGCTGCAGTCCATGGGGTCGCAGAGTTGGACATGACTGAGCAACTGAACTGAATTGAACTACTGAACTTTACTTTTTCCCCAAAGCACTTATTACCATCTAAGAGACATACATACCTTTTTTTTTTTTTTTTTTGCTTTTCTGATATCTTCTCCTTTCCAAGAACAATATAAGTTCTTTGAGAGCAGGGATTTTGTTTATTTCTGTTTACTTCTTTCTTATTGGCACCTAAAATGTCTGGTACTTACTAAAGTGAAAGTGAAAGTCGCTCAGTTGTGTCCAGCTTTTTGTGACCCCATGGACTACACAGTCCATGGAATTCTCCTGGCCAGAATACTAGAGTGGGTAGTCTTTCCCTTCTCCAGGGGATCTTCCCAACCCAGGGATCGAACCCAGGTCTCCTGCATTGCAGGCGGATTCTTTACCAACTGAGCCACTAGGGAAGCCCGAGCATACTTACTAGGCATTCCATAAATGTCTGTTGAATACATGACTATATCTCAGTGATGTTGAAATTGA
The DNA here is from genome assembly GCF_000754665.1 of Bison bison bison. NCBI lineage: Eukaryota > Metazoa > Chordata > Mammalia > Artiodactyla > Bovidae > Bison > Bison bison. The sequence continues at coordinate 12,517,086 of NW_011495082.1, forward strand.
ATCTTGGAGACCAAGTTTCGGGTGAAGTAGAAAAGAATAGCTTCATTGCTTTGCCAGGCAAAGGCAGACATAAGAGGCTCCTGCTCTTGAAAACTATGTGTCCCAACCCTGGAGAGTTTGGTGAGGAGTTTTATGACAGTGATTCAAGGGTGGGTTTACTGGGTTGGGAACATACCCTGGAGAAGGGAAAGGCTACCCACTCCAACATTCTGGCCTGGAGAATTACAAGGACTGTATAGTCCATGAGGTCGCAAAGAGTAGTAGGACAGGACTGAGTGACTTTCACTTTGCTGATAAGGTTAGGATATGTGCAGGGACTTTAAACTTGTCTCATGTAATCTTGTTGATGAGTTTCTCTGGATCCTTTAGCCTAGCCTCATGTGGTGCTCTCTGGCATGATGACTGCTGTTCATTTGCTGGGTTTTAGTTTTATCAAGGGTTTCAAGACATTGTTAAGTGTATCCCTTGAGAACCCTGCCCCAAGGCTGAACTACTGTTTTTTGGCTGTTCCTCCCTTGAGTTTGCATCTCCTCCTTCCCGGATTAGCGACTGTTCCACTGATTGAATTTGCACTTTGGAATTCAGGGAAGTTCATAGAATCTAGAGTTTGTCCCCTATAAGAACCAGGGGACACAGAAGTCTCCTTGACTAGGAGCCCCATATGATCTTGTTTGCTTTCATTAACACCATGGGGTCTTACTGATTCACCCTGGCATAAAGGAGACTAAGCCTTCAGCAGTACAGGAACACAAACTATCAGAGCCAAAATCTTTATTCAAAATTATCTTATTCTCCAATCAGGAGCAGTGGGGAGGGGGGGACACTACAGAGACTTTCTCACAGTGGTTTCAAAAATATAACAGAGCTATGTGAACTCAGACAGACTGCACAAACCAGGGAAAGTAACACAGGAGAGGAGGAGGTGGTAAATTCCTAAACTCAGAAGAATCTCCCAAGCCTGGAATTCTGTGATTCGCAGGCATGTTCCACACTGAGCTGGACCCATGTCCTGATTGAGCCCATAAAATCTTCTCCAGCAGGATGCTCTGAGCTATATTCCAGCAAATCTAGGGCATGGCACCATCTGTTTCTATATAAGGGACATGGAGCATCTTCTAGTATCAGACTAAAGGTTGAAGAATGAAAGAGTAAATATCTTGTTATGGTCCAGGTCCTAAGAAATAGGGAAAGTCAGGAGCCAGAGTGAGTCTTTTGGGAGAGTCAAAAGCAAGGCATGTGGGACAGCAAGCCTGCCTTTGTGGCACGCATCACTGCATTTTCCTGTCTCTGCAGTGGGTGAGCAGACCTTTAGAGGAGATACTTAAAGGTCTATGGAAGTGTCTGAAAGATTTGATGACTAATCCCACCCCCTCCACCCCATATCTAGGACCTTGCAAGTGATCTCAAATTTTCTGTACAAATATAATAAAATGATGTTTTTGTTTACAAGACATTAGTTTTTATCCAAGGTTTACAAAATATTAAAACTTTTCCCTTTGTTAATGAATCAACAAGAAAATACAACCTGTGCCCAAGAAACTCTTTACAACTCCAACTCTCAAACTTTCTCATTTTTAACAGTCATGGCTATCTAAATTCAAAGACTTTAGCCAATGCAGAGAATACTAAGTACAGTTGCCTCTGGATCTGAACTGAAACAGAATTAAAATTCTTAAAATTATATTTCATTCCACACTTCAAAAGGAAACTTTTGAAGTCAACATAACTCACACATCAAAACCTCCAATGAAAGACCTCATTGGCTATAAGATACAACTAGTTGATTTCAGAAGCTTCACAAGGGATGGCATTTTTATAGACCTGAGGAAAATTGTTCTTAAAACAACTTCAGAGTTCTTAGAATTGCTGATTTAATTGCACTGTTTATTGTACCCAAAGGATTCACAAAGGTGCAATGTCTCTCATTTTCTTTTTCTCTTGTCTTTAAACCAACGATAAATTATCTCAAAGGCAAATCTGAACCTTGGATGAAAAACATAAGGAATGCACCTGGAACTGAATTTAGCAAGGAGCTGTATGAATCAATGGATAATTATGAAATTATGCACTATAATAAGCTCTTTGTTATAAATACACAAACATTAAAGTATGAAAGAAACAAACATTCCGAAAGCCTTTAAAACTGGCAGCAGGGTGAGACTTTGAAGTGTTTTGGACCCTGGCTATCTTGTTGTTTGATTGTGATAAAGGTCAAATTGAAGACCCTACCTACAAAGGAATAAACATTCTTCCATCTTTAGTCATAGACTTAATTGCTCCGAATCAGACAATTAGTAGAGAGTAGATACCAAGTTTGGAGAAGGCAATGGTATCCCACTCCAGTACTCTTGCCTGGAAAATCCCATGGAGGGAGGAGCCTGGAAGGCTGCAGTCCATGGGTTCACGAGGGTCAGACACGACTGAGCGACTTCACGTTCACTTTTCACTTTCATGCATTGGAGAGGGAAATGGCAACCCATTCCAGTGTTCTTGCCTGGAGAATCCCAGGGACAGGGGAGCCTGTTGGGCTGCCGTCTATGGGGTCGCACAGAGTCAGACACGACTGAAGCAACTTAGCAGCAGCAGCAGCAGATACCAAGTTTAATGGTTTAAGAGAGCTATTCCTTCATGATACATAGTAAATACTCATCAAACATTTCTGAAATGAAGAATAATATTATCTTTACTATTCTTCTACAAGATACCATTTATTTTTTTGTCAACTCTGACACACTGACAACTTTCCACGCAAGGACAACCTTGTGTGACCAGGAAGTTCAACCTGGAAAATTCTCAGGATGTTACTTTTGCATATATTTCTGTATGTATGTATGGAAATTTCTGGAAAACCAGTAACTCATTCCAGTGCTACAGAATGGGTGTGAGAATAGTGACAGAGATGAAAGATGTCAGACTGGCTTGGGTTTAAGGTCAACCCAGGAGAATTCCTGGCACAGGGGTCCTAGGAAGGGTAGATATGATCCCAGCTAATGGTACTTGCTGTTGAAAATTCCCAGTTCAGAGTTCTATGTGGCTTTCCAAGGAATAACACCTGGCTCTCCAGCAAACGAGGGAGGGAACGAGTAGGACTATCTTTCGCATCAACAAATCCATCATAGTGATTTTCTCCATACAGAGCACAGATTTCATGTCCCTTTAGCTGAGACTTGAACAAAAGGAAGGGGTGACAGCATCCAAGAGAGATGATTGAAAACATCTGCTAGAAGTTCAACTCCTTGAACATACACAGTTAAAACCTATGACTGTGGCTATCGCCAACAGTCTTACCAACGTCATTTGGCACTTCAAACCAAGGTAACAGGAAACGCTTTCCAATTCTTCACTACTAGGTTTTTTGTTGTTGATCTTCTGAAAAAAA
>NW_011495082.1:12520564-12520909 GCF_000754665.1 Bison bison bison
ATTCAATAGTGGAATTTATAACCTATTTTATAGTAGATTTGATTTTTAAGGATCTTAAAAATCTTGGTTCTTTTCCATGTTATTCTATAGCAGATATTTTTTTTCTCTCTCTCACTAAGTTGGATTTTTTTTCCTATATGTTTTCTGGATCTTCTCCAGAACACCACCCTCCACATACGCTAATTCAGGTTGTGTTTTCTGTTTTCTAAATATCAAATTGATCTTGTAATCTTTATTTCTGGAAAAAAAATTTTCCTGGAAATGATGAGAATAGAGACCCAAGTACTTGTCAGCGATGGAGCTGGCTTTCCCCAGCTCAGATACCACCATAAACGGATTCCATGT
>NW_011495082.1:12521009-12531363 GCF_000754665.1 Bison bison bison
TGAAAAAAAAAAAAAAAACTCCAGGAGATAGAGAAAAATGCTGAAGACTTCTATATAAATCACTCCCCTTGTGTTTACATGTAACTGCCTTGCTGCATTCGTCCAATGATGTCAGTCTGTTTTCCCTTTGCAAGCTCAGCATGGTTATAAATACCATAAAGAACAGCATTTCTTCCACATCACTATTCCCAAAATAGGCTCAAAGCAAACACGTTGCAAAGATTATATACCCTGAAATGTTTCTTAGCACCCTGACTTTTTAAAAAACTATTTCTATTATTAATAATAAAAATTGGTGGCCACAATTCCCTGGATTGGCTTTATTAAGCCACATTGGAATGAATACCTCTCAAAGCAAATGGAATGTGTCTTCTCTTGTCAGTGTTTCACTGGGTAGGGGCCTCTTCCTTGGATGCTTTACCCAAAAAAGGCTAATAAGGGAATTTGAAGCCTTGAGTTGTCTTGGCAGCGCAGTCACCTGTTTCCTGTCATAATGAGTTGTCCTTTGGGTCTTCAGCTCATTGCTTCCTGACAGCTCACTCCTGTCATGCGAGTACATTTTCAGAATAATTGTAGGCAACTGAACCACATTTAATCGTGAACATCAGCGTGTCCTTCATGACACTTACACAGAGAAAGCTAGGCTACCTCACTTGTCAACATTTGAGGCGTTTAGTTAAAACCAATTACTCACTTTGAAAATTTGTGAATTATGAGAAAGATAAAGCTTTCCAGTAGAAAATGCATCTTAAACAGCCTCAGTTGTAAGAAAAAGCTCTACTTTTAAAAAGAATGCCAGATAATATTCTTGGAAGGCGTAGCAGAACAAATAAACAATCACTTTGTAAACTTAAATGAAATTACTTCTGTAGATAAGCATTATCAAGTGATATTAAAACTGTAATGTAAATGTATAGAGGGATCTGACATTTGTGAGGTACCAGAGTGACAGCACACAGACGATTTTCTGACAGCAGGCAGAAAATGTAATATCATAGTGGATGATCGGGAAGGCATTACCATGCATAGTCAAAGCAATGCAAATGATGGGAAGCTGGATGGTATGTGTCCCCTAATGTAATACAGTAAAGAGTATAGTTAGTATACACCCCTACCAAAACATTTACTGTGATTTATATAGGTCTTTCCACAAGGACGCAAGACAAATCAAAAAAAAAAAAGAAAGAAATATTCTACAGAACAAGTGGCCCTTTCTTTTTGTCAAGTCAGTGTCACGAAACAAAGAACTCTCCTCAACTGAAAAGGTTTAAAATGACACACACCCCCAGATGCAATCTGTTTTCCTGGATTAGATCCTGCTATGAACAAACCAACAAAAAAGGACATTTTAGAAACAATTTTAAGAAATTTGAATAAATATTAAATAATGATTATTAACTTCATTAGGTGTAATAATGCCATTTGGATTATGTTGGCGATGCTCTTCTTTTTTACAGATATAAGCTGAAGCATTTGTGAGGCAGGATATCACAATGTCTATAATCTTCCTTAAAATATATCTGTATAATAAAATCAGTTGAAAGGAAGAAAACACTAAAGCACTTTCTTCAGAATAAGTAAACAAAAGCAGCAGGTGGTATTTTGTCTTCAGATGAAATAGTTCTGGCCTAGGATTTTCCACCAGAACTTCTAAGTCTCCTCTGCAGCATTAATATTGTTTTAAAAGAATGATAAGTTCTTTTCATAAATTGAACATTTAGTCCTTCTTCTTTATTCACTGTTTTTCAAAAAGAAAGTAGAACACTCAGCAGGAAAGCATTGTTTCCACTCAATTTCTTCTTGTATTTTAAAACTGTAGTTCACAAAGACTAGTGCTCAGAGAAACAGCATAAGCATCACCTGGGAACTTGTTCAGTTCAGTTCATTTCAGTTGCTCAGTCGTGTCCGACTCTTTGCGATCCCATGGACTGCAGCACGCCAGGCCTTCCTGTCCATCACCTGCTCCCGGAGACTAGTCAAACTCATGTCCATTGAGTCGGTGATGCCATGCAACCATCTCATCCTCTGTCATCCCCTTCTCCTCCTGCCCCCAATCCCTCCCAGAATCAGGATCTTTTCCAATGAGTCAGTTCTTTGCATCAGGTGGCCAAAGTATTGGAGTGTCAGCATCAGTCCTTCTAATGAATATTAAGGACTGATCTCCTTTAGGATGGACTGGCTGGATCTCCTTGCTGTCCAAGGGACTCTCAAGAGTCTTCTCCAACACCACAGTTCAAAAGTTAGGAACATAAATTATGGCCCCTGACCCTAGGCCTAAAGGATCGGGAACTCTGGGGGTGGGTCCCAAGAGCTGTGTGTGTGAAGCCTTCCACCTGAGGTTGATCACACAGAGGTCTGACAGCCCTTGTTCTAGAGTTCCCATTTCTCCCCACGTCATTCACTTAATCACTGCTAAGCAGACCTGTACATTAGAGAGAAAATAAAGGAAGACTCAGAATTATAGGCCCACTCCAGTGTTCTTGCCTGGAGAATCCCAGGGATGGGGGAGCCTGGTGGGCTGCCTTCATGGGGTTGCACAGAGTCGGACACGACTGAAGCGACTTAGCAGCAGCAGCAGAATTATAGAACTGATACGTAATTTTAATACTTCTCTGTCAATGTTTTTAGCTATGATTTGAGAAATTAAGAAAACAATACTTGTTACTCTGGCTGTTCCATTATGCTTACAACACAATATTTTGGAGCATTATTGAAAACAGTAGATATGTTCTGTGTAATCATTAGTATACTTTCCAGACTCCAGGAGAGTCCTCTGCTGCAAGATAAGAGAGGGTGCATTTTGCGGCAACACTATAAATTATCCCTGCCCTCAAACATTTCACAAGATTCCAACTAAAGGGAACTTGCAGCACACCTATTTCCAGGGCTCCCATTCTCTGCTGGTCTGCCCTGTCTCCCCACTAAACAGTGCATTTGAAAGACTAGTGACACGTCTAAATTCTGTAAAAACCCACTGAGTCACATATGTGACTTCTGGGTACTCAGCAAATGTGAGGCGCTGTGATGCTGATGCTTTCCAGTTATCCATGGGAAGTCAGAGCCCTAAGCAACCCCATAATACCATCACCGACTAATGTGCCAAGCTAGAGACTTAAACTGTTGTGTCTGACAATGCCCCAAGCAGGGCTTTGACCCCTGCACTTCCCAGCAACCACAGAGAATGTGTAATATAGAATTATAGTTCAATCCTCACGTCAGACATTTAGGGACACATTTAACTTCTTGATGTTCATATAAAAGACGTCCGGGACTAACTAAAATCAGATACTATCCATGGCACCAAATGGCATTGTACAAGGTTTGTGTTAAAGCATGACCATCCTGATTCCTTATTCTGTTCTTTCAGGAATGAGAGTCTCTAAGGCTGCCCATAAACCACAGGCACCAGTCCTCACTGCCTGGGAATTTTGTGATGCTCTGCACAAACCCTCCATAAGACCACCTGTGAAACAGCATTCACTTACCTTCACATATCCTTCTGTTTAATTACAATTCATAGTAGTTAATGAGAACATGCAACATTGAGGGCAGATGTCAAGAAGGGCAAAAAAAAAAGGATATTAAATAATCCTGATGCAAAAAAATTCAACTTAAGTATAAATCGATGAAAATGAAATAAGTAAATGAAACTTGAGAGAGAAGGCACCAGAGAAAGGACAGCAAAGGTAGTAACGAGCTGCCACACCTGACAGGCTCCACAGTACAGTTGCCCTATTTTTACTCTTTGGTTCTCTATTCTTCAAATGCACTTATGGAACTAATTATAATATGACCATCTGCCTCATACTATAGAACCTTAAGAAAGGTGTCCCCACCTTCTAAACATCTTCTATCTGAAATTGCAAACTGCCTACAGAAGCAATTACTCTGTACATTTACATATATGTAAATATATGTATACATGTATTACACATAAGTCTATACACATGTATAGCAAAGTTTAAAGCACAACATTAGATCAGCGAGATATGGATTTGAATTCCATCTTTGCAATTTACAAGTCCAATGATAGATGACAGGCAGTTACTTAATCCGTGTAAACCTTAGATCTTCCCTCTGTAAATGAACTGGGAGTTTGGGGTTGACATATATGCACTACTATTATAAAATAGGTAACGAAAGAGAACCTACTCTAGAGCACAGAGAATTCTAGTCAGTGCTCTGTACGGACCTGAGAGGGAAATCCACAAAAGGGGAGAGGTATGTATATGTCTGATTCACTTCGCTGTACAGCAGAAGCTAACACAACATTGTATAGCAACTGTACTCCAGTAAAAATTTTGAAAGGCATATGAGGATAATAATACCTCTACCAGTATTGATCCAAGGATTAAATTAGATAATATATGCTTAAAGAGTTTCACAATTTCTAGTGGAAAGTCACTACTCAGTAAACGGTAGTTATTATTGTTAATGTTAATGTTTTATAATCCTCTCTGTCCATTGAAATTTCTCCACTTGCTTTCCTTGTTCTCACATTACAAACATTAAAACCTGAACTTTTTAGTATCGAGCTTGATTATTTTGTATGTTTATTGAAAAGCATCGCTAATATTAAACTGTAAAAAAATACACCATTATGAATCACATATTTGCCCCTCTTGCCACATCTCTGTTACTTCTAGTAATTTGCCACAATTCTTCAGACAGCATTCCTATGAATGAAAGGTTAGAACCGGTTGGCAGATCAGTTATCTGGGATCCACAGTGCAAAATGAATTGCGTGCCTGGGTTGGCTTCAGTGTAAACCAAAGAACTCTGTGTGTGTGTGCATGTATGTCTGTGTGCAGGTGTGTGTGTGTTTGTGTGCAGGTGTGTGTGTGTTTGTGAGAGAGACAGAGAAACTTAGAGAAACAGAGAGACAAAGAAAGAAAGAAGAGGGGAAGGAAGGGCAGACAGAGATAGAGAGATTAAGAAAAAGAATCAACGTCATAAATACTTTATACTCAGAAAGTTTCAAAAATATCAATTAATAGACATGGGCAAGAATGGGGAAATAAAAGTCATATAAAATAAGTAGATATAAATTGTAGAATAGGTAAATATAAATTATATTTACTTCATCCTGCAATAATGCTTGGGATAGTTTTGCCTTATATGTGAATTACAAGTGTTTCAAGAGTAGCGGCAAAGGACAGGACAGAGGGAAGTGAAGGAGAGGAGAAGGAAGGGAAGGGAAGGAAGAATGAGCTCTTCAGTGTTCCTGGCCTTTCTTTCCTCCCCTTCTCCAAGGGGATTCTCTTTTTGTCTGCACAGTTTCTCACCCTCGTCCTTCCCCAGAGGACTGGAGATGATGGAGATTATGGATGGTGATGCATACTCTTGAGGAGAGGTGTGGAGAGACAGAAGTCTAGAGGCTGCAGGAAGTGGAGAGGAGGAGGAGACTTAAGGGACCAAGGAGAAGGTTGGGAGGGGACTTTTATCCAGAGCAAGGAGGAGAGTCATGCTGATTTCAGGGAGAGAGAAGAATAGAAACATCTATAACAGGTTAAGAGAGTGGAGATAAGAACAACTAATTCTTCAAGAAATATCAGGAAAAAGACTTCCCTGGTGGTTCAGGAGTTAAAGACTCCACACTTTGAGTGTAGGGGGCAAGTATTCGATCCCTGGTCTGGGAACTAAGATCCCACATGCTGTGCGGTGCAGCCAAAAATTAATATGTATATGTATATATATACACATATCAGGAAAGAGTACATGTCTTCCTCACAGTATTTTGAGAAACTCAAGTTTTTTTAATTGTTTTATCTTCAAATCTCCTTGTTGTTGCAATGTGTTTCCTTGATCAAAACACTCTTTTAAAGCTAGGTTTCAGTGTGGTTGCACAGTTTTAATAACTTCCTGTGTTTTCATTTGACTGACATGCAACTCCCCCCCAATAGATATTTCTGTTCACTGAATTTTCTCAAGCGTTTTCTCTGTATCTATCATCAGTTCACCATCCTATGTATGAATGAACAACTCTCCTTTGCTGTTGTCTTAAAATCTAGGAAATCATCAGATAATTTGCAATCAGGTTCTCATTAAATTGAGCAAGCGGAATATACACATGTGTGTACATGTTTGGACATTCATGCTTGTGAGACGGGTCCTTGGATGGGAAAGTAAATTGTCACATAGCCACAAGAAGCTCTAGTCAAACACACAGAACTATTAAGGATCATAATCAAGAGAAGTCTCATACTTTTCAAAGTTACACCTTTGCAAATGTGAATACTTTATTAATATAACAAATAAAAGCAAGGAGACAAGTTAAGTGTAGGTTGTGTGGTCCTAGGATTTCATGAACCTAGCCTTGATGGAAGGAAGAAAAGGCAGTAGAATCAATGAACACTATTTCCTACTAAATGGACTTTGTTATATAGATTTCGTTAGCTCACTAGTACATGAGTCTCAAGAAATCACTCATCCTAGAAGAATGTGTATTTGTGTGTGGAGGTGGGGATGTATAATCAACATATTACAGGAAATCATTTTGATTAAAAGCATTGAACTTGAATCCCGGCTCTCTTAAGTAGTCAAATTATACAACATTATTAAATACATTAATAAAATTAATTTTAGATAATTGTTTTGAAGATTAAATGTAGGATTTGTAAAAAAAAACCTTGACATGTTAACTGCACATAGAAAAGAAACAAAAAATAATCAATCACAAATACTTGTATAGCACTGACTGTGTGTTGAACTCTGGTCTAAGAACTTGTATATATTAACATATTAAATCCTCACAACAAATTTACAAATCAGGTACCATTATTACCTCTGTTTAACACGAAGGAACCGAAGCATAGAGAGCTTAAGTAACTCCTCCAAAGCTATACGGTTACAATATGTTAAGAGTTAGGGTTAAAACTCAGATTCACTGGTTTGTAAAATCTGTGTACTAGATTATCTTCTTAATAAACAACTACATTGTCATTAATGTGTGAAATAAAAGGTATGTGCCAACAGGAAAACTGGGTTCCCTAGACTTTGCAGCTATATATACACACATATATTGAAGAACTGGATCTTGCACTAAATTGCCTATAAACAGTCAGGCCTATTTTTCTTTATGATGGCCCCATAAACTACTAGTAGGGTGCTGAAGAAAATATAGATTTGAAGCAGTAAAAATCAAGACAAAATGAAAGACCTGAAGCTTTAAAGCTTCTTTTGAGACAGATAAATAACTGCAGTCTTTTTGTATCTCAAAAGCAAACTAAGTAGGTTTTACCACACAAAACCATCTCATTTTTAAGTTTTAGCTAATAGTCCTTGAGCCATTGACACCCAGATTATATTTTTTAAAAATAGTGTCAGAGAAGAGAGTTTATTCCATAGATAAAAATATAATATTTGGGACATATTTTTACTAAAAAATATTATTTATCTGAAATCAAAATTTAACTGAGTGTTCTATATTTCATCTAACAACCCTAGAGTCAAAATAAATGTAATTTAAGCTTTAGAGATTAGTATATATGGCATTTATGAATTCTACCAATTTTTTAAAATTTGAGAAATTTGTCCTAAAAACATAAGCTTACATCTTATGTCTTTTGATAGAGTTCACCCTCTTCATATTTTTAAAATAGACATCAGAAATCATGAACAAAAATTAGTAGGATAAATAAAGCTTTACACTTCTTTAATGCTTCTTCAAAGAAGAGCTCAGTATACTAGATTAAAAGTTAGATTTTGAAATTCTTATCCATGAACTTCATCCTCAACTTGACTAGTTCTTTCTGGACATTAAGTTAAATCCTCTCAATGCCATGAGAGCCAATTTGTCATCTTGAGATAGTCAAAACAAAACTTTACATACAAAGAAATAGCTCTGTAAAGCAGTACTGTATACCATGTAGCAATATAAATCAACAAGAGAGGGAAAAAATGTATCCTCAGAAGGAAAAAGGGAGGGAAGAGAGGATAGCAGGATGGAAAATCTCAATTTGATCAGTAAAAACAGAACTTCCTTGAGTGCCATGTTTTCCACTGAAACTGAAATAAGAACTAGGCAGGTCGTCAACCTATGCATTTCAAATGCTGTTTTCTGAGTTTATGATATTAAGCAGGTTATGTAGGTCCATTTTTCACCCATGAAGATCTGTCATTCAGCCAGAGCAACTCCCAGCCAAAACTCCCATTATTGTACGCCTGTCCTTCCAGGGGAGACATCATCTTTTTCAAAACACAAGGGAGCCACAGTTTGGGCTCTGTGTCAGGCAGCTGTTCTGTGAAGAGAGGGTCTCCTGCCGATAAATGACACAAACCCTCTGCCACGCTCTTGCAGGTGCTTGCTTATGTGCTGGAAGGAAGAAATTTCTGATCTTTAACGTATGTGATAATGGGCTTACTGTTCATCTGGTGAAGCACCACAGAGTTTTACACATTGACTGTAAAAGGAAAGAACCGTGTCTTCTCAACTCAATTAGTTTTGCATTCTCACCATTATTAGTGACATTCGTAATATATAGTTTATTCTGAAACTGTTTCCAGGCTTTTTTTCTTTTTCGAGGATCTTAGTGGAACATGTCTGGCTGCATAACCAAACATAAATCATGGTAACCATTCTGTATAATATTATTGCAATATTGGTACCCAAATGTCTATGATGCTGCACTAGAAAAACACTCATTTATTCAAGTGTATCCAAGTAATTAACATGGAAAAAAATCAAATTCAATTCCACAAAAGCTGTTTGCAGACCTTTTTCTTCCTCTTTCTTCATTATGCTATTATCTTAAACACTTTCATTATAGCTACTCTTTCTGTCTTTTACATTGTTCCTCCACACATTCTAATTGTACATAATTTTTAAATGGGGCTTCCCAGGGGGTGCAATGGTAAAGAATTCACCTGTAAATGCAGGAAAGATGGGTTCAACCCCTGGGTCAGGAAGATCTTCTGAAGAAGGAAATGACAACTCACTCCAATATTCTTGCCTGGAAAATTCCATAGACAGAGGAGCCTGGCAAGCTGCAGTCCATGGGGTCACAAAGAGCTGGACATGACGAGTGGCTATGCACACACAGCACACAACTTTTAAATGCATTTTGAACAATCAATATTCAATTATATTCTTCCATCTGTTCATCATCTCTTGTGTTCTTCATACCTTCCATTTCCATGTTTCCATCTGAGATCATTTTCTTTCTACATAAAGAAATTCCGTTAACATTTCTCTTAAAACATGCCTGCTGATGACTAATTTTCTCAGGTCATGTATTCTAAAAGATATTTTTTAAGGATATTTTCCCTGGGATAGAATTCCAGATGGAAGGTTTTGTTTGGTTTTCCGTTCAGCACTTTAAAGTTGTCACTCCATTATTTCCTGTTTCTGTTGTTACTCTTGCTTCTTTGAAGGTCCAATGTCTTTTTCTCAGGCTGCTTTTCTTCTCTTTGGCTTTAGGAGTTTCATTGCTGTGTGTCTAGTTAGTTTTTTTATCCTGTGTAGGGTTCACAAATTTTGACTCTTTGAGTTAATGTTCTTCTTCAATTTTGGAAAAGAAAAAGTCTGTCGTTATTTCATTTAATATTGCTTCCGTCTCTCTTCTATTGGTACTCAAAGATACACGTATTTTAGAACTTGCCACTGTAGCCCACATGGATCTAAGACTCATTATTTTTTTTAATTTTATTTTATTTTTAAACTTTACATAATTGTATTAGTTTTGCCAAATATCAAAATGAATCCATCACAGATATACATGTGCTCCCCATCCTGAACCCTCCTCCCTCCTCCCTCCCCATACCATCCCTCTGGGTCGTCCCAGTGCACTAGCCCCAAGCATCCAGTATCATGCATCGAACCTGGACTGGCAACTCGTTTCTTACATGATATTTTACATGTTTCAATGTCATTCTCCCAAATCTTCCCACCCTCTCCCTCTCCCACAGAGTCCATAAGACTGTTCTATACATCAGTGTCTCTTTTGCTGTCTCGTACATAGGGTTATTGTTACCATCTTTCTAAATTCCATATATATGAGTTAGTATACTGTATTGGTGTTTTTCTTTCTGGCTTACTTACTCTGTATAATAGGCTCCAGTTTCATCCACCTCATTAGAACTGATTCAAATGTATTCTTTTTAATGGCTGAGTAATACTCCATTGTGTATATGTACCACAGCTTTCTTATCCATTCATCTGCTGATGGACATCTAGGTTGCTTCCATGTCCTGGTTATTATAAACAGTGCTGCGATGAACATTGGGGTACACGTGTCTTTTTTCCTTCTGGTTTCCTCAGTGTGTATGCCCAGCAGTGGGATTGCTGGGTCATAAGGCAGTTCTATTTCCAGTTTTTTAAGGATCTCCACACTGTTCTCCATAGTGGCTGTACTAG
>NW_011495082.1:12531463-12532597 GCF_000754665.1 Bison bison bison
TAGAAATGATTATCAATGACTGTACTTTGAACATTCATTGGGTCATAGAAAAGCAAGAGAGTTCCAGAAAAACATTTACTTCTTCTGTATTGACTATACCAAAGCTTTGACTGTGTGGATCACATAAACTGTGGAAAATTCTTAAAGAGATAGGAATACCTGACCACCCGACCTGCCTCCTGAGAAATCTGTATGCAGGGCAGGAAGCAACAGTTAGAACCAGCCATGGAACAACAGACTGGTTCCAAATTGGGAAAGGAGTATGTCAAGGCTGTATATTGTCACCCTGTCTTTTTTTTTTTTAAACTTTTACATAATTGTATTAGTTTTGCCAAATATCAAAATGAATCCATCACAGATATACATGTGCTCCCCATCCTGAACCCTCCTCCCTCCTCCCTCCCCATACCATCCCTCTGGGTCGTCCCAGTGCACCAGCCCCAAGCATCCAGTATTGTGCATTGAACCTGGACTGGCATCTCGTTTCATACATGATATTTTACATGTTTCAATGCCATTCTCCCAAATCTTCCCGCCCTCTCCTTCTCCCACAGAGTCCATAAGACTGTTCCATACATCAGTGTCTCTTTTGCTGTCTCATACACAAGGTTATTGTTATCATCATTCTAAATTCCATATATATGCGTTAGTATACTGTATTGGTGTTTTTCCTTCTGGCTTACTTCACTCTGTATAATAGGCTCCAGTTTCATCCACCTCATTAGAACTGATTCAAATGTATTCTTTTTAATGGCTGAGTAATACTCCATTGTGTATATGTACCAAAGCTTTCTTATCCATTCATCTGCTGATGGACATCTAGGTTGCTCCATGTCCTGGCTATTATAAACAGTGCTGCGATGAACATTGGGGTACACATGTCTCTTTCTCTTCTGGTTTCCTCAGTGTGTATGCCCAGCAGTGGGATTGCTGGATCATAAGGCAGTTCTATTTCCAGTTTTTTAAGGAATCTCCACACTGTTCTCCATAGTGGCTGTACTAGTTTGCATTCCCACCAACAATGTAAGAGGGTTCCCTTTTCTCTACACCCTCTCCAGCATTTATTATTTGTAGACTTTTGGATCACAGCCATTCTGACTGGTGTGAAGTGGTACCTCATAGTGGTCTTGATTT
>NW_011495082.1:12532697-12546645 GCF_000754665.1 Bison bison bison
CTATTTAGTTCTTTGGCCCATTTTTTGATTGGGTCATTTATTTTTCTGGAGTTGAGCTGTAGGAGTTGCTTGTATATTTTTGAGATTAGTTGTTTGTCAGTTGCTTCATTTGCTATTATTTTCTCCCATTCTGAAGGCTGTCTTTTCACCTTGCTTATAGTTTCCTTAGATGTGCAGAAGCTTTTAAGGTTAATTAGGTCCCATTTGTTTATTTTTGCTTTTATTTCCGATATTCTGGGAGGTGGGTCATAGAGGATCCTGCTGTGATGTATGTCAGACAGTGTTTTGCCTATGTTCTCCTCTAGGAGTTTTATAGTTTCTGGTCTTATGTTTAGATCTTTAATCCATTTTGAGTTTATTTTTGTGTATGGTGTTAGAAAGTGTTCTAGTTTCATTCTTTTACAAGTGTTTGACCAGTTTTCCCAGCACCACTTGTTAAAGAGATTGTCTTTAATCCATTGTATATTCTTGCCTCCTTTGTCAAAGATGAGGTGTCCATATGTGTGTGGATTTATCTCTGGGCTTTCTATTGATCTCCAGTTCCATCAAACTGTTTTCAAGTCTTGTAGAAGCTCTGCTGGTTTTTCTGCCATCAATTACATAACCAGTGTGTTCATCTTCTTGCCTACGCCAAGAATTAATTCCTATACCCAGATGCAAAATGTCCCTTCTCTGGATTATTGACTCTTCCCGGTCTTGTTATTCTTTTGAAAGTTCTCGGACACTTTCAACAAATTATTTTTACATTTTATTTGTTTATTCTAGTCTTGGTTGGCCATAGTCACTTCATTCTAGCTAGAAGTTTAAATTTTTATTTACTTAGTTATTTAGCAACAGTTTTTGGCCCCAACTTTCACAGAGAGAATAATTTTTTGTTCAAAATTCTTGGGGAAAAAAGTATACCTCCAGTTTATTTCTGAGCACAAGGGGATCAAAACCATGTTTCTGTTTAGAATGTTTTATTTTTCATTGATCTATTTTCTCAATAGCAGATTCTGCTTTTAATTGTGAACAGATGGAACAAATTACAAAAAACAGAATTTTTACTTTACTGTCAAAATGTTACTTTTTTTACACAAGAACTTACTTTGTGTAATGTGGCTAAAGATTGACTTAGGAAATGCATTTTTGAGACTATTATAGTCAAGAATCTAGTCAGTGAGACCATAATGAGATGTAACTAATTTATAATGAAAACGTGCCAATCCAAAAAGTTCAGCATAAACAATGGCAAATTTATTGTCACTCAATAAATTTGTGAATAAAATTGAGTGACAATAGAGAAGAGAGTGAAAAAGTTGGCTTAAAAACTCAAAGTTCAAAAAACTAAGATCATGGCATCTGGTCCCATCACTTCATGGCAAATAGATGGCTAACCAGTGGAAACAGTGGCTGACTTTATTTTCTTGGGCTCAAAGATTACCACAGATGGTGACTGCAGCCATGAAATTAAAAGACGCTTGCTCCTTGGAAGAAAAGTTTTGACCAACCTAGATAGCATATTAAAAAGCAGAGACATTACTTTGCCAACAAAGGTCCATTTAGTTGAAGCTATGGTTTTCCAGTAGTCATGTGCAGATGTGAGAGTTGGGCTATAAAGAAAGCTGAGTGCCAAAGAATTGATGCTTTTGAACTGTGGTGTTGGAGAAGACTCTTGAGAACCCCTTGGTCTGCAAGGAGATTCAACCAGTCCATCCTAAAGGAAATCAGTCCTGAATATTCATTGGAAGGACTGATGCTGAAGCTGAAATTCCAATACTTTGGCCACCTGATGCGAAGAACTGACTCATTTGAAAAGACCCTGGTCCCATCACTTCATGGAAAATGGATGGGGAAACAGTGGAAACAGTGTCAGACTTTATTTTTTTTATCACTGCAGATGGTGACTGCAGCCATGAAATCAAAAGACGCTTACTCCTTGGAAGGAAAGTTATGACCAACCTAGATAGCATATTCAAAAGCAGAGATATTACTTTGCCAACAAAAGTCCGTCTAGTCAAGGCTATGATTTTTTCCAGCAGTCGTGTATGGATGTGAGAGTTGGGCTGTGAAGAAAGCTGAGGGCTGAAAAGTTGATGCTTTTAAACTGTGGTGTTGGAGAAGACTCTTGAGAGTCCCTTGGACTGCAAGGAGATCCAACCAGTCCATTCTGAAGGAGATCAGCCCTGGGATTTCTTTGGAAGGAATGATGCTAAAGCTGAAACTCCAGTACTTTGGCCACCTCATGCGAAGAGTTGACTCATTGGAAAAGACTCTGATGCTGGGAGGGATTGGGGGCAGGAGGAAAAGGGGACGACAGAGGATGAGATGGCTGGATGGCATCACCGACTCGCTGGACGTAAGTCTGAGTGAACTCCGGGAGTTGGTGATGGACAGGGAGGCCTGGCGTGCTGCAGTCCATGGGGTCACAAAGAGTTGGACACGACTGAGCAACTGAACTGAGCTGAACTGATTGTCACTCAAGACGGGATTGAGAGAAAATAAGCAAATTTCTAGTAATTCTTGTTTCTAAGTCAGCAGTATGAACTATTTCTCTCAGAATAACCAAAAGAAATAGCATGATTCTAGATCACCTAGAATTTCTAGGTTAATGAATCACTGCTACATGATTTTTTTTTTTTTTTCTCTTCAGGAAAGGGCAAGAGCTTGTAACCCCTGAGCTCATGAAGAATTATATCATACCTTGTTCCAAAAAAGATTCAAAATGACTAACAGAAACAGAAAGTAAAAGTATATTTCAAAATAAAATAAGGTATCAGGGCAAAGAAAAAAATAAAAAGAGTATAATTAGATGAAGCTAGGGAAAGGTAATGCATGCTGTAAGGGTCAAAGCAAGGAAACTACAGATTTATTAACCATCGTGCTTCATTCAGGCAAATAACACTCAGATTCATCCTTTTCTCTCCATTGACTTAGTGTTAAATCAATAACTGGAATTAGATCTAATGTTCATGGTTCATTTTCTACAGTTTGAAAAAAGAAATTCCTAAATAGATTGGACAGTGGTCTTTAAGATTGCCTACAAATTTGTGATTCTGTAAATGCAGGCCAATTCTGAAGGCAAGTGTAATTAAGACTTCCCTATGAGATGTGCTATGAAGAGGGACTTTCTGTTCCAAATAGCCTTCTTATACCCCAAAATTTCCTTCTCCTGAGACTTGGACTAAATTAGATGTGCAGGTTATCTAATATCTAGTGGTTCACAAAGCCTAAATTGAGAAATAAGGGATTAAGAGAATTAAGATCCCTGCTAAATGCATATCTATGATTTAGAAAGATAATGCTCATTACCAACTGAGCACTCTTGTTTATTCATCTTAACTCAGAGAAGGCTCTCTAAGATGTTTCCTGACTCTACCCTACCAATTTCGGTTGCTTCCATGAACCACCAACAAACCCAGGGATATGGGTCATTAAGTACCCACTCATCACATCCAACCAGTTGAGACTTCTTAATAATCTGATTAATCACTTCAGTATAAACCAATATTTTTATGAAACAATTAAAAATGCTTAGCATGAATGTCCATCAAACTTAGTAAGACTCTGCAGATGCATGTGGTATATTGTATTCAGTTTTGGGTATCTTGTTTATTAAAGGGGTTATGATAAAAAGTATAAGCTGAGAAAAGTGATGAGGAGAGCAAATAATGAAAAAACTGTGTCTAAAGATACTGAAAAGATTAGGAATGACAAAGATAAAAACATTTGTGAAAACAGTTACTGTCAGCATTAAGTTAAAGGATGATCTTTTGGAAGACAAAATTTATTTCTTTGCTCTTCCACAGACAAATGAAAGAATAAAGATGAATAAGTAAAAATAAAAGAAACATTCATTTTATATCCATTTAAAAATGTTTTTTTAACATTTTAGAAGAAACTTGTAATGGCAGAATGGGTTGTGTTATGAAGCTGTGCCCTTTTTGTCATTGAAAGTATTCAAGCAGAGTTTGAATTATCCATTCCATGATTCATTCATTTAATAAATATTCATGCAAGGCTTATTATGTTCAAGATGCTGTGCTGAGACTGTGGGAGAGATAAAGATGAATCAGACTGAGTTTTTCTGAGATAGTGGAGCTAAGACTTAAACTGAATAATCAGAAAACAAGGTAAGAAAGGAGAAGTGCCGTAGAAGATATATTAATAACATATAGAACTGTGAAGGAGGGAAGCATGACTTCCAGTTCATGGATGTGGGAGGAGTATTCTCTTCTCTACAATCCATTCCCCACAAAGCAGCAGAAAATCAGTTTGCATTACACTTCTGATCAAAACTCTTCCAACAGTTTTTTGTTGCACATCCAGAGTCCTTATACTGGTTTCTAAGTTCTGCTTGTCCCCAGTCTCGTGCTCCCCATGTGCCAGCACAGTAGTCTCTCTCCTTCTGAAACACACCAATCTTATTCATCCTCCAGCCTTTCTACTTGTCAGCTCATCTGCTGACCACACCTTGATTGTGTTGACCACTTCTTATTCTCCAGTCTTCAGTACCCATATCATTTCCTTCAAGGAGCCATCCTTGAGCTAATAATGCTCAATCTAAGTTAGCTGAGGGTGCCTTCCTTTATCTTCCATCTCTTTATAGTAAGGACCATTTTATTTTCTCCCCAGAATTATCAAAATCTGAAACTGTCCTTTCTCTTGTCCCTTTACTTATAAATGGTCTATTATCTTTCTAAACTAGAATGTAACAAGAGTAAGGATTTGTCTGTCTTTCTTGCTGTCGTGTCTTCAGCATCTAGATTAGAACAATGCCTAACACACTGAAAGTATACAATAAATACTTGCTGAAGGTTGAATAAAGAGTTATTTGCACAAGGGGGAGTTTAGACAAGGATCTTTAGCTCCTTCTAACTCTTATATTATGATATCAGTTCTCAATGCTAATTCCTCTCAACTAGGTCAGCCTTTTATTAAGTCTGGTATTTTGGTCATTGCTTTCTCCTGCTCTGTGGACACTCATCAACTTTCAGGTTCAAATGAAGACGTGTCTCTAGGTCATTCTTTCTAAAGTCTTCCTAAATTATGATTAACTTTTCTTTTTATAAATTCCTAAAATGTCTACCAATCAGCGATACTTTTTTAGTCTTACTTTGATACTACTTGATCTTGCTTCCTGTTTGGTGAATGCAGGATGGTCTACACTAGCTCTGGCTAATGGAAATATAATAGTGAAGTCACTCAGTCGTGTCCGATTCTTTGCAACCCCATGGACTGTAGCCTACCGGGCTCCTCCATCCATAGGATTTTCCAGGCAAGGGTACTGGAGTGGGTTGCTATCTCCTTCTCCAGGGGATCTTACCAACCCAGGGATGGAACCCGGGTCTCCCACATTGCCAGCAGACACTTTACCATTTGAACCACTGTAAGCCATATATGTAATTTTTTAGTAGCCACACTACAAAGAGGTCAGAAGAAATAGGTGAAATTAATCTTAATAATATACTTTAGTTTAACCTAATGTACCTAAAATATTATCATTTAAACATTTAATCAATATAAAAAATTTTAATGAGATAGTATGTACATGCTTAATGAGAAATTATTTTATACTGTTGCAGTATTAAAATTAAAATTTTAAGTAGTTAAAATTAAATAAAATTTAGATTTAATTACACGAGCTACAGTTCAAGTCCTCAGCTGACTATATATGGTTAATGGCTACATTTAGGTCAGCACAGAAATTCACAGCTAAATGGTGGATGCACTGGTCCTGGAACAGTCCCTTCAACAAGGCATTCAGTCTTTAGCTGGTAGCTAAATTAATGAATAGGATATTGTTTAATTTTTAATAAATGAGAAAATGAATGATTTGCATTTTCTCCGTGCTTAATTTTCTCCATACACGTGTTGCTAGGAAAAGGCATTAATGAGAGCAAAAACAGCACTAAAAAGTAAAAATACTGATGTATTTCATGAATGTCATGAGACTATGCTGCTGTGCTAAAAATGCTGCTGTTCTGCGTCATCAAGCGAATTTTAATCAGGGGGAGAGTTAAGTCAGGGCTGTCCTAAGCCTCTCAAGATTTTGCTTCCTTCTTTACACATACTAAGAGCTCTGTTAAACACAGTTGGAGTTGTAGCTTTACCATTTGCAAGCACCAGCCACATACCTGGTACTCTTCTGAATGTTTTGGAGTCCTCAACTCCTCCTTGCACAGCAAACCCCGGGTAATGTCCTCATTTCAGAGATGAGGTAATTAGGACTCAGAAGCTACTGGCAATTCACACTGCTAGGAGGTAGAAGAGGTCTTCCTAGATGACTCTAAAGGTAAAGAACCCGCCTACCAATGCAGGAGACGCAAGAGATATGAGTTCAGTCCCCGGGTTGGGAAGATCCTCTGGAGAAGGGCATGGCAACCCACTCCACTATTCTTGCCTGAAGAATTCCATGGACAGAGGAGCTTGGCCGGCTACAGTCCATTGGGTCTCAGAGAGTCGAATACAACTGAAGCAGCTTAGCAAGCATGCAGTAGGTAGAAGAGCTAAAATTAAAGGGGAAGAAAATTCAGTATTTCTATTTTAAATATGTTAAAAAGGTGGCCAGACTTTTTAAAAAGAAGTGGGAAAAAAAAACTGATGAAAAAATAAACTCCAGCCTCATTAGCCCCTTCCACACAGAACCGTGCTGAGCTAACAGATCCCTGGCCAAGAGGTAAGCTCTGATCAGAAGGGGATTCTTTCTCTTCTCTGAGGCTCCCCTGAAACATAAAGATGTATGAATGAAGAATCCAGTGAGATTATTTACTGGGGAAAGCAGAGGTGGAGAGGGAGCTGCAGAAAGACATCAGCTTAAAAAACATGTGCAACCTGAATCTAAGTGAGTCACAATACCATGTTCCTGCCAACATCATTCGGACAGAATTTACCCAGTCCCAATATGCAATGCAAGCTGAATTCCCTTTGAGGGATATATATACACACACACATATATATATGTATATATATATATCAAGATACATTAGTCACAGACTGTAATGAGAGGAAGAGAGCAAAATGTCAGCTATCCTTGGAGAAAATACATTAAATAGATGAAACTTCCCTCAGACACAAAAAACACCAAAACATCTTTTAAAACAACCATGATAATATTTAGTCAAAGTAAAATATGGCCACAAATGATCATTATGGTAGATTTACTTTTGAAGAGAATGTTTTATCATTTTATAACCTATTCAATAGTGGAATTTATAACCTATTTTATAGTAGATTTGATTTTTAAGGATCTTAAAAATCTTGGTTCTTTTCCATGTTATTCTATAGCAGATATTTTTTTTCTCTCTCTCACTAAGTTGGATTTTTTTTTCCTATATGTTTTTCTGGGATCTTCTCCAGAACACCACCCTCCACATACGCTAATTCAGGTTGTGTTTTCTGTTTTCTAAATATCAAATTGATCTTGTAATCTTTATTTCTGGAAAAAAAAATTTTCCTGGAAATGATGAGAATAGAGACCCAAGTACTTGTCAGCGATGGAGCTGGCTTTCCCCAGCTCAGATACCACCATAAACGGATTCCATGTAAACAGGACCCTAATGTGGTAGTTGGGAGTGTCTACTGAGGCTCCCTCCAACTTCCTATTAATATTATTTTTATAGTACTCTCAGGGCACACAGGAAGTATTTCATCATATCTGTACCTTATTTTATATTTGTCTCCCAAATAAATTCAAATGTGTGGCTTAGCATAAAGAATACTGTTTTAAGGGAGGAAGGCACGAATTTTAGTCTCAGAGCCTCAAGGATGTTGTTGAAGAGACCGCTCCAATCACATGGGGATTCTAAAGTTCTTCCTCTCACTCTTCACTAGAAAGACCGTTTGAGATACAATCCTCAAACTGTTTTTTGGAAAACAGGCAGGATATAAATTATAAATGAGTTCAAAATAAATAACTGATAAGAAAAAATAAGCTGTACTGAGAAAGAATTATAAAAGCAGATTCTAGAGTAATAACTTAGACTTTGGTGATTGATAAGAAAACTGAAAAAACCATGGACTATCCTATTTTATATGCCATTTTTGGATATATGCAAGAAAAAAAAAATCTCTAATGAGTCAACATAAATATTTGGGTTAGCTTGGAAGGACTATAGTTTAGTAGATTATGTCAGACTATTGATGAGATAACTTTGGAACAATCTAGTTCCTTTTACTCAACCTTGGAGTTTACCTGGTCATAGAAATTACTTTGGCTTCTTTGGGAAATCTGCTT
The DNA here is from genome assembly GCF_000754665.1 of Bison bison bison. Taxonomy (NCBI): domain Eukaryota; kingdom Metazoa; phylum Chordata; class Mammalia; order Artiodactyla; family Bovidae; genus Bison; species Bison bison. The sequence goes on from NW_011495082.1 coordinate 12,540,913, forward strand.
TGGTGGGTCTTGGCTGAGACACAGAGATCTATATTTTTAAGAGACTCTCTTAGAAAATATTAATGATCAGGTTGGTTTGAGCAAACCTGTTTTACAGTGCAAAGAACCAGTGATCTTCTAGTGTTAATTTGGTTCCTGAGCTTCTTTGTCACTTTGAAAAAATACTCTTCAGTGGTCACAAGAACTCTAGTCTGCTTGACCATCATATTTCAGTGGGGAAAAAAAATCTTAGTAAATCTTGTTTAGCTTCATTTGCATAAATGAGCACCACCACCCACCTGTGCCACCTCCCTCTAGCTAATTGCCTCACGTAACCCCAAAAAACTGTTCCTAACACTACAGTCACATCGGACTAGAGGTGACTCTACCAAGAAAATCACTTTTAAGGTTTGACCTGAAATAATTTACTGACCTCTACTTTGTATTTAAATAGCTCAGTTTTTTAATATAAAAGCTGAATGGCAATTTAGGAGTTGCTGTTTGTTGTTTAGTTGCTAAGTCATGTCTGACTTGGGACCCCATGGACTATAGCCCACCGGGTTCCTCTGTCCATGGGCTTTCCCAGGCAAGAATACTGGAGAGCGTTACTATTTCATTCTCCAGGGATCTTCCTGACCCAGGGATCGAACCCGCGTCTCCTGGTCTCCTGCATTGACAGGCCAATCCTTTACCGCTGAGCCACAAGGGAAGCCCAACAACTTAGAAGCAGTTGAATGTAAACATTTTCCATGTGCACTGTCTCCCTAAACTGGAAGGATAAAAAGGTAGGCAGTGTGGGAGGCCTCCCTGAAGTCACTTCCCCAAACTCAGCAAGACAGCTCCAGCCTCTTCTGCCTTGTCCTGCACTCTGCCATCTACTTTCCCATGAAAGATTGTTTTGCTGTTTGTTCTTCAGCTTCCCATTCTCTCTAAGCTTCTGCCTATTTACAAAGCTCCTTTTCTAGGAGTTTTAGCCATTTGCCCTCCAAACGTGTTGTCCCTTGACAATATTGCTCTGTTCCTCCCTGACACTGACCCTACGCTATGTTCTGCCACGTTCAAGTGACTCCTAACAAGTATTGTAAGCAGTAGATAAGCCGCAAATACTATCAGAGGGAGCATTATCATACTTTGTATTTGAAATCATAAAATCTTATCTTCGCTTTCTCACAAGAGGACCATTATCTCCATTTTCCACATGGGGAAACATACTCAGATCAAGTGACCGGCCTCTTTCAAATCAGTAGCAAGCCTGGAACTGGTGCTTACTTCTGTTCTCTGGTTAGCCCATGTGCCTGTCATTAAAACGTTATTTCATTCAAGAATTATTTACTCTTTCTTCCAGATCGTTAATAAAGACATTAAACAAAACCAGACCTCACACTGACCCTATAGTCAACACATTGCCCTGAGTCATTAGGACTTGTCCTCCAGCCAGTTCTCGGTCCATGTGACAGAGCCCATTGCAAACCCAATGCTAATTAGGTTGGCAAACAAGATTTATTGAGATACTGTATCAAATGCATTACAAAAATATAAATATATGTGTGTTAAGGCACATTCATTGTGCTCACTAAGTTTTTAATTCTATTGAAAATGCTATCAGGACTGTCTGGCACTATGTTTTTATAAATCTGTTCTTTTACAGAGAGCTCTTTTGATTCCATTATCCTCTCAGCATTTCAATCTTAACAGTGGTTCTGTTATTTTTTAAAAAAAAGGATTGATTTCACAATGGGAATTCGAGTACAGATGCCTTATTCCAAGATGATTATTAGTGAAATTAACAATAATTAACCCCATAAAAGAACACTGGGCCAAAGAGAATTGTAGGCATCTTAGTAAGTGTCTTGGGACCAGAAATAGGATTTCTGATTTCCCATCTCCTCCCTAGCACTAAACAGGATGGTTTCACAGAGAACTGAGCTTGTAACTGTGTCCTCCAAATGGAGCAACTATAATTCATGTCTGATTTTTAGACTTGTTTTCCTATGGTTTCTGCTAAGTTATGTTTTTTTTTTTTTTTCCCTAGAATTCATTTTACTTAACTACTGCATATGAATCTTTGTTGATATACTGTAAAACTTTACCTGCATATTTTTCAACCTGTTTAAGTCATTTGTTTGACAGAATTCTTCTATCTTTTAATGAAAATTTAAAATGTCATGAAAGGCAAGGAAATTCCGTTTAAACCAAAGTCAAAGTGGTCTCCTGATGACTGCCCTAAAGCATATTTTATATGAATGGAAATTGGGTCAGCTAGGAATTAAATTAACAACCACCATATTTCCTTAACCACAATTGCATAACCTTATGTCCAAGATATTAACAGATGAGGACTTTACCATTGACTTGCCAAAAAAATGCTATGCACATACAGTTTTGGGCCTGCTTTAAGAAAGGTCCCTTCTGGGCGGGCTTTTTTATTTTCAGTATTGATCTGAGCCATTTCACCAGGACTATCCACTGTACATATGTTCTAAGTAACACAAGCTTTAAAATTGTAATAGCCATCAACTAAATGGTCATGTTGGAAAACAATAGACAATTAAAATGTGGATGTCACGTATAAAGCTCTTTGCTAATCAATGGAACTCTTTATTAGAGTGAAACCAATGATGTATCTGGTATTTTTATTTTTTTATTAGAAATATAATAAATGGTATTTTAAAGGGTTTGAAGTCTGCATGGAAGAGAAACAAACTAAATTTTGGCATTTAGTAAGGGATTCCACAACTTTAGCTATATATTTTTAAATATATACATAGGAATCATTTTATATGTGCAATTCAATGAATTCATTTCTTTATAATTACAAGCATAGCAACAATTATGAATACATATTTAGATAGTATCAATTAATATGAAATGATATTTACATGCAAGAAAAATGCATGATTCAGATTTCAAGAGTTGCTTGTGGGGTCCTGTTCTGATGAGTTTGCTTTTTTGCCTCAAGGACATTCTACACAGGCAAGTTTACAGTTGCTCTAGACCGAAAAAAGACTGGCTGCTTTATTATTAGCAACAAACATGTGTGTGTTCCTTTAAGGGTATCAGCTGCTACAAGAACAAACTTGCAAACTGATTTCTGAGTTTAGTCCTATGTGGCAATAAAATAGCTTTCTCTAAACTGATTCTTATGAGTTTATATTATGCCATTATTTTTATTAACTTGAAATATACAAATTAAAAATTCATAAAGTGCAAACATGAAAGTAATTTCATATATATTGATATTCAGTTCAGTTCAGTTGCTCAGTCGTGTCCAACTCTTTGCTACCCCATGAATCACAGCACGCCAGGCCTCCCTGTCCATCACCAACTCCCAGAGTTTACTCAAACTCATGTCCATCGAGTCAGTGATGCCATCCAGCCATCTCATCCTCTATCGTCCCCTTCTCCTCCTGCCTCCAATCCCTCCCAGCATCAGAGTCTTTCCCAATGAGTCAACCCTTCGCATGAGGTGGCCAAAGTATTGGAGTTTCAGCTTTAGCATCAGTCGTTCCAATGAACACCCAGGACTGATCTCCTTTACAAGGTCTAATTTAGAATGTAATTTACATTTCTAAGTAACATGGTTTCACTATTGATTAACTTTTGTTTTCAAGTTTCATAAGGGTATGATATGGAAAGTGACTCACATTTCATGTGTCGTGAGTAGAAAAATCTTATAAAAGACTAAGTACTAATTTTTTAGCATTTCCTAGGTTTTGCTCTGTGCAAATTATATTCCATATATATCTTGCATCACAACAAATCTCTGAGACCCAGTCTATTATTATCCCCATTTCACAGATGAGGACTGTGAGGCACAGAGATGTGAAGTAGTTTTTCCTAGTTACACAGCCAAAAAAGCAGGATCTTAACACAAACAGTTTTTTGCAGAGCTCTTCCCCTGAACTCATGCTGAAGATAAGATAGGTCAGTAGGTGAGTGGTTCTCAGAGTTGGGCAAGGGTCAGAGTCAACTGGAAGACTCACTGAAACACAGATTGCCAGGCCTCCCCAGTCGAATTTCTGAGACAGTAACTCTGGCCTGAGACCTGAGAATCTGCATTTCTAACAACTTCCCAGGTGATGTTATATGCTGCTCGTCTGAGGCCTATACTTTTAGAGTGACAGATATGAGTGATTCTGGAAGACAGGAAAGTGAAATACATACAGAGATTTCAGGAGCTAGAGATGCTACCCTGTGACTGAAGACAGAAAGGTGGGGTGGGTGGTTGGACCCCAAGAGAGCAAAGCAAAATGTTCAGGTGGAGGGAGTCTTGGAAGAGGAACGCCTGAGCTAGGGATCTGTGCCAACATGTGAGTCTGTGGTCAGGAGGAGAGAGCAGGTGGGAAATCCTACGAGGAGACAGATGCCAAACCAAGGAGGAAATTTTAAAGAGGAATGTTGAAAGTGCCACAGTAATTTCTGCTTAAAAACTCAACCCTGGGAAAATATTTGACTTCCCTAAAGCACAATGCCCTCATAGCTCAGTTGGTAAAGAATCCGCCTGCAATGCAGGAGACCCCGGTTTGATCCCTGGGTCAGGAAGATCCGCTAGAGAAGGGACAGGCTTACCACTGCAGTTTTCTTAGGCTTCCCTGGTGGTTCAGCTGGTAAAGAATCCGCCCGCAATGCGGAAGACCTGGTTTCGATCCCTGGGTTGGGAAGATCCCCTGGAGAAGGGAAGGCTACCTACTCCAGTATCTGGCCTGGAGAATCCCATGGACTGCAGGCCATGGGGTCCAAAAGAGTCAGACACGACTGAGCGACTTTCACTTTCACTTTCAAAGCACATTGATACAGTGAACAGCAGACAGAAGTGGCAAAGACATCAATCTGAGAGGCAGGAATGATCCCCGCCCCGGCTCCCGCCCCCTCCAGCCTGCTGGATCCTGTGGCAAAACTTGCCCTCTTTGAGCCTCAGTCTCCTCAATCTACATTTTATTTATTCTGGTTCATCTCTAAAGCCCTTTCTTATTTTAATGGTCTAAGTTTAAAACTGAGAGGGATGGTGGGCTATGACTTCCCAGTATACTTACTTTAAAATGTTTCTCTCTTATATCTATGATGCTTATAAGCTGATCATCCCATTACCCAGTCTGAGGTAGAATGGAGGTCTATGAACTTTATCAATGATTTCTTATTCAAATGGGTGATGTTTATATTTGCCTCTAGTTTTGGTTTGAGTCTTCAGGTAGCACTGCAGTTAAATCGTGGTTTATTTTTAGCAGCCAGAAACTGTTATGTGTGCTACCTCTCAGGGCTGCCTTCTATGTAGAAGTCTGGGAGAGCCACCAATATGGTCAATGGGAGAAGTGAGATGCATCAAGCTTGTTTTCTTGGCTGTTAATTGACAGAGGCATCAACTTGGGGGCATGTTTCATTTACTCTCAAATTAAGATGGCATGCCTTGTCTCCTGCTCACCCAGTTCTTTGTATTAGAGTCACGGTGCTTTTTTAAGTCTATAGGAGAGAGAGGTGAGTTTATTTCCCTGTATGGGGTCTCCAAAGAATTCGGGAGAGGGATGTTTCAGCCGCAGGATGTGCAGAGGAATGTTGGGGTACTCACACTCCTCTTGACATCCCTCCTGTAGGCGTTCTCTTCTCTCCAGGATGAGGCCGGTAACCTTTCAGTCTCTAGTTCAGTCCTGTACTATTTTTAACAAACCCCAACAGAGTGTTACAGTAGAGCTTGAGTCTGCCCTCGAGTTTCTCAGCCAGAACTTCCTATTTCCAGCTCTGTGTTTAACCTCTTCTATA
>NW_011495082.1:12546745-12574017 GCF_000754665.1 Bison bison bison
TCTATATGGTTAGTCAGATGGAAGAAAATCATGATGGTGACTCTGTAGCACATACTTTTTGTAGGGTAGGGAGTTTGTAGTACTTTTTATTTTTTGAATATAAAAACTATGATCCAAGAGACAGAAAGTGGCTTGCTCCAGGTCATCCAGAGAGATAGCAGTAGAAGCACTAGAACCTGGATCACTGTCTTTAAGCCAGGAGAGTCTCTAGTGGACCCCTTCTGTTGGGGACGTTGCTACTAGCAAAGGTTTTTCTGTTGTACTAGTTCCTGCTTGGGGCTTCCCTGGTAGCTCAGACAGTACAGCATCTGCCTGCAATGTGGGTGACCTGGGTTCGATCCCTGGGTCGGGAAGATCCCCTGGAGGAGGAAACGGCAACCCACTCCAGTAAGTACTCTTGTATGGAAAATTCCATGGATGGAGGAGCCTGGTAGGCTACAGTCCAGGGGATCACAAAGAGTTGGACACGACTGAGCAACTTCACTTCTAGCTTCTGCTTGAACACATACTCACACATGCATTTGCACACTTTCACATACCCATAGTCATCACTCGCACACTCTCACACTTGTGTAGCTTCAGGAATACCAGAACACTCACATCCCAGTGTGGCCTGCCACTGAAGGCCCAGCTTATTTACCCAGATTCCTTTTGCTGGATCAAAGCGATCCACACAGGATTTGAAATCTGGTGTCAACACCCAGCCAAGGGTTTGGACCAGGACTTGGCCTGTGTGGGATTTTCCTGGGGAGGCTCTGACTCTGGTTTTCCTGGTGTTTGGTTAAGTGGCAAACAGAAACAAAACTTTCAGGAGAAAGTGATCAGAAAAGAAAATCCAACGGCAGGATTCTAAGATCAAGTGGTCAGAAGGCAGCTGGTGCCTGGGAACCAATGACATAAAAAGTGAATTTTAAAGACAAGCATCCAATAACTGAACAGTTCCAGATTCCAGAAACCAAACCCATGCACGTAACAGTGAGGCGGGCACAAGGAAGTGGAAGGTCCTGAGGTCTCTCTGGTATCGCAGGATAATAGGAGTGAGGGTACTATCCCACAGCTCGATGCTAACCATGAGGAAGATGGCTCAGGTGTTGCTGGGCTTGACTGGCCTTTGAACCACGTGACGCTCTGTGCTGTCTTCTGTGGCAGCTTGTGACATGCAGGGTCTTCACCTCTTCCTTGCACAAAGGAAGCAAACTGACTAGACTTTAGTCACCCAAAAGTGGCAAAATTTAAAGAACACTGAGATGTTATAATTAATTCCTTTGTGGCACTAACTACTGCCAGGGTTCCCCTGGTGGCTCAGACGGTCTGCCTGCAATGCTGGAGACCCAGGTTCAATCCCTGGGTCAAGAACCATAAGTCCCTCTTACCCGCACCCCCCCCTCTCCCCCCGCTTGCAGCCTGATAAATGTCACCCGGGTAAGATAAGGTTTCCTGAAGGTGACCTGAATTCTCCTGGGCAAACAATGGAGCCTCACAGGAAAGCACCTGACAGCTGTGTGAGAGCAGTCTAGACCACGTTCTCACAACCTCCCAGACGCTGAATGTCAGGTTTATCCAGACTTGGATCACAATGATCACTGTACATAGCTCTTAATTAATCAACAAATTAGTCAACAATATGCAGATAGGTAAGATAATTGTTTGGCATGCCTATCGCCTTCTCTCTTTATGTAGTCTGTCTTATGTCTAGGCAAAGTGGGTGGCCACAGGCCAGATGAGATTTAAGCACTACAGGGCAAGAAAGGACACTGCTTCAACTATAAACTCCACCCATGACCGGGACACAAACAATGTACCATACACAAGGGTGTAACTATTCCTTTACCAATAATAAAGCCAGGAGTTTCTCACCCTACAAAGAATGCATTTACATTTAATCTTGCAATAGACCTTCCTGGAAACATTTTTGCTAAGAGTCAAAATCAACAAACCAGCGTGGCCAGACTTCAGGGCAGGTGCATATGCCAGCAGTGAGTTTGCAAATGCGGAATCTTCACGTTTTTGTCAAAAGAAGGTACAGACCTCTTAGAAATAAAAAAACCAAGTACCATTTCCTGATGGAACTTGGCTTTTCTAAACCCATGTCTGGACTCATTTGCCAATGAAGTCTTTATATTTTAACACTTGAAAGGCAGAAGTAGACTAAAGTTATATCTTAGGATTGACCCAATATCCTGTTATCTCCACGCCAACCTTCACTTAAGGTTAGATTTTGATATGAATCTCCTTTGATCTTTCTACATCAGTTGGATGGTGAATCAATTCTCAGTGTTTACTTTGTAGTATCACGATAATAAAAATATTGTAGCCACTTTGCTTTACTGTTCAAACTTTCTCAAAGAAGTAATCCTAATGTCAAATGGGTCATCAAAAATGCCAAAGTGTTTTACCAGTTGTTCATGTATCGATCACATGAAGCACCTATCCCTAGAATTACTTCTCTATAAAGTGAATAAAACAGCAATGAATTGTGGAATATTTTTTTAAATCCCATGTTAAATCTGCACAACCATCAAACATACAATATCATGTTTCTTCATAGCATTCAATGGATATTATTTTTCCTAAGGTGCCTTCTATGTTCTTGTTGCAATTTATATTCACTCTTTTTTGTTTTGTTTTGCTTTCATTTGCCAAAACATATGTTACTGACCATTTAAGGCAAAACAGCCCTGTGTGTAGAATCGCACATGGCAAATGCTTGCATTTCAATTAAACCCAGATCTCTTGACATCTTTATGCATCTGAGCCCCAGCCATCTGAGGGTAATTCTGTCAGCCCCCTACCCCCACTCTTGATCAGTGTAAGCATTTCTATTCTTAGACTATGAAATATGCGCCTTAAGTGTCGAGGGAAGGATTGCTGGCTTGTCACAGCTGCAGCCTGCTGGGGAGTACTTTGTGTGAACCACGAGCAGGACTTTCCTGCCTTCCTTCCCAGCTGCGCCCCTCTGAATGGGAGAAGGTGGACCCCAGGCTCATCACTCCTCTTTGTGCCCTCACACCAAACCTAAAGGGCTGAAAAGAGGCAGGCTGGGCTGGGAGGTGCAGAGGCCAGTTTGTTCCCACTGAGCAAAAGAATAGCTCAGAAAGGAGACCAAATAATTGTCCTCTTACGCTGCCTGGAAAGAAGACAGAGGCCATTAAATGAATGAATCCTTCTTTGGGAGCTTCTGTACCAGGTTGATAACCATATTTGAATCAAAACTGGATAATTTTAGGGAGAAAATAATCTGAAAAATGTTAGGTAGAAGACATCAGGGGAAAAAAACCTTAAATAGCAGTTCATTTTTATTTGCTGGTGATTAACTCGAACCATAGTCATTTGATGACTCCCAAGTCTGTTTAAATGGTGAAAAGACATTTTTTCCAGTATTTTAAGATCAACAAAAGCCAGATATTTGTATTTCTGCACTAAATTGTGGCTTAATTTAAATAATATTGACTTAAAGTAAAGACACCTTTTTTTTTTTTATTAAAGTCCGTTGCTGCCAGAATCAATCAGAAATAACATAAGGACAGATGAGAAGTGAGGCGTGAGAATTTTCATTTGGGTTAAAAATAAAAGAATAAACTGAATTTTAGTTGTAGGAACCACTGCTGATATGTTTCATACCATCTAAAGCCTGAGAATTACACTGCTACTTATCCTAACTCAAGCTTTCAATACATCTTAGAACTCCTCATGGAAAAACCCCAGAGATTCCTTGTTCTAGTTACTTAGAGGACATGGCCATTATTCATTTTCTTCATTAAAGAGTCTAAAATACAATTTCTGTGACAATCAAAAAAGATAAAAGCCCTCCAGTTTTTCTTAACTCTTTCCTAAGGGCTTCCCAGGTGGCTCTGTGGTAAAGAATCTGCCTGCCAATGCAGGAGACCTAGGTTTGATCCCTGGGTCAGGAAGATCCCCTGGAGTAGGAAATGGCAACCCACTCCAGTATTCTTGCCTCAAAAACCCCATAGATAGGGGAGCCTGGTGGGCTACAGTCCATGGAGTCACAAAGAGTTAGACATGACTTAGCTAATGAACATGCACACACACAAACATTTCAAAAGGTTGTAGGAACCAGTTTACACACCCCTAGTACAGATTAATCAAAGTATAACATAGGTTCCATAATGATAATAAAAGTGTCCTTAGAATTTAACACTCTTTGAAGAGAAATAATTCTAACTCAGTTCGTTGATTGAGTTTGTCCTGGTATCTGAAACTACGTTTATTTTTGTTGGAATACATATACCTTTGAGAGATAGAAGTTTCATTTGTTTTTATTATTAGATGGCACAACATACTTCGGGTTCAAGCTGTTCATTTGAAGACCACTTTTGTCTTCCTTTTTAGAGTAAAATTTTTTCCAGATACTCTGCACCTGTTTTCACAATGCCATAGTCAGAACATTGTCTCTGCTTAACATTAGTTGCTAAGCAGAATATATTTCAGTACACCAGCTGTAAAATTGTCAATCAAGCAAGCATTGCAAGTGTTTGGTAAGCTGAGAGCACCTTAAATTAACAGCCATTCTCTGATATCCAGCAATTGATGCTAGGATATCTAACTTGAACAGAGTCATGCTTTTTATTATGTGAAATAAGAGATGTGATGAAAAAAGTCTGAAATCTTTAATATTTCCCACTGTTTCATTGGGGTACTTGTTTGAGTCTTTTAATCTCTTTACTGAGACCATTCTGTCATGAATGGCCATGTTCACAAAGGTAAAAAGGTTTTATCAACAGCAGATGGGATTCCTTTCACGTACCAACAGAATAGAAATTGTTTTTTAAAAACACGTTTTCACTTCATTTTACTTAAGAAAATGTGAGGTCCAACCCAAGACTCTTAAATTAAAATTATTTAGTGATTTTTATTATTAAATTAGCTGATTTAATTTACTTACTCTTGCCAAATATAGGGCAACATTCAAAGGATGTACAACATTTGTAAACTCTGGTTTCAAGTAAGGGATGCTTGGTACAGTGAGGAAATGTTGGATAGAGATTTATCAGACATCATTCATCTTCATAGTCAGGATGGGAGTACATGGAGAGCTTTTGTGTGTGAGCACTCCTTGAATACTTATTATGAATGTGCATTAAACAATCTCTGTGTGATTTAACAGAAAATGGACTACAGGAAGCTGTTCCCCTTATCTTGAATCTAAAGAGATACCAATGCAGAGATTATACAATGGAGCAATGCTTATTATAATGGAGTTTGGTACTGTATTTGTTATTACCTGTACATTTTCCAATGGACTTCATGTGACTGTGATAAAGAAACAGTCTATGATAGCTAAACAAAGGAGTAGTCATTTCAGTTCATGTTTGAACTTCCACTCTTCTGTACAATTCAAACGAAGTCATATCCAGCTGCTTACTTACTCCAACCATAAAACGCTGCTTTATCGTCTACTTCTGTGGTATCTTTAAATATACTATATAAACCACTGTAATATGAGAAAGTCGAGGTTTCAGTTGCATCAGAATCAGGAAATACAGGGTTAGGATTGCCAAAGCAATTTCAAGTCAGACACCCACTGCCCCAGTCAGACACCCACTGCCCCATTATGAGTAAGATAATAGTGCCTTTCATTTTATAAACTCATAGTTTAGTACCATTTGTGTTATAGTATGAACGTCTGGTTATTGGTGATAGACAAGATGGTAAACCTGAGGAGAACCATTCCCCCTTAAGATTATAGTACATTCTGATTCGTCTTTTCACACTCACAACCTCCAAGTAGTGTAAGCTTGAGACAGCTGTGAGGCTCCTTTCATCGAACGCATCAATCCCAGTACCCAGAGTATTTCATGTGGAACATGGCCTCCAAGTTTAACCAAATCATTAGCCTCAGAGAGAGAAAGGCCTTTGAACATTAACGAGTATTTTTAGTAGCATTTATGTGATTATAGCCGAGCACATAAGAAAGTGCTCAAAGAAAAAATTTGGAGAATACAAAAAAAGCATGAAAAGAAAGATAATGTTTTACATTTTACTGAATATCCTTCCTACCCTTACAGATGCTTCTACATCTCTATCTTCCAAAATAAGCATGCTGTTGAATCAGTTTGTGGGGTACTTCTTTCAGTTGTTAATATTTTTGACCATTTTTTCTCCACAATAAATATTTTTTTAGTAACATGATCATTTAAGGCTACATAGTCCATTGTCTGGATATAAAATCATTTGCTTAACTACTCTCCTATTTTGGGGCTTCCAAAAAATATACCATTATAAATAAGGCTACCCTGTACCAACTTTAATTTTTTTAGAATTTTTTTTTAGAAACAGACATTTGTAGAAGGGGGGACAAGCACTTTTTTAAGATTTTTGATAGTCATTATCATATTATCTTTCAGAAAGTCTAATTTGTACCAATTTATTCCCAGCACAATATTCCTTTAAGTGGAGCCATTTATGGAAACTTTCATGCTCATATTTTACTTAAACTTTTTCAATACATTGAACAGTTGTGTCTAGTCCTATATTATAAATATAAACAGCAAAAATGGTGGAAACAACATCTGAACTTAGCCTTTTCTTCTTTCACCGAACGAGAGCAACCTATTGAAGTTGCAGTGGAAGAATGTACCTACTTCCTCCATGTTGATATGATTTAATCTCTGCCTTAATATTCTGACTCTTAGCTACACAGGAAAAATTTCCTTCAGTTTGTAAAGGTTTTATTGTTGCTGTATCATTTCTAGTTTTCTACACTGAGGGCAACAAGTGAATGATTCTTCTTTCTTCTTCAAGGTACCCAAGCCAATAGAGGTGAGCCAAAGTAGGCAATTTGGCAAAACAATCCAATGCTCAGCTGACACGTGGTTGTTACACACACAGAAGTGAAGCAGGCAAGTGAGTTTTGGCTTTGATTGTGGGTGTGCCTTCTCTGCTCTGCATGTCCACCAATCCATCTGTACGTGCTGTGAGGTGACTGTGGTCTGCATGCTGGCCCCTTTCTCTCTCCTCTCCCCTTCTTCCCCTCCCTTCTACCTCCCTCTTTCAACCCCTTTCTTCTTCTCTCCATCTCTTTTATGAGGAAAGAGTCACAAGAAGGAATGCAATCAATGAGAAAACACTCCAGTGGAGGTAGATGACAAGCAGCAGCTGCCCAGGACCCAGAAATGCACAGATCAGACCTGTTTTGTTTTGCTCATGAACTAGGATGGATCACAGCCCTGGGCATAAACTTAGAGATAATGTTTCTTTGTTTAAACTTTTAAACAGATAGGGAGAGAAACTTGGTCATACAGAGGTACCAGGGGGCTGACTGAGTGCATTCACCAACACATTTGTGCCTCTAGACATATATGTGGAGTTACCTTAAATCTATCAAACATGAAGTAAAATGATAGATAGCTAAATGGTTGAGAATATAAAACAGAAAATACAGTACAATATTGAGATATATTTATGACCATAATCTCATTATCTTATTGGAAGTACATATAGCATTCACTGTATCTCTTCGGCATAGAATAATACCGAACAGGTAGTTTATAAAACCTAAATCTTCTGATCTTTAAGCCAACAAGCCATATTTTTGGTTGATCATTTCTCAATGTATTGAGAAATCCCTATACATTTCTTTCTGAAAAATTAGTATTTTATTTCCTTTTGTGTTACATTTCAGCCACGTTCCCACATTCTTCCCTTTTTATTAACTGTGGAGATATTCCAACCAATTCACCCTGGTAAAGGAGGCAGATTTTCAAGCTGTTAGTCTAATAGCAACAGTTAGTCTAATTACAGTTAGTTTAATGAAATAAACATTATTGTTGGAGTTTTTTGTTTTTTGTTTTTTCTGATGAAGCAGCATTTTAACCCTTACAATGTGTGGGTCTTGAATTGGTGGCTGTTGCTATTTGTGAACTCCAAAGACCTCTGCACATGCGCACGTGTGCGTACACACAGACACACAGACACACAAACACACAGACACACAAAAAAAAACTTGGGAAGTTAAGAAGAGCTCCTGTTTGAAAAAAAAAGTGTGTTTGGTCAGTGAATATTCTAACTAAAGACAACCAAATCAATCAAAAGTCAGCAATTTTCTCAAGCTCCATCTCCCTTCCTGCCAATTAAGTCACAGGAAAGCGCTCACACTCACACCTGCACCTGGGAATCCCAGGCACTCCATGGCCCGAAGCATCTTTCCCCAGAAAAGAGCTCTCGAGCTCTTCCTGAACACACGCCGTGTAGTTCCCTTTCATTGTTTAGGTGGTAGGGTTGATTGGTTTCTTTTGAACCTCAGGTGCAGAGAGTCAAGTTAATCATATTCAGTTCAAAGCACTTGATCACCAGTGATCTGCGCAAGGCCCCTTGCACTGGAGTATTTATTCCCTGTTGGCCCCATTTTTTCTTCCATATTGCAGGAAGCTATTCTAATGAGTTCAATACATATCTTTCTAGTATAAGGATGATATATAAGACATTTGATAAATTTGTGGTACCATTTTGTTAAATTTTTATAGCATCTATTTCTTTCAGCTCTGAAATGTTTCAAAATGCATCCTGTGTGCCCACCATTATTTTTTAAAAAAGCCTCTCGCTCCAACACTGTCATTGTTAGAAACAAATTAATCCCCCTGGGTGTCTTCTCTATCTAATCCTAGTCTGCCTCTCCTCACCCAGGATGCGGCCCAAAGTTTTTTGTTCTCATTTCCTTCCAACTCTCTCATCTTTTAAGACTTTATAAAAATACAATTAAAATTGCACAGATTATTTTCAGGAATACTAAGGCGTGGATAGAGCTAGGAAGCTTCAAACACTTTTCTTTTTTTACTATGTATACGTTTATTTTGAAAAATTTGTTTTTCCCTTCTCCCAAAAAAACCACTAAGTATATTGTTACAATCAATATTTTCACATACTTTTTTTTTCTTCTTTAAATTTGATTTATTTTTAATTGGAGTATAATTGCTTTACAATGTTGTATTAGTTTCTACTGTACAACAGCATGAATCAGATGCATGTATATGTGAACCTCCCTCCCACCCAGCCGGCATCCCACATTTCTAGGTCATCACAGAGCACCAAGCTGAGCTCCTTATGCTATATAGCAGCTTCCCACTAGCTATTGTAGATATCTATTTTACACATGGTAGTATATGTATGTCAATTTTACTCTCTCGATTAGTCCCACCCTCTCCTTCCCCCACTGTGCCTACAAGTCAGCCATATTTGTCATTACTTTTTTACCGGCTTGTTCTTCCATATCCACCCCCTACATAGTGTGGTTTGTAGAAAGCACATAGACTAACACTTCCATGCAATCTGTACTAGATGCTTGGGAAAACAAAAAGAAAATTGCATGCTCCTGAATCCCTTCATCCTGGTTAACATATTAAAATTTAGGGGGAGAAAAAAAACTGTTAGAGAACAACCAAGGCAGTGTTTAATTAAGAGCCAAATTTCTTAGAACTTAATTTTTTTTTAATTTTAGCAAAATAATTGGGATTGATGTGGTCAAATTAATCTTCACTGTCCCCTCTCCCCTCTTCTCTGCTAATCCATTATTAATCCTAATTTACAGATGAGGAAATAGAGACTTAAAAGTAGTACTTACTCATGTCCATATAGTTTTCAGGACATGAATCTAGATTTTTTAGCTCCAAAGTTCATGCACTAAAATGGGTTCTCCAACAGTTTATCAATAGGCTCAAAATTTGGCCTGACCTTATAGGTATGTCCGCCTTACTCGGGTCCTCATTTATGCAATAATCTTGGCCCATTCTGTGTGCCAGGTGCTGCGTTGTGTGAACACTGGAGTCGGAAGGATTAGGTGCCCAAGTCTTCTCAAAAGAGCCAAAAGTCTGAGCAAAGCATGCCTTACTTATTGTCAAAGCCCAGACATTCTTATTCAGATGAAGTCTAGTAAAGTGCACATCAACAGCATCCTTAACGAGGGAAAATATAATAAGAAAGACTAAAGAATAATAAACAGAAAATTGCACCCCCTTTCTTGGTTTACCGCAGGTCCCACTGCTTTTTCTGCACAATGACTCTCCCATTCCTACTGTGGACTCACCAAGTCCTGTCTTGGACTTACTCTCCAAACTTTAGATCAAATATGATTTACTAGTACACATCTATTATCATGATTTGGCTAGCCTGGTGGCTCAGGGGTGAAGAATCTGACTGCAATGCAGTAGACTCAGATTCGATCCCTGGATTGGGAAGATGCCCTGGAGGAAGGCATGGCAACCCACTCTAGTTTTCTTGCCTAGAGAATCCCCATGGACAGGGCCTGGTGGGCTACAGTCCATGAGGTCACAAAAGAGTTAGACATGACTTAGCAACTAAACAATAACAACTATCATAATTATCCAAAGTGATCACTTGGATTTTAGCACCTAATTCCAAATTTTATAGACCTAAAAACGTATTAGAATCTGCTTCTGATGAAAAGGAAGACTTCCTCAGATCCATGTAATGATCTATTTGTTCCACTCTTGGAAAAAATATATTAATCAGAGTCCATAGTGCAGCAACAAATTAAGGTCAGGAAGTGCCATTTTTAAAGTTATTTCCTCCATTGTGTATATGTACCACAGCTTTCTTATCCATTCATCTGCTGATGGGCATCTAGGTTGCTTCCATGTCCTGGCTATTATAAACAGTGCTGCGATGAACATTGGGGTACACGTACACAATGGAGTATTCCTCAGCCATTAAAAAGAATACATTTGAATCAGTTCTAATGAGGTGGATGAAACTGGAGCCTATTATACAGAGTGAAGTAAGCCAGAAAGAAAAACACCAGTACAGTATACTAACGCATATATATGGAATTTAGAAAGATGCTAACAATAACCCTGTGTACGAGACAGCAAAAGAGACACTGATGTATAGATCAGTTTTATGGACTCTGTGGGAGAGGGAGAGGGTGGGGAGATTTGGGAGAATGGCATTGAAACATGTATAATATCATGTATGAAACGAGTCTCCAGTCCAAGTTCAATGCACGATACTGGTTGCTTGGGGCTGGTGCACTGGGACGACCCAGAGGGATGGTATGGGGAGGGAGGAGGGAGGAGGGTTCAGGATGGGGAACACAAGTATACCTGTGGTGGATTCATTTCAATATTGGGCAAAACTAATACAACATTGTAAAGTTTAAAAATAAAATAAAATTTTTTCAAAAATTAAAAAAATAAAGTTATTTCCTAGATTTTTGTGAACACACTCTAGAATTTACTGCTAATGAAGCCACAGTTGGAATTCTCAGCCTGTCTGATGCCACCAACTAGATTACCCTATGTTATAAGCGGCATCCTAACAAAACAGACACAATATGGAAACAAATACCAGCTCAAGTGGCTCACATGGGTCGCCTCCAGGTCACTCATCCACATGAGCAGCATTTTATGGTTTGGTTCAGTGCTGCCCGGAGGTACACATTAACTTTAAAGAGAATTACTGAAGATTTCCTCAGAAATGAGTCCAAGCAATTTCCCTTCTTTCATTTGTAATGTGTTGACATTAATTAGTACCTAATTCCTAGAATGTGTTCAGGCTACAGTGATGGACAGAAAGGAATGATTTCTGGGCAGATTAGGCACACAACCTCCTGGCCCAGTTACAGACGTTCAGCCTGGCTGCTATCAGAACTGAGTCTTCATCAGACTAGTTCACATTCCTCACTAGGGCCCAAATATCTTCAAGAGAGAGTAGGAGCTGGTTCTCGCAGTAATAGTCATTCTTCCTTAAGAAACTCACCATATCCTGAGTTATTGTCCAAGAGCTATGAAGAGAAAATGTTAAGAGTCATTTAATGACGATGCACAGTGACTGAGCAAGTTAGTCAAAAGCAGATCTGACTCCAGGTCCCTCTGTCTTTATGTTACTTCAATTTTATATATTTGTTCACTCATCGCTGATCCCACATCTGCACAAGAAGCTTCTATGTTTCAATGAAAATGAGCATTCTGAAGGGTAGCTTCATAATATCACTTAAGCTACTACTTAGAATTAAAGTATGGAGGGAGACTGAAGGAGTAGTATGGGATATTTCATGCATATTGTGTCTTTGTCTAATAAGGGAAGTCTTCTCCCTGGACAGAGAGCTGTGATATGCTTGTGCCATTTCAGAAATTCACTGGAAAATGTTATTAAAGGCTACCATTTGACCTTCTCCTGATATTTTATCATCTTCACTTCAAAATATATTTGACTATTAGAAAGATAGAGAGTTAACAAATTAAATGGTGAACATGAGGGAATACAACCAAAATTGTATTTTTTTTAAGTGAGTATGAAAACTACTTAATATTAGTAGAGCTAATATTATTAAAGCTTAATAAATGATATAGCACTGAGCAGCCCAGAATAGTAGAAATACACAGCAACACAGAGACTGAGTTGAATAAGGTAAAACTAACTGAGAGTGAAAGTGGAGAGTGAAAAGCTTGGCTTAAAGCTCAACATTCAGAAAACGAATATCATGGCATCCGGTCCCATCCCTTCACGGCAAACAGATGGGGAAACAGTGGAAACAGTGGCTAACTTTATTTTTCTGGGCTCCAAAATCACTGCAGATGGTGACTGCGGCCATGAAATTAAAAGACGCTTACTCCTTGGAAGGAAAGTTATGACCAACCTAGATAGCATATTCAAAAGCAGAGACATCACTTTGCCAACAAAGGTCCGTCTAGTCAAGGCTATGGTTTTTCCTGTGGTCATGCATGGATGTGAGAGTTGGACTGTGAAGAAGGCTGAGCACCGAAGAATTGATGCTTTTGAACTGTGGTGTTGGAGAAGACTCTTGAGAGTCCCTTGGACTGCAAGGAGATCCAACCAGTCCATTCTGAAGGAGATCAGCCCTGGGATTTCTTTGGAAGGAATGATGCTAAAGCTGAAACTCCAGTACTTTGGCCACCTCATGCGAAGAGTTGACTCATTGGAAAAGACTCTGATGCTGGGAGGGATTGGGGGCAGGAGGAGAAGGGGATGCCAGAGGATGAGATGGCTGGATGGCATCACTGACTTGATGGATGTGAGTCTGAGTGAACACCGGGAGTTGGTGATGGACAGGGAGGCCTGGCGTGCTGCGATTCATGGGGTCACAAAGAGTCGGACATGACTGAGCGACTGAACTGAACTGAACTGAGATTTACCTAACTTCATTTATGAAAATTAAAAATGCAAGTGCACAAAACAACCATATACATTTCACAAGGACACATACAAAGATACATAATGAAAACACTGTGTTATTTTTAGAGGAAAGAAGGAACTAGGCCTAGAAAATAAAGACAAAAGAGGAGTAAGAAACAGAGAGGCTTCCCCAGGACCAGTAATTATAATGAGCTGGAAGTGGAGGGATACTATTATCTCAATACCTCAGTACCTTGAATTTAAAAAAAAAAAAATTGTCACACTAATTGTCCCAAGCAACATAATCACTTAAAACTTCTGACTCTCAATATTAATCCCACTCTGTGCTTTAGGATAATATTTTATTAACAAGCACATCACAATGAGTCTTTACATATTTAGAATAAACTGTGAACAATAATAGTCATGAGTATTAATGTTATGACCATTATTGTTCATGACATATTCTAAACACATAAACTCATTTTATTACAAGGATACTCCAGAGCAATGTACAGGAAAGAAGACCAGGACTCCACTGTTTCACCCTGCCTTCTTGGATGTGATCTAAGAAAAACATAGATGTTCATGCAGTAAGGAAATAAAGTCTTTGAGTACATGTGATTTTTTTGCATTTCTTTCAGCCCATTTAGTTTATTCTCATCTATTAGAGAAGTATTAGCTAGACTCGATCCACATTCAAGCAAAGGCAAAATTACCTATTCACTTCCCAGCCAAGATAGTTAGAATATGCTGGTCAGAATATAAGAGGAAGGGCTTCCATGATAGCTCAGTTGGTAAAGAATCCACCTACAATGCAAGAGACCCCAGTTGGATTCCTGGGTTGGGAAGATATGGTGGAGAAGGGATAGGCTACCCACTCCATTATTCTTGGGCTTCCCTTGTGGCTCAGCTGGTAAAGAATCTTCCCACAATGCAGGAGACCTGGGTTGGAGACCTGGGTTGGGAAGAGCCCCTGGAGAAGGGAAAGACTACCCACTCCAGTATTCTGGCCTGGAGAATTCCACAGACTGTATAGTCCATGGGGTCACAAAGAGTTGGACATGAGTTAGCCACTTCCACTTTCACTTTCACTTTCTTTTTCTCTGGTTATCTTCTCTCTAGCCCATACTCCAGTGTGAGTGCTCATATTCATATATAGTGTATCAGTTCAGTTCAGTTCAGTCGCTCAGTCATGTCTGACTCTTTGCGACCCCATGAATCGCAGCACGCCAGGCTTCCCTGTCCATCACCAACTCCCGGAGTTCACTCAGACTCAAGTCCAGCGAGTCAGTGATGCCATTCAGCCATCTCATCCTCCGTCGTCCCCTTCTCCTCCTGCCCCCAATCCCTCCCAGCATCAGAGTCTTTTCCAGTGAGTCAACTCTTCGCATGAGGTGGCCAAAGTACTGGAGTTTCAGCTTTAGCATCATTCCTTCCAAAGAAATCCCAGGGCTGATCTCCTTCAGAATGGACTGGTTGGATCTCCTTGCAGTCCAAGGGACTCTCAAGAGTCTTCTCCAACACCACAGTTCAAAGGCATCAATTCTTCGGTGCTCAGCCTTCTTCACAGTCCAACTCTCACATCCATACATGACCACAGGAAAAACCATAGCCTTGACTAGACGGACCTTTGTTGGCAAAGTGATATCTCTGCTTTTGAATATGCTATCTAGGTTGGTCATAACTTTCCTTCCAAGGAGTAAGCGTCTTTTAATTTCATGGCTGCAGTCACCATCTGCAGTGATTTTGGAGCCCAGAAAAATAAAGCCTGGCACTGTTTCCACTGTTTCCCCATCTATTTCCCAAGACAGTAGCCTAACATGAGTAACTTGCCCAGAGGAGAAGGAAATAGTGATACTATTAAAGCAAGACTTCATAGCAATTATGAAAATGTAATCTCCTACAAATTAATTTTTAAAACAACTAAAGAATATTTTAAGAATTAGTTTTTGCTGTGTTTCTTTTCTGCATGCTTTGCATGAACATTTTACTACTTTAGTAGCCTTCACACTTAATGAACCAAAATAAAACGCTTGTGAATATATACCCGTGGAGACCTCCATGCTGAAGCTGCCTTTTAGGGAAAAAAAAAAAGAAGCCTGAGTACTGAAAGTGCAGTGTAGATCTGGTTTTTAAATGGTTGAGTTTTTCATGGGGATGGGTAATCTATCATAATGGAACATTAACTTCACTTAAAAAGCATGCATCTGTGGTTCTTACTTTATGACACCATTATAATCTTTACTCCTAGTATTGTTATTCTGTGATTAGAATGCAAAAATACTGCAGAGATAAATGACAAGAGTTTAGTTGCCAGTTAGTTAGGATCTACAGTTATTTGCCATTAGATTTTTAAAACAACACAAAAAGAAGGCTAATATTTATCATCGTCGAAGAAATGTGAGCTAGATTCACACAAAGTAACTTTTAATTACAAGAGATTGTATTTGCTTTCTGAAGAATCCATTTCAAACGGAATGAATCAAAGAGTTCATCCGTTCTTTTTTTAATAACCTTTGACTTGGGCTTTCTTCCTGAATTAGGAATAGGACTTGGCTGGGATGCTGTGTGGCTCAAGCTAGTGACCTGAATGAAGTGAAGGGAAGACAGTCCCAGCACCACCCATACTAGAGTTAGAAGTTATTTTAGGGTAAATGGAAAAAACTCAGGACCTTCATCTTCCTCCTCATGCAAGTTAGCATATACAAATGCTTTTCATTTCAATTACTGATTTGGCCATTAAATCTTTATTCATAAGATAATTCTAATTATACAGCCAATCAAAAAACATGTATTAAGCACTTACAATCAATAACTGACTCAAAGGGAACAAGTTTGAGCAAGCTCCAGGAGTTGGTGATGGACAGGGAAGCCTGGTGTGCTGCAGTCCATGGGGTTGCAAACAGTCAGAAACGACGCAAAGACTGAACTGAACTACGATCAATAAGTCATTGTTCTGGTCATTAGAGCCATGTTTCTCAAAGTGTGGTCTCCAAAGCACAGGCAAATGATATACTAGAAATATCACAGAGAAATTGATGGTCACCTCCCATCCTAGTCTAAATAAATCAGAATTTTGGAGGGTGGAACCTAGGAATCCAAATTGTTAAAAGTAGTCCAAAATTATTTTGGGAACCCCAATTTAAAAATGTGATACCTGCCATCAAGGCCTAGTAAAAAGATGGGAATGCACATATGAGACAGCACATGCTGACTTATGGTCAATAAAATCTGAGGAGCAATGATTTGTGTCATGTCTAAGGTAAACAATTTAATGATTTGTGCGTATGTGGGGTAAACAATGCAGCTGGCAATGCTCTTAACTTCTATTCTCCTCTTCTTCTGGCATGCAAACCCTGAAACCTCCTGTTGAGTTAGTGGTATCGTTTAAAATGTTAGCATCTCTGCAATGAGTAGAACCTTCTTGCAGTCCACGCTGGATATGTAACATGAGCAAAAAGACACTTTTGCTGCTTTAAGCCACTGAGATTTGGAGGGCTTATATGTGACTTCAGCGTAATTAGATTTTCCAGACTAATGTACATACACCTTTCAGCATAACTAGATTTTCCTGACTGATGTAGATACACCTTTCATTTTTTTCCCCAATAGAGAGGATCATCATGTGTCCTTTACCTCAAAAGCAGGCAAAGTTAAAGTGTTAGTCGCTCAGTCTTATCCAACTTTTTGCAACCCCATGGACTGTAACCCACCAGGCTTCTCTGTCCATGGAATTCTCAAGGCAAGAATACTGGAGTGGGTTGCCAGTTTCTCCTCCAGTGGATCTTCCTGACCCAGGGATCAAGCTCAGGCCTCCTGCACTGCAGGCAGATTCAAAGAGTTAAAGAGAAAATACAGAATCAATTGGACATTCTAAGGACAGAGGAAACTCCAAAGGGTAATATCATAAATAATAACATTTACTAACTCCATATGTTAGACACTGTGCTAAGAGTTTTCCATGTGAAGATCTATAGGTTGAACTTGCCAGATGTCAAAGCAAAAGCAAAGATCCTGAGACGACAGTGAGTTTGGCATATTTGTGAAACACACACCAAAAAAAGGCCTGTGTAGCTAAAGAATATTGGAGTGTGGGGCAAAGTGGTGAAGGATGAGGGTAAGAGATGGGATTAAAGAATTTGTCAGGGATCAGATTACATAAACCTTGTAAATTATGGTAAACACTTCAGATTATATTTTTGGTGGCAGCCATTATAAAGTTTTCAGCAAAAAAATTACATGACATGATTTACACTTCAAAAAGAACGCCCTGTGTCCCTCAGGGACATTGGAGAGGAACACAAATTATCAAATAGAAAGAGAGAAAAATGAATTTTCTACTGAATTTCCTTGGGTTTAGCTTTTCATATGTGGTCCATTTTATTTGCATGCTGTATATAGACATATTCAATCTAGGTTTTATAAAAGTGTTATTTCTCCAAACTTAACATTAATAAAAAGTGCTTGTCTTTGTGGTGGAATCCCAACAATACTTTTTGCTTCATTTAAGAAATATTTGTAAGGTCTTATTATGTGACAGACAGACACTGTGATGCAAATATAATTGAGACCATTTATCACAACCCTATGAGGAATCTCTCCAAGCTCTCAAACTCCTACTTTCCAAGACTATTTTATTCTCTTTCCAATGAATCTGCTCTTTGTTTCCAGCTACCATCAATCCTCTTCATTTATAGACTGGGCTGTAAATTCCTCAACTTTCTTGGTTCTTTGTCCCTCTCTGTTTAATACCATTGATCTGACCTTGACAAATATTTATCCCTTTTGAACTGTCACAGAGACTTGGCCCTGCAGGACTTGAGCTTCTTTTTGTCATGGTCCATGAGCAGGAGAGGAAGTTCCCAGGGGAGTATGGAAGAAACAATCACATCCCCAAGTTAGACTGAGATCCTTAACGATCTCAGTTGTACTATAGAATAAGAGAAGAAGTAAAAACAGTTTCTAGATTTTATCTCATGCCAGTGAATCACATTACCAGCATGATTCCCCTTTTATGGGGGATGGCATAGTCAGAGAACTAAGTCCACCATCTTCTTCAGGTACCAGGAGACCAACATTGCATCCCCAGGTTATTTAGGATAGGGAAAGGTACAGCCATTCACAGCTTATCAAGACTGAATCGGGAAGTCATCCCTTTCATTCATTATGTGTAAATATATACAGGCAATCCTTGCTTTACACAGTTCCAATCTGCACATTTTAGTTATCATGGTTTCATTGAAAACACTGGTCCCAGACAACCTGGTTTGCATTTCCATTATCGCAGAATAGTAACTGTGAGTAACTGCATAAAGTACTAATATCACTGCTAGCTCTTCAATCCACAAATCACTCATAGACACATATCCTGACCAATGACCAACAATGTCACTGGTTTAAAGCCTGTCAGTGAATTGGTCACTGCACAGCTGTCACTCGGGTGGTTCACACACAAACAGCAAAGCAGATAGTTGTGTTGCTTCCTCAAATTCCAGTGACAAGCCCACATGACATTTTACAAAAATGGATCATTCAAAGAGGAAACTGGCAAAAAAAAAAAAGATGAAAAATTCTGCTCTCTTATGTTTACCTTTATTTAGTATCTTAGTAAGAAAAATGAACATCGAAGTAAGCATTAAATTCTTTTTAACTCTCTCTACCATTCTTACTTGCTTTGCTTGCTGTCACAGACTGAACATTTCCTGATGAGTCAGACATCTCTGATGGTGCTCTCTAAATACATATATATATTTAGAAAGATCCACTTTTTCATAATAGAGCTGAAGGACATAGGAGTTTAGAAGCACTCCTTGAGACTCAAGATGCAAAAACTCAAATTTCCTTGCATCTTTTAACATGCCCAATCCCTTGGAGATGCCCCACCCAGGCATTGCTAATGGATTGACGAAACCATCTGTGCAGTGTAGATGGTATTGCCTGTATGTGATTAGTTAAAAAGAGTTGACAAAATCCACATGGTTAAATAAATCAGGCAAGTGGTAACCAAGGCACAGATGTTTACAATCTTCCTGCCCAGTCATATAAACATAATCTGTCAGGAAAACAATACATCTTGGACTGCCTCTCACATTTGGACACTTGAATTAAAAAAAAAAAAAAAAACTATTTGTTGAGCATTTACTATGCACCAAGTCTTATCCTTAACACTTAATTTCATTTTCCAATTAAATCCTCACAAAAATCTTATAAACAGGATACCATTATTTGTATTTTATAGATTTTGTAAGAAATTGAAGCTTAGAGATATTGAGTACTCATCCAGGGTCAGACACCAAGCACATAAGAGTAACCACTTAATGATCAAGAACACATGACTATGTTTGTGGTTCTTATGCCTACTTATATAACTATATTATTTGTTTTAAAAAAAATCTTTTATCTGCAAACAACCAGCAAAACATAACATGTTAACTGATAGTCAACAAACAAGTGACTGTGTGTGAAAAATGTATTCTGGAAAATCTGACAGATATGTGTTCATTCATTAACTTCTTACATCATTTCCAACTGCTTACAAGAAAGAAACAGATTTAATTTAAAACATGAAAAATTTTGCACTTAAGAGCAGTTTTGGATAAAATTTGACAAAAATAATGAGAAACATTAAGGGGCAATTAAAATAATGTTTTAGCTTTATTAAATAAGGAAAATGATTGAATCAGAAATACTATTTTAACTAGAAATCATATAACAGCAAAATTACAAACACCATTCCTTTTAGACAATCCGGTGCGTCTCCCACCTCCCTAGATAGATGGAATTCTATCATGGTTGATGATTCTTACTGAAGACATTACTCCTAAATGCTCATTACTGTCATTCTTGCTGTGACTGTTGGTCCTCACTGCAGCTCAAAGCTCAATTTTTTTCACCTTGGCCTTCCATCTCTGACCTTTCAAGTTTTCCTGAAATCAAATTGCCAAACCCTGTTTGCTCCTTGCAGAGCGTCTCCTAATTCCTCTAATGTGATTTAGACTGACAGGGCTGAGCTGCAACTTTCAATAATATATCTGAGGCTGAAAAGAAAGGTGGCCTGAGGGACACTGCAAGCAGCTTCCAAACCCCATCCCTGGGTGCAGGCATCACGTTGCTACCCTTTTGCAACTATGACTTGTTCCTGGCCTCCCGTGTAGGATGCTCCCGCTTCCAACTCTGTGGAGTCAGATTATTTTTATTAATAATGATAGCTGGTGTTTACAGAGTGCTTGTTATACGCCAGGCACCTTGCCAGGTGATTTTATACAAGCTTATAGTATTTATCTCATAAATTAGATATCTGTGGGCTTTCTGCATTTGGGGAGATGAATGCGTTTACTCAGTGGCCCAAATAGTGACTAAGGATAAAAGAAAAAAATACTTTTTCTCATTTCTCCTTCATTCTCTCTCCAACTGACTTTATTGAACATCTACTATGTGTTAAGGATTGCACTAGGTATGGATCTTGAGAGCAGAAACATACAAATACTGCAATGTAAATATATTAAGAAATACATATGACTTGCATACCATAAAGTTCACCTTTTAAGGATGCACAACTTGATGACTTTTGAGTACATGCACAGTGTGCAATCATTTTATTCTAGAACATTTTCATGACTCCCTAAAGAAACCCTATATCTGTTAGTGGTCACTGCAAAGCCCCTTCTGCCCCAGACCCTGAAAACTGCTTGTCTATTTTCTGCCTCTTAAGAACTTGTCCATTCTGGACATTTCAAATAAATGAAATCATGCCAAAAAAAAAAAAAGGAAATATGTAGAAAGTAATCACATTTAAGGACTTGGTGCTGTTTTAATCTAAGTAAATTCTTTAAAATGTATTGTGCTTTCTCTAGCCTGCTTCATTACTGGAGTTCTATGATGAGATAACCCAGGGAATTTCTATCATCTTGAGTCTTCTTGCTACAGAGGAATCTAGAAAGATCTGAATAGTGTATATGTGTTATTCAGTCTCATACTCAGTCTTGTATTTAAATCCTGCTCCCAGGCACTCGTCTTCTTCAAAATCAGCTGCCACTCACACAAATAATGTTTCTGAAGAATATTCATGAATATGTATAAATGATCACATATATGATATATAAATGATACACCAAGCAGAAAATTGTATATAAGTTATATGATTCCATGTTCACCTGAACCACAAAGAAAGCACATATATTCAAAGAAAAATATTAGGAAAAAATAAGAAAATTAGGAAGAAATTAGGAAAAATATTAGGAAGAAGTGTGATACAGTATTAGAATAATTGGAAATTTTATTTTCCTCTAATTCTATAATTCTACCTTACATAACCATTTAGGAAGAAGAATGATTATAAGAAGTTCACTTAGAAAAACATAGATCTAATTATTGTTTTATGGAGTTAGCATAGAACCAACATATAAGTTTAAACAGTATGGCTATATTGTTTTCAAGTAATTTTGTTGTCGTTGTTGAAAATGTAAAAGAAAACAAAGACAAATAGGCTTTGTTTAATTAGAAGTGCCAAACTCTAAACAGATCCTATTCATTTTCTGGTCATTAGACTTGAATTCACACAAAAATCTCACAAACTACCTACTGGAGAGAAAAGGAGGGAGAAGGTCCCTGAATGCTCAAGAGAGATTCTTAAACACCCTCCTCTTTTGAAGACTATCATTTTCTCTAAGGCTCTTCTTTTCCAACTTCCTTTAAAGGGAATTTAGAATCTTCTCCCTATGTAAAAACATTTCTAAGAACTCATATTTTTTAAAATGTTCCAGAACTCCATTGTGAGGAACTCCATTGCATAACTGTGAATTTAATAAAAATCATTGATTGCACACTTGAAGGGCTTCCCTTGTGGCTCAGCTGGTAAAGAATCCACCTGCCAATGCGGGAGACCTGGGTTCAATCCCTCGGTTGGAAAGATCCCCTGGAAAAGGGAAAGGCTACCCACTCCAGTGTTCTTTTGAACTATGGTGTTGGAGAAGACTCTTGAGAGTCCCTTGGATTGCAAGGAGATCCAACCAGTCCATCCTAAAGGAGATCAGTCCTGGATGTTCATTGGAAGGACTGATGTTGAAGCTGAAACTCCAATACTTTGGCCACCTGATGAGAAGAGCTGACTCATTGGAAAAGACCCTGATGCTGGGAAAGATTGAAGGTGGGAGCAGAAGGGGATGACAGAGAATGAGATGGCTGGATGGCATCACTGACTCAGTGGACATGAGTTTGGGTAAACTCCAGGAGTTGGTGATGGACAGGGAGGCCTGGCGTGCTGCAGTCCATGGGGTCGCAGAGTCAGGCACAACTGAGTGACTGAACTGAACCGAACATGAAAATATTAGACTTACTTAAGTGTACATGAGCAAAAATGCATTTTTATTTTTATTTTTATTTAACAAGAACTTGGCTAATGACACAAAAAGAAAGACCAAGAGCAGGGATGTACTCCACAAATTTGGGTATGGTTGCATCCTTCAACCATCCTCACAGTCCAAGGCGTTTTTTCACACTCTGGGGAGGTTTGTGTCAGAATAATGAATGAAGAGGACTGGATCACCACAGACTACTTATACTTCATTTGAAGTTTTTATCTAAGCTTTTTTTTCCCCCAAACTATTTGGATATCCAAAATGGGTTTTTGTTAACAATAAATAATTATCTGGATCTGAATGTTTAAAAAAAAAAATTTACTGTCTTCCCAGCTAAAATTTCATAGTGATTTTCCACTGATAAAATTATTTATATTTTTGTTTCTTTTCCTACATATTTTGAAAAGTGGAACTAGTGAGAATCTGGAAACCAGAAAGTATTTAATCTTGAAAACCACACTCAAACAAAATCATATTCAAGTCTCCTCCACATTTTCACCTGCTTTGAAGCTCTCTTTCACAGCACAAAGATTTTACGAGAGGATGTTGAAGAGCTTATCTGCTGACATGCTGTTAATCCTGTTTTATCAGCATTGCTTCTTTGGTGCAACAGAAAGAAAATTCCATGATATTTCCCTTTTTAAGTCCAATCCTTGTTACAGGTTTTGTGTTCTCTCTTCCTTGACAAAAATTCTCTTTTAAGGAATGCAAACTTATGTGAACCTAAATACAGTGGTGATAAAAACAGTGTCTATCTTGACTCTGGGACTCCTCATCTGGACAAACAGGGACGTAAGGCTGGCCTTTGAATACAGGAGGACACCTGAGCATATCCTTTCAGGGAAATCCTATCTCTAAGTAATCCCGTCCTGTGCTGGAGAGCTATTGCTCTATTTTAAAATGACTCCATGCTGTATAAAAATAGAGCATGTCATTTCATGCATATATGGGTTTTCCAGGTGGCTCAGTGGTTAAAAAAAAAAATCCACCTGCAGTGCAGGAGACACAGGTTAGATCCCTGGGTTGGGAAGACCCCCTGGAGAAGAAAATGGTAAATCACTTCAATATTCTTGCCTGGAAAATTCCATGAACAGAGGAGCCTGGCAGGTTACAGCATGGAGTCACAGAAGAGTCAGACACAAGTTAGTGCTGAAACAACAACAACATGGAAAAGAGAACTCAACTGGGCTACAGAAGATCAAGGTTCAATCTGGAATGATTGGTTTCTCCTAATCAGCTATACAACTTAGGTCAAGATACAACTTGTTGAGGTCCCACGGTTTTTTGGGTTTTTTTTTGCTTAGAAATGAGGCATTTGTATTAGATGACCACATTCAGAAAACTAAGATCATGGCATCCGGTCCCATCACTTCATGGGAAATAGATGGGGAAACAGTGGAAACAGTGTCAAACTTTACTTTGAGGGGCTCCAAAATCGCTGCAGATGGTGACTGCAGCCATGAAATTAAAAGACATTTGCTCCTTGGAATAAAAGCTATGACAAACCTAGACAGCATATTAAAAAGCAGAGACATTACTTTGCCAACAAAGGTCCATCTAGTCAAGGCTATGTCTTTCCCAGTGGTCATGTATGGATGTGAGAGTTGGACTGTGAAGAAGGCTGAGCGCCGAAGAATTGATGCTTTTGAACTGTGGTGTGGGAGAAGACTCTTGAGAGTCTCTTGGACTGCAAGGAGATCCAACCAGTCCATTCTGAAGGAGATCAGCCCTGGGATTTCTTTGGAAGGAATGATGCTAAAGCTGAAACTCCAGTACTTTGGCCACCTCATGCGAAGAGTTGACTCACTGGAAAAGACTCTGATGCTGGGAGGGATTGGGGGCAGGAGGAGAAGGGGACGACAGAGGATGAGATGGCTGGATGGCATCACTGACTCGGTGAACGTGAGTCTGAGTGAACACCGGGAGTTGGTGATGGACAGGGAGGCCTGGCATGCTGCGATTCATGGGGTCGCAGAGAGTCGGACACGACTGAGTGACTGAACTGAAGTGAAATGAACTGAAAGTTCTTTCAAATTCTAATAACTTAAATGAAGCTTAGAAAGGGAGCTCTTCTATCAATTTCTTAATTATACAGCTTCAAATTGTATTGGAAGGAAATATAAAGTGGTTTTTAAAAACTTAATTTGGAATTATAAAACATGTAGATGAGAACATTGGTATGTGGCAGTGATAAATTTTGTGTATCTTTTGTTCAAACAACTGTTTGAAAGAATTCCAAAAGCTTGTTTTTTCCCCTTCGCTCCTGAACATCACGTATAATCTTCCATTGCCAAAAATAAGGGAAGAACAAACTCTTTAGTGATTTATTTCAAACTGGTCATATAAAACCCTAACATTCTATAAAGCCCTTTGGGGATGTTGCAATTATTTGATCTGAATTTCACATTTTATAACATTTATTGTAAATTATATAAAATGTGTATATATTTATTTGAAAAAACATGTTTATTCAACAAACATTCATAGAGTATGTATCATCCATTGAAAAGAGTTTAAGGTCTTAGGATTCAGGAAAGAAAGGAAATAGACAAAAATTTTTGCCCTTTATTAAATTTACATTCTAGTGGTGGTAGCAAAAAAGAAAATTAAAATAAGCAAACTGTATATTATATTAAAATTTTATAAGGGCAATGCAGGAAAATTAAGCCATGGCTGCAAAATAAATCAAGAGGTTTGAGTAGATCTGTCTGAGAAGGCTGCAGTTCAGTAAAGATATGAAGGAAGTGGGCAGGGAGCTGGGGGGAATTTGAAGCAAAGATCCTAAGGCAGGAGCATGCTGGAGAGTGGGAAGGGCAACCAGGCTACCAGCACTCTGGAAGAAGGGGACATAGAAAGAGGAGACCGGAGAAGGAATAGCAGCCTATGGGTCATCAGACCTCTGACCACGGTGCCTTCCACTGATGCTCACACAGTTCTTTTATGGGGAGTTTTCCTGTATCCCAGCTTGCCTTGTGGCTCAGCTGGTAAAGAATCCACCCTGCAATGCAGGAGACCTGTGTTCGATCCCTGGGTCGGGAAGATCCCCTGGAGAAGGGAAAGACTACCTACTCCAGCCTGGAGAATTCCATGGACTGTATAGGCCATGGGTTGCAAAGAGTCGGGCACAACTGAGAGACTTTCACTTCACTTCCTGTATTCTCTTTGTATTCTCTTTGTAAACATTTGATTATGGCACTAACACCAATTAAGATTTTAGTTCTGTACTTGTTCAAAATCAGATCTACACCTGTCTGTTCAAGCAAACACTGTGCATTTTTATGACAATCCATGTGGGCTGAGTTAAATTAGGTGTCAAACAAGGCTTAGGTACGTCTGGTTATGTCACTTTTCCAATAATGAGTAAATCCAGAGCATATTGGTTCCTGAGTTCATGCTAAGTCACTTCAGTTGTGTCAGACTCTTTGGGACCCTATGGACTGTAACCCACCAGGCTCCTCTGTCCATGGGATTCTCCAGGCAAGGATACTGGAATACGTTGCCATGCCCTCGTCCAGGGGATCTTCTCAACCCAGGGATCCAACAAGCACGTCTCTTACATCTCCTGTATTGGCAGGCGGGTTCTTTACAACACATCGGTAACACTATGTTATAATAACCTTAACCATCATTTTTAGTTTAGATTACTTTCAACCTGATTTACATTTACTGATAAGGAATGCAAGCTATTTTTGAAATATTGTTATCCCATACAACTGAAAATTAACGGTATTATTTATATCTCTTTAAAGCTTTCAGAGAAAATTTCTTAAAATATGTTAAGATTTCACAATAAGCTGCTACCTTTCACAGTCATTCTTTTTTTCCTCACTGAACAGTGAAACATATTTCACCTATAAGTTGGGTGTTGAGTCTGCAAATATTAACTAGACACCCAATATTAAGTTATTG
Source organism: Bison bison bison (assembly GCF_000754665.1). Classification (NCBI taxonomy): domain Eukaryota; kingdom Metazoa; phylum Chordata; class Mammalia; order Artiodactyla; family Bovidae; genus Bison; species Bison bison. The sequence goes on from NW_011495082.1 coordinate 12,573,121, forward strand.
TCTTCATTAAAACAGGCTTATGTATCTCATATATTGAATTAATAATAAGCAAATGCTATAAATTTGAAATTATGAAATAAATTTAAACTAATAAAATTGCCTATTTATCTGGTGAATCTATGTAATTTTTGCAGATTTGGTGCCTATTAAGAAACGGATAATATATGTGTATATATATATATATATAAGAAATGGATAAAGGTGATTCTGCAGAAATCATGAGTGCAAGCAGGTAAGAGCATGTATTCTTTCCTCTTAACTCTTTATTTATTTATCCCCTCATGTAAGTAGAAGAATGAATTTTTCATTAAAGACATACATAAACACACACACATGTATATGCACACATATGTATATATATAAACACATATATATCCGTCCTTACCTAGATAGATGATCAATAGCACACGTTACAAAATATTAACAATTTGTAAACTTAGATGAAGAGTATGTACGTGTTTATTGTATCTTTTTCAACATTTCCACAGGCTTGGAATTTTTCAAAACAAAAAATTGGGGAAAACAAAACAAAGAAACTGGTGTCACCAAACAAAACAATCTGAATAATTCTGGCCTCAGAGTCACTTCTGAGATCAGGGGGATATTTGCCCACATTATTCACCAAATGAGACTGATGAGCAGCATTAGAGTCAAGAAAGCCTAAGCAGACTGTAGAATGCCTGTAGAACCAATTATTTATCCTCATCAAACCTCAGTCCAGTGAATTTTATTGCCTTAATTCACTTTAAAAAAAAAAAAAAAGCCTAAACAAAATGTTAAGCTCTGTACCCAAACACAAGAAAGAGTTTTAGAGCACATGGAATTTAGCACCAAAGAAATTATGAACTGATATTTGCTCACATTTGTTATGTCTATTTACTCATTCTAAAAAAAAAA
>NW_011495082.1:12574279-12575067 GCF_000754665.1 Bison bison bison
TTCTTATAAAAAAAAAAAAAAAGACTTTTGTTACAATATTCTTTGAATTCACAAAAGAGCTTAGCTGATCCTGCAAATTTGATTGTGATAAGTACAAGGGTGAAGCAAATATACATTTCAGAAGCCTAAACCACAGCTTATAGGAAATACAGGCCCTTGGCTTTCTCCCCTCAAGGTAGGAGAAAGAGATTTCAAATACTGTTCAAGTCTCAACTGCCCAGAATTCAGCATTTATCTTTATAATAAATGCATTTATGTTTAAGTAGAACTCTGGTTTCCAATTCTAGCCTCCCCCATGATGCCAGGTATATCTCTAAATGTCTCTGGTTCACAGGCAGTGTTTTAACTGGGACGTTAGTACTCAAAAGGGTCTTGAACTAGAGCCATACCAGAAACCAAACGAAATCAGTTCTAATGAGGTGGATGAAACTGGAGCCTATTATACAGAGTGAAGTAAGCCAGAAAGAAAAACACCAATACAGTATACTAATGCATATATATGGAATTTAGAAAGATGCTAACAATAACCCTGTGTACAAGACAGCAAAAGAGACACTGATGTATAGAACAGTCTTAAGGACTCTGTTGCAGAGGGAGAGGGTGGGAAGATTTGGGAGAATGGCACTGAAACATGTATAATATCATGTATGAAACGAGTTGCCAGTCCAGGTTCAATGCACGATACTGGATGCTTGGGGCTAGTGCACTGGGACGACCCAGAGGGATGGTATGGGGAGGGAGGAGGGAGGAGGGAGGAGGGTTCAGGATGGGAAACACATGTATACCTG
>NW_011495082.1:12575167-12576200 GCF_000754665.1 Bison bison bison
AGAGACAGGGAGGAGGGAGGAGGGTTCAGGATGGGAAACACATGTATACCTGTGGCGGATTCATTTTGATATTTGGCAAAACTAATACAATTATGTAAAGTTTAAAAATAAAAAAAAAAGGGTCGTGAACTAGAGCCATACCAGAAACCAAACAAAATGGGCATTCACCTCAGCTGACATTTCAAGGCTGAGATAACAGTGGAAGTACTGAACAACAAAACAAGCCCTTTCTTCCTCTCACCAGTGAAACAAATCTTAAAATATGAAGATCAAGCACTGCTAGACATAACGGATACCAAAGAGCTGAAACCTCTAAACAGCAGGTGGTGTCAGTGGGGCTTGTCTTTTGGAAATGTGTTAGATCCTTTTAGGACTATGGAAAACACTTCTGGTTCTTAAGGTGATGCTGATAATACTTTGTCAGTCCCTGTGATATCTAGATCGACGTTAAGTAGTTTATAAAGCATCTTGAAATGTTTGAAGGTTAAATTAGTTTCTCCTCTAAATTGCTTGGTGTCAACTGTAGTTGTGATAATTGGAGATTTATTTACTCAGTTTGTGAGAAATACTGGCCAGTATTTCTTGCCTTTTATAAAGCTCAGAGAAGAGGGGGCAGCCACAAACTGAGTCCCTTACAACAATCCCAGACACTAATCAAAGTATGTGTCTTCAGAGTAGAAGAGATTAAGTAGTTCATTAGTTTTCAGGCTATACTAGACGGCACTTAAAGAATGCCCTTCATTGCAGTATTTCCCAATCTCTTGGATGACAATTTGGTCCTTCCTTAGTTAATTTGTTTCTTAAGAAGGGCATTTTCTAATAAAATTTTGTGGAAATTTCCCACAAGTCCAAGGCAGGCATAAACCACAAATCCTGCCAATGACCCATATCAAAAATTTTTTGTTGTAGTGTTCAGTTAACCATCAACCACAAATTTTTTTTTTCGTTTTCTTTTTTATTTTATTTTATTTTATTTTTAAACTTTACATAATTGTATTAGTTTTGCCAAATATCAAAATGAATCCATCACAGG
>NW_011495082.1:12576300-12598862 GCF_000754665.1 Bison bison bison
ATCCTGACCCCTCCTCCCTCCTCCCTCCCCATACCATCCCTCTGGGTCGTCCCAGTGCACTAGCCCCAAGCATCCAGTATCGTGCATTGAACCTGGACTGGCATCTCGTTTCATACATGATATTTGACATGTTTCAATGCCATTCTCCCAAATCTTCCCACCCTCTCCCTCTCCCACAGAGTCCATAAGACTGTTCCATACATCAGTGTCTCTTTTGCTGTCTTGTACACAGGTCAACCACAAATTTTATGTTTGGGAGAAAGAAGACAGGCTTTCAATTCTTTCTCTTTCACTGGCTTTGCACTTTTTAATTCTACTAACAGTAGATTTTTGCCAAGTTGTGAATAAAATTGAATTTCCCAGTAGACAGAACTTCAGAAGTTCGGTTAGACTCATTCTGACAAAAGGTTAGACTGGTCACTATGCAGCCTTTTAGGTACACATTCTGAAGCTTTTCAGGTTTGTCTCTGCAGTAGGGCTAATAAACTGTTATCCTCACTGGAGGGAATCTTTCCTCCCTGCTTCTAATCCCATTGCTCTTTAATGCAGCAACACCGTCCCAACCACTCTGAGTGGAAAACCTTCTCTGCATGTTTCATCATTTACAAACTGACTGTATGACTTCAGCTTACGCTTAAGGGGTTATCTTCAATGAGTTTGTGTATATACTGGTATCAGTTCAGTTCAGTTCAGTTCAGTTGCTCAGTCGTGTCTGACTCTTTGCGACCCCATGAATCATAGCACGCCAGGCCTCCCTGTCCATCACCAACTCCCAGAGTTCACTGAGACTCACGTCCATCGAGTCAGTGATGCCATCCAGCCATCTCATCCTCTGTCATCCCCTTCTCCTCCTGCCCCCAATCCCTCCCAGCATCAGAGTCTTTTCCAATGAGTCAACTCTTCGCATGAGGTGGCCAAAGTACTGGAGTTTCAGCTTTAGCATCATTCCTTCCAAAGAAATCCCAGGGCTGATCTCCTTCAGAATAAGGACAGGTAATTATTCTTCAGAATAGACAATATGTTATTAAGTAATCTAACATGCTATATGAACTACATTACAAAAATTTCTACTACTACTACTACTAAATCGCTTCAGTCGTGTCCGACTCTGTGCGACCCCAAGAAGGCAGCCCACCAGGCTCTGCAGTCCCCGGGATTCTCCAGGCAAGAACACCGGAGTTGGCTGTCATTTCCTTCTCCAATGCATGAAAGTGAAAAGTGAAAGTGAAGTCACTCAGTCGTGTCCGACTCTTTGCAACCCCATGGACTGCAGCCCACCAGGCTCCTCTGTCCATGGGATTTTCCAGGCAAGAGTACTGGAATGGGTTGCCATTGCCATCTCCGACAAAAATTTCTAGCGTGCTATAAAAAAAAGAATTTCATGAAAAAGAAATATTTTTACCACCAATATAATTCTGAAAGAAAAAGAAAAGTGAGTTTTTACTTGCACTATTAAATCAGAATAATAAATCTTTCATGAGTATAGCATTTGTGATTTTAGCTTATGAAAGATCATAAGGGCATTTGCTCATTTTCATTACATGAAATTGACACTGTGTTTTGTCTATTTTTAGGTCATAATAATAGCTGATATTAACTGAGCACCGAAGGCCGCTAAGCCTCTATTAACTCTGGGTCTTTGTATCAACCTCGTTGAGTTGAATCTATTACTGTCACAATTGTGCAAGTGAAGAAACTGAAGTCTGGTGAGCTGACAAAACAAGGGTAATGGGAAAGTTATTCTGAGGGAAAGTGATTCCTGAGATCTTAATTACCACACTGATTGTGTGCCACAGCCACTCTTCTGGCTAAATTTCACATTTTCTCACAGTTCACCCACATTTCCAGCTGTATCAGCCTACCTGGGGTGCCATAACCAAATGTCATAGACTGAGTGCCTACACAACAGAAATGTGTGTCTCACAGTTCTGAAGGCTGTGAAGTCCAAGATCAAAGCACCAGCAGGTGTCAGCTTTTATACTGAGGCCTGGGTTCTTGGCCTGTAAGCAGCTTCCCTCTCACTGTGAGCCTACAGAAACCTCTCTGTGAGTCCACAGAAAAGGAGAGAGTGAGGGAGAGCTCTCTGGGACCTCTTCTTATAAAGACTCCGATCCTATGTCCCATCAACTTAAGGACCCACCTCCTCTGACCTCATTTAACCATAATTACTTCCTCAGAGGTCTCATCTCCGAATACAGTTGGGTTTCAACATATAAGGGCTTTCCTGGTGGCTCAGACGGTAAAGCATCTGCCTACAATGTGGGAGATCCGGGTTCAATCCCTGAGTCAGGAAGATCCCCTGGAGAAGGAAATGGCAACCCACTCCAGTTTGCCTGGAGAATCCCATGGATGGAGGAGCCTGGGAGGCTACAGTCCATGGGGTCGCAAAGAGTCAGACATGACTGAACAACTTCACTCAGTCGATCAACATATAAATTGGGGGTGGTAGGGGGGATGCAAACTTTCAGTCCATAACAACAGAGAACTACTTACTGCATTTCCAGAAGAAAATCATTCCAAGTTCATCAACATGTAAACCAATAGGTACTTCTCAATTGCATAAACAAATAAATAAAACTGAAGTATCACATGGTACTGCAGTCCTCATGGACAGAGATTGAAGAAATGATACTCTTCACTGCTCCTATCAGTTTAGCCAATTAGATGAACAATGGTTGACCTTTGAAGGGAGCTATATCAGAGACCTAAAGACAAAGTTCAGGCAAAACATCTGAGTTGTTGGGAGGTCAGTTCTGATGAGACTCTAGATAAACCAGTAGTGTTCATCAACCTAAAGTGTTAAGTCCTTACCTTCACCCTGCCTGGGATATGCTCTTTCACTTACTATGATTTAAAAAAAAAAGCATTAATCTAATCACATGTCTAACCTAGGAACCTGTGTATTTATATGCTTAGAGAAGAGATTAGCACACAAATTACAAATAACAGAGATATTTTCCAGCAATGTTGTTTAAACTTCTTTTTTAAATTAAGCCTAACAAAATTGAATGGTTTACATGGAAAAACAAAAGAATAGGAGTAAGCATGTATATTATATACAGTTACTGAATCAATACAAAGGAAGGTAACTAGAAATAAAACTCTGAGGCTTCCATAAAAACCTGTGCTCTGTTAGAATTTCAATTGTCTGACATGGTTCAGCTCCTACTCAACTCATTACGATATTCACTGTCCGTATTTTTCAATAACACATTGAAGCATACCACAGTATTTGAAACCATAGCCTATCAATAATACTGCTCTCACAATGGTGAATCAAGATGAATGTTATGAATTTTCTCAAATATTTTTTCCACTATATACAGTGAAAGTGAAGTGCTCCGTCATGTCCGACTCTTTGCAATCCCATGGACTGTAGCCTGCACCAGGCTCCTCCATCCATGGGATTCTCCAGGCAAGAGTACTGGAGTGGGTTGCCATTTCCTCCTCCAGGGGATCTTCCCAACTCAGGGATCCAACCCGGGTCTCCCGCATTGCAGGCAGCCACTTTACTCTCTGAGCCACCAGGGAAGCCCTATATACAGAAGCTGTACACAGTAGCAGGCCAGTCAAACAGAGATACCTCTAGCATCTACGCAGTTAATTTAGGACCTTAGGGGAGTCACAGTCTCTATCAGCAGGTACCAAGTATTTCACAGTGAGAAATACCATAGCAGTCTCCTGCTCTTGTAGAATTTCACTACGAGGAATGGCAAATTGACTGAACTTCCAAGTCATTAAATAGATAGATGAGAGATAGAGATGATACACAGATCGATCAATGGATGGATAGATAGGCAGACCTCTCTACTAGTTACTAGACTTATGATTCAGTGGCATTTGAAAAAATAGCACTTGTTTGTGTCAGAGGCAGAATAGTTTTTCCTGTTGGTAAATGGATTCACACATTTTGGTTTTTTCTTTCTGCCTATTTCTTTATCTCCCTATACTGTGATTTGTGAAGCAGAGCAAAGTGTCAAGGAATATCATGTTTTGGGGAGGAATATCATTCATACACCTCCAACCTGCTGACCCTTTCCCAATTAAACTGACATAGTACTTTTCCTTTTGGAATACATGTGTTGGAATCAAATGAATTGCCCAAAAAAAGGTTTTTGTGCTTTGTTCTATTTTAAAGCCATTCCCTGTGTCCTGACTTCTGTTCATCTTCCTGTCAACATTCTACACTTACTTTGGCATTTCTCCTAAACAGCAGGCAGGACTTCACAGGAACATCAGCCTGCAAGTCAGTTGAGGTAAACCTGGCCACTGCCTCCTGGTTAGGACTTCTTCAGTAACCATCAGCTCGTGTCATATACTGCCAATCAGACAGAAATAACCACAGGATCCCAAACGTGCCCTTCCTTTGGGAGGATCACTATCCTTCTTTCTACTCCTGTCTGTTAGTCCTTTCGGATCAAATGTCTGACTTCTTCAACCCTGTATTATCTTGTTCTGTTGACATAGGAATGCTTTTGGTAACTAAACCATTGATACTGAATGAGACACTATGAATAATATTATTTTTATATCTTCTAAAAACTACATTTCCTATAAAATTATGATTACTAAATTCGATCCAAATTCCACACATATTTACCTTGCAGCATATTAATAGATACAAGAAATAGTCTCTGTCCATAAAGTAAACAGCATAAGTATTGACACTATAACACATGGCAAGAATATAAAAGGTATGCAAGTTTCAGCTGTAATGAAGCTCAGAACAAAGGAGAAATTAATTATAAATTGAAGAACTACCATTATGATGATGAATAAAGCATATGAGCTGGCTGTCAGCAAGGGATGAGAATTGAGGAGGATAACTGAAAAGCTTGTTACAACTCAAAGAGGCATGGAAGAGGGAATTTTCAAAATGCATATTGTGAACCATAAATAATTGCATTTTGCCTCACAAAAGTTTCCTTTAGGCCAGTTCTGGGTCTCACATGTTATGCCCAGAACTTTCACTTTATTCTGGAGATCAGTGGTTCCCAAAAGCTGGCCATGGGTCAGTGATGGTTTAAGTCCTAAGTTTTCACTGGACTGAGGAGAAATGAGAAAAATCAAGACAATTTGTAAGGCTTTTTCTTTTTTAATGAAGCAAAATGCATTCAATTCAAAGGTCTTTATTCTGAAATTCTTTCCACTTACATTTGGAACTAAATGTAATTGCTGTTATGAAGTGATGGTAAAAATATATAAGGTAGTTTTGTAGGAGTTCTAACATTCTTACTTGGAAAGATAAACGTTGAAAACACTGTTTTGAGCTCCCTAATATATTTTTGTTTCACTGATCCATGAGATCCAGACTTTGGGGGTCACTTCCAAAGGTAATATGAAGTCTTGGAAGGGGGACAGTGTGATGGAAATTGTTCTTTAGGTAACATAACTCTGGAAATAATAGCATTTTTTAAAAAGGAGGGAAAAGGTAGGAAGTTACTAAATGAGACAAATAATGACAGTACATAGGAAGGTTGTTAGAAATCTATGGCAAGAAGCAATCAGAACCTAATCCAGGACATTAAGGAATTTTTTTAAAGCTTTTATTGGCATGTAGTTGCTTTACAATGAATGCTGTGTTAGTTTCTGTTGTATAGCAAAGTGAATCAGCTATACATACATACATATCCCCTCTTTTTTGGACTTCTTTCCCATTTAGGTCACCACAGTGCATTAAAGTTCTCTGTGCTATACAGTAGGTTTTCGTTAGTTATGTTTTATTCACAGTAGTGTATATAACTCAATCCCAATCTCCCAATTCATCAAACCCCCCCACACTGACTAAATTGAAATAAATCAGTGGATATAAGTTAGAATCTACAGGATTGGTAGTTGAGTAAATGTATAAGCTGAGATTATAGTCTGAGACAATGGGCTATCTGTACCCAAAAAAATGAGAAAGAAGGGTGGAGATTTGGGAGAAATCTGGGAGTGTAAAATTGGCAGAATGTAAAGAGGTACACTTGGGAGTCCTCTGGATGAAGGTCAGAGCTGAGACAATTGTCGAAGATGAGAGGGTGGAATTGAGAACTCTGAGTGGACAGTACCTCTACTACTTGATTCTCCTTCATTAAATTAGCTCCTCTACTGAGGGGGGTTCAAAGTTGACATTTATCTTTCCTAGATGTATCCTGATCAATGAACTTTGATATTTATTGTCATCATTTCCTTATCAGTCAGCTTCTAGAACTATTATTTTGAAAAATCTCATAGTTTCTCAAGATTCTCTTGACTAGTACATTTCTCTGTTACCAGGAAGTTCATTTAAGTTCAACATCATATCAAACTGGGGTGAGCTGAAAAGTTACAAAATAGCAGTTATTGAGCCTAAGGAATTTAAGTCTTTTCATCAAATACAGGAAGAGAGAAAGAATGAAATTTGAACTAGAATGACCCTTCAGTAAACAAGAAATTGTATAGTTTTGACCAAAAAAAAAAAAATGACACTCAGATTCTGAAGTTCTTTGGAGATTGTTTTTGTTTTGGATAGCGGGGTTGTGGTACAATTTTTGTGTTTTTTAATGGTAAAAAATAGCTAGTATTTATGGAGCATTTACTACAGTCAAGTATTTGACAAGTCCCTTGGGACTGCAGGGAGCTCAAACCAGTCCATCCTAAAGGAAATCAATCCTGAATATACATTGGAAGGACTGATGCTGAACTGAAGCTCCAATACTTTGGCCACTTGATGCAAAGCGCCAACTCGTTAGAAAAGACTGTGATGGCTAGAAAGGTTGAAGGCAGGAGGAGAAGGGAATGACAGAGGATGAGACAGTTGGATGGCATCACTGACTCAATAGACATGCATTTGAGCAAGCTCTGGAAGATGGTGAAGAACATGGAAGCCTGGTGTGCTGCAGTCCATGGGGTCACAAAGAGCTGGACACGACTGAGAGACTGAACAGCAACCTCACTTAATCTTTACAAAAATCAATCGGGTAGATAATTATAATATAGCCCTTTTTTGAGTAATAAAAGCTACAATGAGAGAAGATAAATTACTTGTCTACTTTCACTAGGTAGGAAATGACTGAGCTGAGATTAGAATTAAATTATGTTAGTTAGGCTTCACTTCTTTGGCAAATGACAGAAACTCCAGACAAAATTAGTCTAAGGAAAATGGGAATGTATGCGATCTCATAACTGAACTGTCCAAGAGTGGAACCAAGGCTAACTCCAGAAGGAGCCTAACAAGGAACTCACACAATGTGATCAGCATATAGTGTCCCTCTCTACATCGTTACTCACAAGTCTCTGTGTTTGCTCTGTTCTCAAACAATCTCTCCTATTGTGATGTCAGAATGTCTCCAACAGATCCAGCTTCATGGTCTGGCTCAATCAAGACCAGCAGGAAGACACAAGTGTCTCTTGCCCAGCAGTCCCAGGAAAAGCCTCTCTGCATTCTGGGTCACATCGTTGGCTTTGGGTCACAAGTCTGTTCCTGAAGGAATCACTGCAGTCTGAGCAACATTATGCACTAAACGGCCAAGCCTGAAGACAAGGGTGCAATAATCCAGGATGCTTTTAATGGAATTAGGGCACACAGATCCTGGGGAGCACTGTCAGTAAATATCTCTAATAACTGAACTTTCTTGCCAGAGAACCTGAGGCGTTTACCTCTGTCCTTTCCCAGCTAAACAATGAAGATCTGTAAAGAACAGAGATGAGACTTTGTGTATTAAAAGGAGGAGGGCACTGCTCTTGGAGCATCCTTCATGATTCTTTAAAAGTTTGCTATTCACAACTACTAACACCTTGTTTGGGGGAAAGGCATATGGGAGAAACCAGAGCTGTTTCTTCCATGATAACAGCAGGAATAAACGCAATCCTCCAAAGATACTTCCTCTGGGGGCACAAGAAGGAAGGAGATGGACATGGTACGTTTGTCCTAGTTCAATCTGGAGGTGACTCAAAAAGAGATGCAGGCCTCAATTTCTCCCTTCTAAGCCAAGGGCTTATGCCAGAGTCCAACTTCAGATTCCTGTCCATTTAGAAGATTTTCTTCCATTTTCCCCCTAATACATTGGATTTAGATTGAGGTAGTTAGGCATTAGTGCCCATTCTCCATTTATCCTTTTAGAGCTGGTTAAGAGTCCACAAAAGAACCAACCACATTTTTGTAACAGGTTCCTCCGGTGAGAAAGGGGCCAAAAAAAATAAATAAATAAAAAGAAAGCTCTGATCCTATTTATGACTGTCTCTTTCTATCTCTTTAGGAATATTAACTTGCTGGTTCCTTCTTCACTGCAAAACTGTCTTTTTCTCTTTAATTTCAACTGACTATCTGACCTGTTATGGTAAAAAGAGAACAAAGTATATGGATGCTTGTTATTTCATGGATATATAAAGGAAATGGTTTATAATACAATTAAATCCCAGCACGTTATGCTTAAAAGGAAAGAGGAAACACTCTTTTGGACCATCCCCTAGTAGTAAAAATTCAGCCAAAAGTCTATTACTTCCTTTTCTTTCAAACTTTAACTTCCTAGCCAATATTGCCAGACAAACGAAGTAGTTCATTTCTGTCCTTTATGTTGAAGTGAATGTAAAAGAGTCTGTACTTCAGTTAGGTGAATTTTAAATGAGAATTGAAAAGCCTGTGCTCTTTTATAGTTTCAACACCTCGTTTAACACTTTGTTTAGACTTAAAAATCCTGTAGGAGTATAGAACATACACCTTTGTACTATTCATACAAAAAATGTTCCTGTTGAGAGTTAGGCATAAGACAGATGATGAACTGGATACAAGATGAAAACTGAGCTATAGTTTCTCTTTTTTTTCCAGAAGGTTGTCATATACTATTGACACAGTATTATGAAACATTTCTTTTGGGGAGCATTTTATTCTCAGTCTTTACTTTTCTCTTCCTGACTGCTTCCTGATATTGAAAAATTGAACTAAAATTTCTCAGATGAGAAGAAAAAGAAAATAATGATAATATGGGCTCCTATGCTTCACTTTTATCATTTTACTCTCAGATTTAAATGCTAAGTAGTGAATGGCAAACCACTCCAGTAGGCTTGCCTGGAAAACCCATGGACAGAGGAGCCTGGCTGGCTACAGTCCTTGGGTAGCAAGAGTGGGACATGACTTAGCGTGCAAACCACCACAGGGAGCTTGAGTCTCCAGACTGGCTTCATCTAGCTCCCGTCTCACCCAGTGGGGTTGATTGCCTTTTCCCTAGAGCATGTCCTTCGATTTTCCTTCCTCTGTTGCCTCCTGTGACACTAATGCATACACCAGAACTTCTGTACTTATTGAATGAATAAGTAGAGCATCAGAAATAATGGATGGCCAATTCAGCCGGGCTTGATGATTTGTAGGCAAAATCATCAGGCTTTAAGGGCTCCAGCAAAACTGGGGCACCAGACAGAAAGAGAGTGACAGAGACAGAGAAAACATACATTTCTGCCTTGATGAATTTACTGACAGTTCTAATTTTTGCCAACAGAACATCTTTAAGAAGCTATTTTAATTTCAACATGCATATGATTTTTTATGATGTGGACAAATGAACTATTTTATATTATATATGAGAGGACACCACAATGTTTTTAGAGCCTAAAGTCCTCTAAATTAGGATGTTCAATTAGCTCCCCAAAGCCAACTTATACCTACTGTCTAAACAGTATACAGGAAGCTTCAGCCTTTAATCCTGACTCATTTGAAAAGACCCTGATGCCGGGAAAGATTGGGGGCAGGAGAAGAAGGGCACGACAGAGGATGAGATGGTTGGATGGCATCACTGACTCAATGGACATGGGTTTGGGTGGACTCCAGGAGTTGGTGATGGACAGGGAGGCAAGGTGCTGCGGTTCATGGGGGTCGCAAAGAGTTGGACACGACTGAGCGACTGAACTGAACTGAATTGAACTATCTCCTGGGACTAAAACAAAGTCATAATTGGGACCACAGAGTTCTCTGGAAGCAGCTTTTTGCACTTCCTGATTTCAGTTTCCTGGGACATCTTATATATTATCACAAAGTTTGGGATCCCTTTTGCTGCAACTAATCAATTTGATTCTGGGGTTTGGGCTCGGGTATCTGTGAAAGTGGTCAGTCATGTCTGACTCTTTGCAACCCCAAGGACTACACAATCCATGGAATTCTCCAGGCCAGAATACTGGAGTGCGTAGCCTTTCCCTTCTCCAGGGGATCTTCCCAACCCAGGGATCCAACCCAGGTTTCCCACATTGCAGGCGGACTCTTTACCAGCTGAGCCACAAGGGAAGCCCTACATGATGGTTTTCAAAATTCAGTGTGATATAGGTAGCATTAATATTTTGTAAAATACAGATTTCCAAGCCCAAACTTCAGAATCAAATTCAGTATCTGGAGGGTCAGGTCCATAAATTTGATCATAATATTAACATTGGCATTGGTGTTTTAAGAAAGCCACATCTTATTTAACTATCAGTTCAGTTCAGTTCAGTCTCTCAGTCGTGTCTGACTCTTTGCGACCCCATGGACTGCAGTACGCCAGGCTTCCCTGTCCATCACCAACTTCCAGAGCTTTCTCAAACTCATGTCCATTGAGTCAGTGATGTCATCCAACCATTTTATCCTCTGTCATCCCCTTCTCCTCCTGCCTTCAATCTTTTCCAGCTCAGGACCTTTTCCATGAGTCAGCTCTTCATATCAGGTGGCCAAAGTATTGGAGCTTCAGCTTCAGCATCAGTCCTTCCAAAGAATATTGAGGACTGATTTCCTTAAGGATGGACTGGTTTGATCTCCTTGCAGTCCAAGGGACTCTCAAGAGTCTTCTCCAACACCACAGTTCAAAAGCATCAATTCTTCAGCACTTAGCTTTCTTTATGGTCCAACTCTCACATTAATACATGACTATTGGAAAAATCATAGCTTTGACTAGACAGAACTTTGTCGGCAAAGTAATGTCTCTGCTTTTTAATATGCAGTCTAGGTTGGTTATAACTTTTCTTCCAAGGAGCAAGTGTCTTTTAATTTCATGACTTCAGTCACCATCCACAGTGATTTTAGAGCCCAAAAAAATAAAGTCTGTCACGGTTTACATTGTTTCCCCATCTATTTGCCATGACGTGATGGGACCAGATGCCATGATCTTTGTTTTCTGAATGTTCAGTTTTAGTCAGGTTTTTCACTCTCCTCTTTACTTTCATCAAGAAGCTCTTTAGTTTTTCTTCACTTTCTGCCATAAGGGTGGTGTCATCTGCATATCTGAGGTTATTGATATTTCTCCCAGCAATCTTGATTCCGGCTTGTGCTTCATCCAGCCTGACATTTCACATGATGTACTCTACATACAAGTTAAATAAGTAGGGTGACAATATACAGCCTTGACATACTCCTTCCCCAATTTGGAACCAGTCTGTTTTTCCATGTCCAGTTCTAACTGTTGCTTCTTGGCCTGCATACAGATTTCTCAGGAGACAGGTAAAGTGGTCTGGTTTTCCTATCTCTTTCAGAGTTTTCCACAATTAACTGTGATCCAGATAGTCAAAGGCTTTGGCTTAGTCAATAAAGCAGAAGCAGATATTTTTCTGGAACTCTCTTGCTTTTTCAGTAATCCAGCAGATGTTGGCAATTTGATCTTTGGTTCCTCTGCCTTTTCTAAATCCAGCTTGAATATCTGGAAGTTCTTGGCTCACCTACTGTTCACGTACTGTTGAAGCCTAACTTGAAGAATTTTAAGAATTACTTTGCTAGCATGTGAGATAAGTGCAATTTTGAGGTAGTTTGAGCATTCTTTGGCATTGACTTTCTTTGGGATTGGAATGAAAGCTGACCTTTTCTGGTCCTGTGGCCACTGCTGAGTTTTCTGAATTTGCTGACTTATTGAGTGCAGCACTTTCACAGCATCATCTTTTAGGATTTGAAGGAGCTTAGCTAGAATTCCATCACCTCCAGTAGCTTTGTTTGTAGTGATCCTTCCTAAGGCCCACTTGACTTCACATTCCAGGATGTCTGGCTCCAGGTGAGTGAGCACACCATCGTGGTTATAGATCTTTTTGTATTGTTTTTCTATGTATTCTTCCCACCTCTTCTTAATATCTTCTGCTTCTGTTAGGTCCATACCATTTCTGTCTTTTATTTTGCCAATCTTTGCATGAAACGTTCCCTTGGTATCTCTAATTTTCTTAAAGAGATCTCTAGTTTTTCTCATTCTATTGTTTTCCTCTATTTGCACTGATCACTGAGGAAGTCTTTCTTATTCTCCTATTCTTTGGAACTCTGCATTCAAATGGGTAAATCTTTCCTTTTTGCCTTTGCCTTTAATTTAGTTTCTCAGCTATTTGTAAGACCACCTCAGACAACCTTTTGCTTTTTGCATTTCTTTCTGTTGGTGATGGTCTTAATCACAGCCTCCTATACAATGTCATGAACCTCCATACATAGTTCCTAAGGCACTCTATCAAATCTAGTTTCTTGAATTTTTTGTCACTTCCACTATATAGCTGTAAGGGATTTTATTTAGGTCATACCTGACCTAGTGGTCTTCCCTATTTTCTTCAATTTAAGTCTGAATTTTGCGATAAGGAGTTCATGATTTGAGCCACAGTCAGCTCCCAGTCTTGTTTTTGTGCACTGTAGAGAGCTTCTCCATCTTCAGCTGCAAAAAGTATAATCAATCTGATTTCGGTGTTGACCATCTGGTGATGTCCATATGTAGAGTCTTCTCTTGTATTGTTGGAAGAGGATGTTAGCCATGACCAATGCATTCACTTGGCAAAACTCTGTTAATCTTTGCCCTGCTTCATTTTGTACTCTGAGGCCAAACTTACCTGTTTTTAACTATATTATAAACACAAGAACATAGAAGATGAAGTGATGATGATATTAAAATGAAATAGAAATCTCCTACAGAGCGACTAAATTGTGGTAATGATTATTTGTAATAATGAGCTACAGAGTATTAATCTTGAAGTAAAAACATAATTTTTGAATATCTGGCTTTCTTTATACTGATCATAAAATTTTAAAAATTCATTCCCTCCCACACACAGACATTTCTGTTTCCTTCAGAAACCAACCAGCCAGAAATATCAATATATTTCAAAGAGCTTTATTTTAGATTCAGTTCAAAAGGAGGGCAAAGCTAACAGCAGAATCCTTTATGGGAGCTAACCTTATATGAGAGAATCTAATAAAGGATGCCATGTATTTGTAAGGGAAAAAATGCAC
This sequence comes from Bison bison bison, assembly GCF_000754665.1. Taxonomy (NCBI): domain Eukaryota; kingdom Metazoa; phylum Chordata; class Mammalia; order Artiodactyla; family Bovidae; genus Bison; species Bison bison. The sequence goes on from NW_011495082.1 coordinate 12,589,466, forward strand.
CCTGAAACATTTTCAAAGATGCTGCACAAAAAAAGCAAAAACTAACATGACATAAACAAACTGTATTGATTATATTTTATCTTAGAACCATTGAGATCTTGAGGATAAATGAAATTTGGCTGTGTTGATCCTCCCATCCTGTGAATTTCAAATATCTAAGTATCTGCTGCATGTAATATCCATACTTCTGCCCCTCTGAATAAGTCATGCTTACTGATAGTTGCTGCTGTATTTTTGTGTTATAAAATTCACTTTTTACCACTAAATACAAAGCTCCCAGGTGAATAAACAAACCTTTGAGAAGTTTTTTAAAACCACAGTCTAACAAGCATGCCATACAGATGAACTCTGACTCGCATGAAAATACTGGTGAACTCTATGAAACTTTTCAAACTGTGACTTAAAATGTTCTTTCTACTATAAAATATATGATGCTCTTGATTTTGATAATCTAAGTGCTTTATACAAATGAGATTTACTTTGTGTGAAAAAGCTCACTGCCATAGTGGTGCCAGGGAGCTTCAGTTTCAGGAACAGCAATGCTAACCAGCAAGTCATTTGGGTGCTTTGATTCATTGGCCTCTTATCTGTGAGTGTAAATCTATGTGACAGACAGTGCCTGGTGAACAGGAGGAGCCTGTCTTCACAATCTTACATTCTATTAGAGTAGATTAGGAAACAAAAACCAAATATTAAACAGAAAAAGAACAAAAATAATTAAAAGTTGTAAAAGATACTGTAGAACAGGACACTATGAAAGAAAATAGAACTGCAAAGGGCAGAGGAGGTCCTACTTCTCACAACATGATTAGGCAAGACCTCCCGGAGTAAGTGATATTTAACCAAAACCTAGAGGATGATAAGAAGACAGCCATTTGATGAAAGGGAGGAAGAGATTTCAAGGTGGAGACTCAGTAAGTACAAAGAGCTCACAATAGGAAAAACTTGGCCTCATAGGGAAATGTACGATGCCTAATGTTTCTGCAGTATAGCAAGTAGGACAGAGACACAAAATGAGACTAAAGAGACAGTCAGAGGCCTGATTCAGAGCCTGGAAAACCATGGTGTAAGGACCTTGGAACATATTCTAGTGCATGGGGACCTACAGGCGAGTTTTAAGTAGCAGTGGCCAATTGTACAATTTTTAATGTTCAGGTAGAGTAAGAACTACTTCCTCCAAAGTTCTTGGTCTCCTCCATCAAAATACAAAGAGAACAAAGCTTATCTTAACTACCATATGTCCCCTCTTCTGTGTGTAACCTCTGTTCCCTTACAATGAAGCTAGTCTTATATCCCTGTCCACAGATCCTGCCCAAGGAAACACTCCCTACACTCAATACCGTTCCCTCACAACCCATTCCTGAAAAGTTTTTCTCTCTGCTTATTTCTTCTGGGTCATAGCCACTTCTATCTTTCTTCTTTATTTCTGTCATTTTTCAAAGAGCCTTATCACAGTGCATACTGTCTGCTAACCTCTTTTACTCTCTGTTCCACCACCAGACTATAAGCCCCATAAGGACAAGAATCGTATCTGACTTGGGCAGCATTATATCCTTGGGCAAAGTGGCTGGCAGTGCTGAGTAAATGAAAGAATTTATGAATCTTCCCTTTGGCTATTGCTAACAGCAATCTGTGTTACGTTGAAAACTTTGACAATTGTTACTGCTCAACCTTGATATTAGGATAGATTTTTCATGTGCTTTGTACTACCAAGCTGCTACAGGGACACAGAAACTATACTTGCAGCTTTAACAGTAGTCCATTCTGAAGGAGATCAGCCCTGGGATTTCTTTGGAAGGAATGATGTTAAAGCTGAAACTCCAGTACTTTGGCCACCTCATGTGAAGAGTTGACTCATTGGCAAAGACTCTGATGCTGGGAGGGATTGGGGGCAGGAGGAGAAGGGGACAACAGAGGATGAGATGGTTGGATGGCATCACCAACTCAATGGACATGAGTTTGAGTGAACTCCAGGAGTTGGTGATGGACAGGGAGGCCTGGCGTGCTGCGATTCACGGGTTCGCAAAGAGTCGGACACAATTGAGCGACTGAACTGAAGTGAACACAGATGACTGTGTTTGACAGAACAAACAGATGACTGGCGGTAATTAGGTGCAGTTTAAGAATTCTGAGATATTAAAAATGCCTTAAAAGATTAGTTGCAACTTGTCGTGGAAGGACGTCCTTAAAATTACATGAAGCATAGGGTCTGACAGAAATCTTTCCTTTGTAATTTAATAGGCAAAAACCTGAAAGTAAAAATGTGCATATGTCCATCAGAAGCCTTTTTGAAGTATTTTAGCTAGTAGGTGATAATTTGATTTGGACATTAACTGCTAATAAGTTATGGGGAGAAAAATGTCCTAAGGATGTTGTTTTACATGATAAAATAATCTTTGAAAAGCTGAATCAAAGCTCAAGGGGAAAAGAGGAAAGTGGGCCTTAGAATGTTTGTTTCTTCTCCTGTAATAATTGAGCATAGCCAATAATGAACCCTGAACAATGTTTGTTTGTTTTAGGAGATTTATCTTGAAATACTCTGAAACTTTTCTAAGTTGCATATAATTACAAAACAAAAAATCTTTTTTTTCCAGAACCATCGAAGAGTAAGTTGTTTACCTGATGCCAATTCATCCTCAAAGACCTCAATTTGGTAGTTCCTACAAACAAGGACATTCCTTCACTAGATAATCACAACACAACCATCAAACCCAGGAAATTAACACTGACATATTACTCTCATCTTATGCTCATATCCTATTCCCATTTTTCCAATTGTCTCAGTATTACCTTTTATATTAAAAGAATCACATGTGACATTTATCTTTTGTGTCTTTTTAATGTCATTCACTCTGGAATTTTCCCCAGTCTTGCTTTGGCTTTCACGATCCTGGCATTTTTAAAGACTGTTTAGTCTCTAAGTCAAGTCTGACTCTTTGCAACCCCATGAACTGTAGCCTGCCAGGCTTCTCTGTCCATGGGATTTCCCAGGCAAGAAGACTGGAGTGGAGGGCCATTTCCTTCTCCAGGCGATCTTCCTGACCCAGGGATTGAACCCACATCTCCTATATTGGCAGGCAGATTCTTTACAATCTGAGTCACCAGGGAAGCCTTTGAAGATTACAGATCAGTTATTTTATAAAAGGTCCTTCACTTGGGATATTTTGAAATTTTCTTCTTATGATTAGATTCAGATTATGCATCTTTGTCAGCAATATCACTGAATGATACTGCAACTCTTTACCCATTGAAATTAATGATTTAACTTTATGAGAAGCTGCTTTTAAACTAGTTCTCATCATATTTTAGTGCATTCATTTTATATCATAATAGATTTGTTCATCACAATCTTGTCAGTGGCTTGCAACCCATTACTATCATTATTTACATTGATGTTTAGTTCACCCCAAATTTAGTTAGTGGCAGCCCCTTTCAGCTGGATCCTGAATCCTTCTGATATGTCCTTATCATTCTTGAGCACATCCTTACTTTATGGTACAAGATATTTCAACATCATCTTGTAAACCCCTCCTCCAAACCCTAGAATCAGCCATTCCATCCTTATAATAGAAAATAGTGTTTAGAAATCAAGATCTGGACTTTGTATGTGCCACTGTCTATTGGGTAGTTACTCCTCCCAAGCCCTATTAGTGGACAAAGCTGGGGAACACATACGTGTATGTTTGTGTACTTCCTTCATATTTATGCTTATAATGCAGCCATGAAATTAAAAGACACTTGCTCCTTGGAAGAAAAGTTATGACCAACCTCGGCAGCTTATTAAAAAGCAGAGACATTACTTTGCTGACAAAGGTCCGTCTAGTCAAAGCTATGGTTTTTCCAGTACTCATGTATGGATGTGAGAGTTGGACCATTAAGAAAACTCAGTGCTAAAGACTTGATGCTTTTGAACTGTGGTGTTGGAGAAGACTTTTGAGAGTCCCTTGGACTGCAAGGAGATCCAACCAGTCCATCCTAAAGGAAATCAGTCCTGGATATTCATTAGAAGAACTGATGCTGAAGCTGAAACTCCAATACTTTGGCCACCTGATGTGACGAACTGACTTCATTTGAAAAGAACCTGATGCTGGGAAAGATTGAGGGCGGGAGGAGAAAGGAACGACAGAGGATGAGATGATTGGATAGCATCACTGATTCAACGGACATGAGTTTGAGTAAACTCCAGGAGTTGGTGATGGAGAGGGAAGCCTGGTGTGCTGCAGTCCATGGGGTCGCAGAGTTGGACATGACTGAGTGACTGAACTGAACTGAACATACTGAAAATCATGTGTTTATACCAACACTTTGTTTTTTACGCAGTTTCTCATCTAACATTATAAGGTTCATCCTAGTTTTTTTTTTCCCCTTTTGTATTTGTAAGTCTCTCTTCAAACAGTAGGGGCTTCCCTGATGGCTCAGACAGTAAGAATCTGCCTACAATGCAGAAGGCCCAGGTTCAGTCCCTGGGTGGGGAAGATCGCCTGAGGAGAGCATGGCAACATACTCCAGTATGCTTGCCTGGAGAATTCTGTGAACAGAAGAGCAGGCTATAGTCCATGGGGTCCCAAAGAGTCAGACATGACTGAGTCAGACATGTCTTCACTTTTAAGACAAAAAAAAAAATTTCAAATTAACTAGATATTGATAAAAAAAAAAGGATTATCTTGTCTGGGATAGCCAGATAATTACTTTAATTCTCACAGTATAAAATGTTCTTTACCACTAGAATGTCTTCCCTGCTCTGTTAAAAGCAATTATCCTTTAATACCAGCTCTGACAATTTGTAGTACAAATATTTTCTGCCAGTCCAAAGTTAGAGGTACTTAAGGATTCTAAAAACCTGTTATTAGAGAAAGAGTATTGCGGATGCGTTGCTTCTAAAGGTAGGCCATGGATTTAATTCCAAGGATTGAGAATACAAATAATTTTGACGGTTTCTTTGACTGGGAATCAAAAGTACAAGAATTATGGAAGTTGGTTGTCCAGTCATGTAGAATTGTCCTCGTGGTTAACTATAATATGGCTTATTGGCATCTAATGTTCAGCCAGAATAAATACATCCCTTAAAAAAAATACAAATATTTTACATTATATAAAGTCTTTTATCCAGGAAAATGTCATCACCCTATTAGGATAAGTCAATCTCTAAGAGAATCTTCATGATGATGAGCAGATCTTTCATGGAAAATTCACCCTATGTTTTCAGTCTATAAAATATTTGTTAATATATTTAGTCCAATTTGTCTCCATAGACTTTAGTTGTCAAGAGAAAACGGGCAGGGAAAGAGTGAAAAAGGACAGGAGAAAAAAAAATAAAACAGTAGTGTAACATTAGTGTTGTCTATAATGTGAAATTGTGCTGTAATAGTGAAAGAGCTTCTCAGTGTTCACTCACTGAAAGATCCAAGAAACGATCCTTTTCGCAACTTTTTCTTCGACAAGCAGAAAATGTTTTCTGATTTGGAGAACCTAGTTTTCATCAATGACTTTTAAATATTTAAATGAAAGTATGAGCAAGAATTGGTTTGTTTCATCTTGCTTTTCACTAAACAGAGGCTCTTTTGGTACATACCACAGGCCTGCCATCTATGTCATCTCCTTGTAAGTTTTTCAATCTTTAAGCTAAGTCTGAGTTTATTTCTTCATGATAAGCCTCCCTCAACCCACCTAAGGCTCACACGGAGCCCTTTGATTTGCTGAATGATGTTTCTGGAACTTGTACCTGCCATTGAGATTTTTTTAATCCCATTTTAAAGTGTGAAACTGAAGTTATTTACTTTTTACCTTGAATGATTAAACAGCCTTTGCAGGTGAATTAAGTTTTCTCAAATAACAGGAAATAAACTCATGATGTTAATCTCAGAGTTATTTTCCTAGGTCATCCATGTTTCCTCTTTTACTAACTTCTTCCAAATCTAATCAGTTCATGGGTCCAGGCCAATCTGTGTTTTGAATATCTGTTGAATCTGTTCTAAATTCCCTGTCTTCTCTTAGAATACCTTAGTATGGGCTCTCATCACTTTTCACTTGGCTCTCTCCATTCCGTTCTTTATATGACCACCTTTATATGACCACCAGAACAGTCTCAAAGTCACAAATCTTGTTATGACAATTCTCTAAAAACCATAGTGTCTCTATAACAAGATATCACCCACATGTCTATGGGTGTGTGAGCTCAGTCATGTCCAACTCTTTGGGACCCCATGGACTGTAGTCCCCCATGCTCCTTTGTCCATGGGATTTTCCAGACAAGAATATTGGAATGAGTTGCCATTTCCTATTCCATTTTACTAAGCGGATCTTTCTGTCTCGGGGATCAAACCTGCATCTCTTGCGTCTCCTGCATTGACAGGCATGTTTTTTACCACTAGCACTACCTGGATAGCCCATCTATGGGTATAAAATTTAAAAAATAATAAAGACTGCATCATGGTCTGTTACAGTCAGAAGGTCTGTGTCCTTATGATACATAGTGAGAACCATCCAGTTCACGTTTCCAAAATGAAAAAGCTTTTTTCAATTTGACTTATGTTTGGAAATTGTTTCACTTTGCAAAAAAATAGAAGGACTTAAAATTCCCTTTTCCTCTGACTCAAAACAGTTAGAGGAGAAATCGTAGTGTTTTTTAATTGAGTGGACAGATATGTAGAGCTACAGAAATATAAAGTAAAAATGGAAGCTTTTTTCTGGCTCATAAGTAACTTGAGGTACACATTTCATAAATTGTGTTGTGGGCTTGCAAAACTTCCCTGGGAAATATAATTGATAAAAACTGTTCTTAGAGTCAAATCTATGAAACCTCAAGCTTTAGAACTTCTATAAAAGATACCAATACAAAGAAACCACAATTTCAGAACACACCAATGTGGAACTATCAGAATGGACAGAAAAACAAAGTGTTTAAAATCAATTCTAGAAAAATTAGAGCAGAAAAGAAACATTTCCTTGATTGTACCTAACGAAAGCTTTTGTCAGTTCTCTAGTAAAAATATACCAGCTTCATATGTATGTACATGTATATATATGTACATCATATGTATCATGTACATATATATGTATTATATGGAGATCAAACTAGTCAGTCCTAAAGGAAATCAACCCTGAATATTCATTGGAAGGACTGATGCTGAAGCTGAAGCTCCAATAATTCTGCCACCTCATGCAAAGAGCCAACTCATTGGAAAAGACCCTGATGCTGGGAAAGATTGAAGGTGGGAGGAGAAGGGGGTGACAGAGGATAAGATGGTTGGATGGCATCACCAACTCAATGGACATGAGTTTGAGCAAACTCAGGGAGATAGTGAAAGACAGGGCAGCCTGGTGTGCTGCAGTCCATGGGATCACAAAGAGTCAGACATGACTGATGACTGAAGAACAGCAACAAAAATATATAGGTGGGCCATTTTATAAACTGCATATAGTTCTCATTCCATAGGGTCGTCAGTTATTTTTGATTAATCCTGTTGTGTTCATAAGGTATACATAGTAAAATCACTTTACATATTGTTTTGGATAGATGATGAGGGTAGGTAGACCCTGCTGGAAATTACAGTAAAAATTCTGGGGCCCAGAGTGAACAGACAGGTAGGCTTCTTTCCCCTGATGTAGGCAACATCAATTCTTTGTAAACACAGAGCTCATTCAAATCTCTGGGCCTCTGCTCATGCTGTAGCTTATGCTTGACCAAATCAACCCAGTCGTAAAGGCCCCACTCAAAAGTCACGCTGTCTCTGACTGCTCCCTGGATCTACCCTCTCTAGTTCATTTTTCACTGCCTCTCCTCCCATTGCCCATTGTGCATTTCTTTGTACTGTTGGTCATGATGCCTGTAAATATGGTTTTATTAGATTCGATTGCGAGGGTTTTGAGAAATACTCCCGATTTTAGCAGTTATTAGAGCTTAGGATAAGTTTTAAATTTTGGTTCTATATTTCCTTCTAGTAAATAGGACTTTCTCCTCAAAAGGGCATCTCCTCCTTGTTCAGAGTGTAAGAATTCTGGGAGACATATAATCCACAGAAAGTATGGAATCTAACCCTAAAAAAACTGATGGACAAATTGAGAAACTAACAGCAAAAGTAGAGCAAAAAAATAACTCTATGGACATTTAAAAAAATTACACCCCTAAACAGCTCTTCAGTTAAAAAGGAAACTATCAGACATTTGTGTACTTTTGTAACCTCTGGGCACCCTCTTAATGCAACCGCCCTTTGGTAACCAGCTCCACACAAGCTCCGGGTATATTCAAGTATACACACCTGAGAGGACAAAGGCTTGGATCACCTTCATTCACCTCTCTTCCTGTCCTAAGACTTCTCTGATGCTGTGGTATGGGTGTGGTATATTTTTCTATACTGAGTTATGTTCAGCCTTGAAGCTCAAGGGACTTACGACCCATAAGACTAGTTTTGAGCGATTTAAGATTGGGAGATGATGGTAAATCGTGTATCCACATTTTATCTGCAGGTGGACAATTCTAAGACATAATTTAAAAGGTTTCTCAAAGGGCCCCATGAGATTAATCACCTTTGGCCATTTTGATAATGTATCCTGACCTCGGTACTTTTTTATTCCTTGTCCACTCCTACTGTTCCTCATTGTTGTTGTTCAGTCACTAAGTCATGTCCGATTCCTTGAAACCCATGGACTGCAGCACACCGGGCCCCTCTGTCCTCTGCTGTCTCCCAGAGTTTGCTCAAATTCATGTCCATGGAGTCAGTGATGTTATCTAACTATCTCATTTTCTGCCGCCCCCTTCACCATTTGCCTTCAGTCTTTCCCAGTATCAGGGTCTTTTCTAATGAATCAACTTGTCACATCAGGTGGCCAAAGTACTGGGGCTTCATCTTTTGCATCAGTCCTTCCAGTAAATATTCAGGATTGATTTCCTTTAGGACTGACTGCTTTGATCTCCTGGCAGTCCAAGGACTCTCAAGAGTCTTCTCCAGCACCACAGTTCAAAAGCATCAATTCTTTGATACTCAGCCTTCTTCATAGTCCTTATTAGTTCAGTTCAGTTCAGTCACTCAGTCGTATCCGACTCTTTGCAACCCCACGAACCACAGCACGCCAGGCCTCCCTCTATATCACCAACTCCCGGACTCCACGCAAACCCATGTCCATTGAGTCAGTGATGCCATCCAACTATCTCATCCTCTGTCATCCCCTTCTCCTCCTGCCCTCAATCTTTCCCAGCATCAGGGTCTTTTCAAATGAGTCATCTGTTCGCATCAGGTGGCCAAAGTATTGGAGTTTCAGCATCAACATCAGTCCTTCCAATGAACACTCAGGACTGATCTCCTTTAGGATGGACTGGTTGGATCTCCTTGCAGTCCAAGGGACTCTCAAGAGTCTTGTCCAACACCACAGTTCAAAAGAATCGATCCTTTGGCACTCA
>NW_011495082.1:12598962-12618258 GCF_000754665.1 Bison bison bison
TGGATCTCCTTGCAGTCCAAGGGACTCTCAAGAGTCTTGTCCAACACCACAGTTCAAAAGCATCAATCCTTTGGTGCCCAGCTTTCTTTATAGTTCAACTCTCACATCCATAGCCTCGACTAGACGGACCTTTGTTGGCAAAGTAATGTCTCTGCTTTTTAACATATTGTCTAGGTTGGTCATGACTTTCCTTTCAAGGAGTAAGAGTCTTTTAATTTCATGGCTGCACTCATCATCTGCAGTGATTTTGGAGCCCAGAAAAATACATGATGCCTAAAGTCAATTCCCAAATAAATTACCCACACCCAGGCTTTTGTCTCCGAAACTGCTTTCAAGGAAACTCAGACTAAAATGTAAAACAAAATGGCAATCAGCATCTATTTATAAATAAACATAAATAAGAAGTCTGTGTATCAAAGGTGGTGGGATATGGCCAAAGAAAAACTCAGAAGAAAATCTACAGCCTTAAATATATGACAGATAACAAGGGAGAATGAAAATAAGTGAAGTAAGTTTTAATTTCAAAGAGCTAAAATAAAAAGTTAGAAAAGGAGCAACTAATCAAACCCAAAGAAATTCACAGAAAAAGAGATTAATAAAGATAAAATCAGAAATTAATAAAAAAAGAAAACATAAAAGTAGACACAACAAACAGAGAAGGCAATGGCACCCCACTCCAGTGTTCTTGCCTAGAGAATCCCGGGGATGGGGGAGCCTGGTGGGCTGCCATCTATGGGGACGCACAGAGTCGGACACGACCGAAGCGACTTAGCTGCAGCAGCAGCAGCAGTAGACACAACAAAAATGAGTATCAGTTCAGTATAGTCACTCAGTCATGTCCGACTCTTTGTGACCCCATTAACCACAGCACGCCAGGCCTCCCTGTCCATCACCAACTCCCGGACTCCACCCAAACCCATGTCCATCAAGTCGGTGATGCCATCCAACCATCTCACCTTCTGTCATCCCCTTCTCCTCCTGCCCTCAATCTTTCCCAGCATCAGGGTCTTTTCAAATGAGTCAGCTCTTTGCATCAGGTGGCCAAAGTATTGGAGTTTCAGCTTCAGCATCAGTCCTTCCAATGAATATTCAGGACTGATTTCCTTTAGGATGGACTGGTTGGATCTCCTTGCAGTCCAAGGGACTCTCAAGAGTCTTGTCCAATACCACAGTTCAAAAGCATCGATTCTTTGGCACTCAGCTTTCATTAGAGTCCAACTCTCATATCCATACATGGCCACTGGAAAAACCATAGCCTTTACTAGACAGACCTTTGTGGACAAAGTAATATCTCTGCTTTCTAATATGATATCTAGGTTGATTATAACTTTCCTTCCAAGGAGTAAGCGTCTTTTAATTTCATGGCTGCAGTCACCATCTGAAGTGATTTTGGAGCCTCAGAAAATAAAGTCTGACACTGTTTTTCCATCTATTTCCCATGAAGTGATGGAACCGGATGCCATGATCTTAGTTTTCTGAATGTTGAGCTTTAAGCCAACTTTTTCACTCTCCTCCTTCACTCTTATCAAGAGGCTTTTTAGTTCCTCTTCACTTTCTGCCATAAGGGTGGCGTGTAGGTGCCCAATATGCTACTGGTGATCAGTGGAGAAATAACTCCAGAAAGAATGAGGGATGCAGCCAAAGCAAAAATAACACCCAGTTGTGGATGGGACTGGTAATAGAAGCAAGATTAGAAGCTATAAAGAGCAATATTGCATAGGAACCTGGAATGTTAGGTCCATGAATCAAGACAAATTAGAAGTGGTCAAACAGGAGATGGCAAGAGTGAACATCATCAACATTCTAGGAATCAGCAAACTAAGATGGACTGGAATGGGTGAATTTAACTTAGATGACCATTGTAACTACTACTGTGGGCAGACACAACACAAAAATACCCCAAAATTAGTGGCAAAATTTTAAAACTAGCTTTTTGGAAAAACTGATAAACTAATTTCTATCAAGTATAATTAAGTATTATCAAACTCATTAAAGCTAAAAACTAAATGGATTGCCACAGTTTTAAACACATTCATTTTTCTTAAATAAGAAGAAAGGTCATGTTGTTGTTAGTTGCTAAGTCATGTCCATCTCTTTCAAACCCCATGGATTCCAGTCCACCAGTATCCTCTGTCTGTGGGATTTCCTAGACAAGAATACTATAGTGGGTTGCCATTTCCTTCTCCAGGAGATCTTCCCTACCCAGGAACAGAACCCACGTGTCCTGCTTGGTAGGCAGATTCTTTACCACTGAGCCACCTGGGAAGCCTAAGAAGAGGCATGCATGCTTCCAATATCCACCCTGCAATCTATATTAACTGCAAACAAAACAGTGGGCTTGCCTTGTGCAAGGGACAGATTAAAGAATAAATTGCCAGGGGGTAAAAGAGTACTTTTACAAGGCATAGAATTGTTCTGTATCTTGATTATTGTTGTAGCTTCACAAAAATGTGTCTCTCTCAAAGCAAGTCAAATATGTGCAATTTATTGCACTTAAATTACACCTCAGGGCTTCCCTGGTGGCTTAGTCAATAAAGAATCTACCTTCAATGCAGGAAACCGGGGTTCAATCCTTGGATCAGAAAGATCTCCTGGAGGAGGGCATGGCAACCCACTGCAGCATTCTTGCCTGGAGAATCCCCATGAACAGAGGAGCCTGGAGGGCTACAGTCCATGGGGTCTCAAAGAGCTGGACACGACTGAGGGACTAAGCATGCATGTAAATTATACTTCAGTAAAGTTGATTTTTTTGAAGACAAATAGAAATTAAATTGGGATGGATAGTACCTTCTTCATGGAATTTTTATGGGTAATATAAGAGATAATGCACTGAATGCACTTACAGTGACTTACAAAAAAGTTTGCTATTTTTTATCATCATCATTATTGATATGACTAAGAGTAATCAATAAGTCTTTTGTATGCGATGAGAAGCTGAGTAGGTAAATTATAGGTACATTTCTTTGCCTTCAAAGAAAAGTACATGTAGATCTTTTTCTGGTACTTTTAGATTCTTGTTGCTTGCCAAAAAAAGGTAAAATAGTGCCAGGTTTTCTCCCATCAGATCCTAATCATGAACAAAAGTAAAAACTGTTACACGTTTACATTATCCTCTCTGAGCCTTCTTATAACCCCCTAATAGACCAAGAACACAAACACTGCACATCAGAATGATATCAACATATTTCTTCCACTCCAAAGTGAATCAGGAACTAAGCTAAAGAGGACCCCAGAACTATATAAACATACCTGAAATTAAAAACACTTATATCCAGACCATGAAAAGTCAAAGATTAAAAAGGTTAGGAGGTAGTTAATTAACCTAATTAAGAACAACACATATTAAAGATATTTCTTTAAGATGAAAGGGCTGTTTACTGTTTTTTTTTTTCCTCCTTCTTTTTGGTGTTATGTGGGTTTGAAGTCTGTTCATTGCTTATATGCTTGAAATAATTCAAGTTTTACAGGCTTTAGGAGCTATGGTTCCTTGAGTGTTCCTGAAAAAAAGAAAATCTTACATAAAGACCCAAAATAAGCCATAGTCAGTGTCTTTCCTACTGGATATGAAAATCCACAAGAATGCTTAATACAGTTTCTGGTCAGTTTTCCTAGCCTGGTTTGAAAAGCATCAGAAATAAACTATAGGATCAGAGATGCTTTGAATGTAGACAAAGGCCTTAGACACAACTTGTGGGGACGACATTTAAAAACTTAATGCCAAAGTACAATGTACATGAGTAAACATATACTTCAAGTCTACTTCTGTATAGGTCAGCGTTTATTACAAGAATATCTGTGGCTGACTGAGTTAGAGCAAGGAAGATTGGGGAGGGAAAGGGAAGGCCTTCTAGAATTGGGAGAAAACAGAAACTTCTGGACTGTCCTGTCATCTTCAATGCTTTTTCTCTTGCTCAGGCATTTCTTTCAGAATAAGACATTACTCAGGGACATCTTGTGTATCCAGTAAGAGTACAAGTGGATCCTGTGCCTTCTTTTAGTATATGATTAATCTGTTTGTCTTTTGAAGACTTTCAGCCTGGGATTCATCCAAGGTGTTTTACATAATTATCTGGCACTTTGTCTGATGTATGAGGACTCATAAAGACAAAGAAATATTGCAGTCCTGAGTTGGCGTTACCAGAGCCATGTCTTCCAGAGTGATGTCCAAGCTGAAAATCAGGAAAGCATTCCTGGATGTGATAGCTCTAGGCAGGAACACTCCTGAAAGGGATGGGGTGGGAGGTAGGGGCTAAGAAACTTTGCCAACTGAGTCATGTAAAACCAGAATGGAACTGGCCCTGGGAGACACTAGACACATCAGAAAAGAGGCTGCAAACCCCAACCAAATGAGCCTTTTCTTCTCTAATTCTTATATTCCTTTTGGAAATTTATTCTTTTTTTTTTTTCCTCTAATTTTATTTTATTTTTAAACTTTACATAATTGTATTAGTTTTGCCAAATATCAAAATGAATCCGCCACAGGTATACATGTGTTCCCCATCCCGAACCCTCCTCCCTCCTCCCTCCCCATACCATCCCTCTGGGCCATCCCCGTACACCAGCCCCAGGAAATTTATTCTTATTAATAAACCAAAGACTGTTAAGTAACTAACGGCTTCTCTGATAGCTCAGTTGGTAACAAATCCACCTGCAATGCAGGAGATCCCAGTTTGATTCCTGCATCAGGAAGATTCCCTGGAGAAGGGATAGGCTACCCATTCCAGTTTTCTTGGGCTTCCCTTGCGGCTCAGCTGGTAAAGAATCACCTGCAATTGTGGGAGACCTGGATTTGATCCCTGGGTTTGATCCCTGGGGTGGGAAGATGCCTTGGAGAAGGGAAAGGCTACCCACACCAATATTCTGGCCTGGAGAATTTCATGGACTCTATGGTCCAGGGGGTCACAAAGAGTCTGACAGATTTTCATGTTGATATACTAGAATTTAGTAAAGCTTCTCTGGAAGTCTTTTATTTGTACAGCAACAAAGCTTTAACCAAAATTGGAACATATGGACTGAAATTATCTCTAACTGTGGGACCAGCTGTTTAAATTCAGGCAATATGGTCACCATAGACAGCTGTTAACTAGAGCTATGCAGAGTCAAGCAGTAAAGTAGATGCGGATGTCATCAAGTCCACATAAGAGCACTACAGTACTTAACTCATGGTGGATTTGGAGAAGGCAATGGCACCCCACTCCAGTACTCTTGCCTGGAAAATCCCATGGACAGAGGAGCCTAGTAGGCTGCAGTCCATGGGGTCGCTAAGAGTCGGACACGACTGAGCGACTTCACTTTCACTTTTCACTTTCAGGCATTGGAGATGGAAATGGCAACCCACTCCAGTGTTCTTACCTGGAGAATCCCAGGGACAGGGGACCTGGTGGGCTGCCATCTATGGGGTCACACAGAGTCAGACACGACTGAAGCAACTGAGCAGCAGCAGCATGGTGGATTCCTCAGGCTCCTTCCCTGATCATTTCAATCATCTTAGACCTAACTCTAAAAGGGTCTACTATGATATTGTGTTATAATAAGAAACATATATTTGGTCTTCATCCCCCATTCCATACAAGGCTCCACATCGCTTGTAATTTCCTGGGTGATAGGAGAACTTTGTTTAAATGTTTTATCTTTGTTCCAGTTCCTGACACAAGAGCTGCTAAACCCATGGAATTCCCTGAGTGAGACGAGTGAGAAATCATCTTGTCTTCTTCATAATAAGCCCCTTAAAACATACTGAGTTTATGCTAATGAGGTGACTCTTGGTGGACCCTTAGATAGCTTCAGGATGGAAGCTGGTTACCAAGGAAACCAACCATGTGATTAGACAGTTGGAACTTTCAGGTCCACAACTCCAAACCTCCAGGGACTAGAGACTGAGTTAATCATGAATGAAAGAAAAATGAAAGTGAAGTCTTTCAGTCGTGTCTGACTCTTTGCGACCCTGTGAACTGTAGAATGATCTCTGTGCGTTTCCAAAGCAAACCATTCAATATCACGGTAATCCAAGTCTATGCCCTGACCAGTAACACTGAAGAAGCTGAAGTTGAAGAGTTCTATGCAGACCTATAAGACCTTCTAGAACTAACACGCAAAAAAAGATGTCTTTTTCATTATAGGGGACTGGAATGCAAAAGTAGGAAGTCAAGAAACACCTAGAGTAACAGGCAAATTAGGCCTTGGAGTACAGAACAAAGCAGGGCAAAGGCTAATAGAGTTCTGCCAAGAGAACGAACTGGTCATAGCAAACACCCTCTTCCAACAAAGCAAAAGAAGATTCTACACATGGACATCACAAGATGGTCAACACCAAAATCAGACTGATTATATTCTTTGCAGCCAAAGATGGATAAGCTCTATACAGTCAGCGAAAACAAGACTGGGAGCTGACTGTGGCTTGGATCATGAATTCCTTATTGTCAAATTCAGACTGAAATTGAAGAAAGTGGAGAAAACCACTAGACCATTCAAGTATGACCTAAATCAAATCCCTTGTGACTATACAGTAGAAGTGAGAAATAGATTTAAGGGACTAGATCTGACAGACAGAGTGCCTGATGAACTATGGACAGAGGTTCATAACATTGTATAGGAGACAGGAATCAAGACCATCCCCAAGAAAAAGAAATGAAAAAAAGCAAAATGGCTGTCTGAGGAGGTCTTACAAATAGCTGTGAAGAGAAGGGAAGCAAAAAGCAAAGAAAAGCAAAAGAAAAGGAAAGATATACCCATTTGAAGGCAGAGTTCCAAAGAATAGCAAGGAGAGATAAGAAAGCCTTCCTCAGTGATCAATGCAAAGAAATAGAGGAAAACAACAGAATGGGAAAGACTAGAGATCTCTTCAAGAAAATTAGAGATACCAAAGGAACATTTCATGCAAAGATGGGCTCAATAAAGGACAGAAATGGTAGGGACCTAACAGAAGCAGAAGATATTAAGAAGGGGTGGCAAGAATACATAGAAGAACTGTACAAAAAAGATCTTCACAACCCAGATAATCACGATGGTGTAATCACTCACCTAGAGCCAGACAGCCTAAAATGTGAAGTCAAGTGGGACTTAGGAAGCATCACTATGAACAAAGCTAGTAGAGGTGATGGAATTTCAGTTGAGCTATTTCAAATCCTGGAAGATGATGCTGTGAAAGTGCTGCACTCAATATGCCAGCAAATTTGGGAAACTCAGCAGTGGCCACAGAACTGGAAAAGGTCAGTTTTCATTCCAATCCCAAAGAAAGGCAATGACAAAGAATGCTTAAACTACCACACAATTGCACTCATCTCACACGCTAGTAAAGTAATGCTCAAAATTCTCCAAGCCAGGCTTCAGCAATACGTGTACCATGAACTTCCACATGTTCAAGCTGGTTTTAGAAAAGGCAGAGGAACCAGAGACCAAATTGCCAACATCTGTTGGATCATCTAAAAAGCAAGAGAGTTCCAGAGAAACATTTACTTCTCCTTTATTGACTATGCCAAAGCCTTTGACTGTGTGGATCACAATAAACTGTGGAAAATTCTGCAAGAGATGAGAATACCAGACCACCTGACCTGCTTCTTGAGAAGCCTGTATGCAGGTCAGGAAGCAACAGTTAGAACTGGACATGGAACAACAGACTGGTTCCAAATAGGAAAAGAAGTATATCAAGGCTGTATATTGTCACCCTGCATGTTTAAATTATATGAAGAGTACATCATGAGAAATGCTGGGCTGGAAGAAGCACAAGCTGGGATCAAGATTGCTGGGAGAAATATCAATAACCACAGATATGCAGATGACACCACCCTTATGGCAGAAAGTGAAGAAGAACTAAAGAGTTTCTTGATGAAAGCGAAAGAGGAGAGTGAAAAAGTTGGCTTAAAACTTAACATTCAGAAAACTAAGATCATGGCATCTGGTCCCATCACTTCATGGGAAATAGATGGGGAAACAGTGGACACAACGGCTGACTTTATTTTTCTTGGGCTCCAAAATCACTGCGGATGGTGATTGCAGCCATGAATTTAAAAGACACTTAACTCCTTGAAAGGAAAGTTATGACCAACCTAGATAGCATATTGAAAAGCAGAAACATTACTTTGCCAACAAAGGTCCATCTAGTCAAGGCTATGGTTTTTCCAGGGGTCATGTATGGATGTGAGAGTTGGACTATAAAGAAAGCTGAGCGCCAAAGGATCGATTCTTTTGAACTGTGGTGTTGGAGAAGACTCTTGAGAGTCTCTTGGACTGCAAGGAGATCCAACCAGTCCATCCTAAAGGAGATCAGTCCTGGGTGTTCACTGGAAGGACTGATGTTGAAGCCGAAGCTCCAATACTTTAGCCACCTGATGCGAAGAGCTGACTCATTGGAAAAGACCCTGATGCTGGGAAAGATTGAGGACAGGAGAAGGAGGGGACAACAGAGGATGAGATGGTTGGATGGCATTACCGACTAGATGTACATGGTTTGGATGGAGTCCAGGAGTTGGTGATGGACAGGGAGGCCTTGTGTGCTGCGGTTCATGGGGTCACAAAGAGTTGGACATAACTGAGTGACTGAACTGAACTGAACTGTAGCATACCCATTCATGGAATTTTCCAGGCAAGAATGCTGTAGTGGGTTGCCATTTCCTTCTCTAAGGTTATCTGCCCGACCTAGGGATTGAACCCGGGTCTCTCACTTTGTAGATAGACGCTTTACTGTCTGAGCCACCAGGGAAGTCCTTTAATCATCAGTAGCCAATAATTTAGTCAATCATGCCTATACAGTGGAACCTCCATAAAAACTGTAAACCGTAGTGTTTCTGAAATCTTCTGCGGTGGCAAACACACTGCGATGCTGGATAGATGATGTGCCTGGAGTGGGCACAGAAGTCCCTCCTGTTCCTTGCCTAAGCATTTCTTCCCTTTGGATGGTCTTGAGTGGAGTCCTTTATAATAAACCAGCAAAAGTACATAAAGTGTTTCTCTTAGTTCTGTGAGCCATTTAAGCAATGCATTGAATCTGAGGAGGGGGTCGAGGGAACCCGGGATTTAGAGCCCACGAGTGAGAAGTAAGGTGTCCCAGACTTGTAATTGATGCCCCCAAATGAGGGCAGCCCTGTGGAACTGAGCCCTTAACCCATGGGTCTGTGCTGACTCCAGATAGTTAGTGTCAGTGCTGAATTGAAGCTATCTAGTTGGTGTCTAAAGGGTTAGAAAATGGGTTAATGTGAGAATAGAAACCCTCTCATTTTGCTTAAGAAATAGATCATAGTATCTCCTTAACTTAGTCTCAAGGTCCTCAGTAATTATTAGAAATAACACAAATGGGGACAGGAAGATTCACAGAAGCAGGCACATGTACAGCAAAGAGAAGTGGCTATCACAGATCAACAGAAATATCGAGAACTGTAAAAAAATTGTGGTCTTCTCATCATATTATGATGTCTATACAGTTAGGGGCAAAAAAAAAAAATCTGCAAGATACAAGAATCCTGAAGAGTCTCCTAGAATACAGAAGAGCATTATGATTAAGGACACATGCTCTGGACACATAAGTTGGGTGTAAATTCAGGTAGACGCCTGGCACCTACCAATGCCCCAGGTCTCAGTCTTCTAAACTATAAAAAGGGATAATAGTGATATCTACACTCTAAGATTGTCATGACAGTTATATGCAGCACGCTTAGAACAGTGCCTAACCCATTGTAAGCACTATGTAAAGGTTAGCTATGATAATTATGTATATACATGGAAACACAAGAGTCTGGATCAAAATAATAATTACACCATAGCTTTACAGAGTGCTTCAGAAGATCCCTGAGAAGTAGGCAGGACAGACATCATTATCACACCCTGTCTCTCATTTTGCAACTTAAAGAAAGCCAACTCATACCTTAATTAGCATCTTGTCCAAACTGTGAAAGCAAAACAATATGGTATAGATTAAAAACTGAAATTATGTGGTTCCTAATTCATTTTTAAGACATATCCATTTTCAAAAAGTAAATGAATTAAGAGATTTTTGTTACTATTGCTTAAAGGAGTAAGGTGGGCGTATCTGACAAAAAAAGTCATATATGTGATATTATCTCCTAATGATACCATAGGAAAGAGGTGCCTCATGTCGAAACAACATATACTATATACTTTATTTTTGATTATTTGTTTTGGCTTCTAAGTTTAAAAACACTTCACACTTTTCTATCACCTAACCAAAGATCACTACCCTAAAGTTCAAACAAAGTTCTGAACTCAGAGATGCCCCATAGAGGGAAGAATTAATAATTGATCATTGGCTTGATTACTTACATAAAACTATTTGGGGAAGATCAAGAATCTGTACAAGAATGCACCATCTAGTCTCCATTCAAATTAGTCAATCTAAATCACATGATATGTACAGATTTATAAGTTATCAAAAATTGTTAAATAGAAAGTCTAGTAAATAGCAACACCCAATAACATTTGAGGTAACTGTCATTAGCTGCCACACAGGAATCCTAAACACAAACTTAGCTGCACAAGGCTCTAAATAAATTGGCTTAAGGAACTTAAAATTTGAAGAGATTAAATTTCTAAAAAAAAAAAAGACATTGCAAAAGCTGTGATAATAAAATGGTACCTGGCAATTTAGTAAGCTTCCAAATAATATTAGTTACTGTAAGAATTATTAGTATTATTGGGCCACAATATTACTGTCCACATTTCTCTGGGCAAGTGACATAATATTTCTGGGCCTTATCAATAAAATTTGAATAGTAAGAATGTCTGACCCTATTTTTCAGGCTTACTGTCATGATTGAATTAGAAGCACATGTGAAAGTGCTCTGTAAATTCAAGAACATGTAGTTGCCAACTTATTTTAATGACTTTAGAAGCAGTTATTAAAGTTTTCAGATCAAACGCTATATAAATAAAATAGTACTTAAAATAGAGGTATAGAAGAGAAGGAAAATAAAAAATACTGATC
Source organism: Bison bison bison (assembly GCF_000754665.1). Taxonomy (NCBI): domain Eukaryota; kingdom Metazoa; phylum Chordata; class Mammalia; order Artiodactyla; family Bovidae; genus Bison; species Bison bison. The sequence goes on from NW_011495082.1 coordinate 12,609,896, forward strand.
TCTTAATGCAAGGAAACCAATATGTATAATGAACTCACAGATTTAAAGAAGGCTTTGAGCTGCTCATAGGGAAGCAAGGAATTAGGTCTCAACTCAGAATATCCAGCAGTTATTGAGTTACTGTGTTTTGATAGCTTTACTCATATGATGACATCTGTTGTCTCTCTTCCCACAGTGTCTTCAAATACCTGGCCATGGATGCCACTTCTTGATTTCTAAGGCTATTGTAGGCTAATTATTTAAAGATACATAGATAAATAGGTACATGGTAGATAGATATGAAAGAGAGAGAGAGATTCAGAAAGAGAAATATCTTTCCATTATTTAATTTGGAATTTCCTAAGGGTAGTAAATACATGACTCAACCTATAATTGTCTATCAAAAATTTACTATATTAATTCCCTATTTCTGTAATAAAGAGTCAATTTGTTATTGTTCAGTTGCTCAGTCATGTCCGACTCTGTGACCCCATGGACTGCAGCATGCCAGGCTTCCCTGTCCATCACCGTCTTCTGGAGCTTGCTCGAACTCACGTCCATTGAGTCAGTGATGCCATCCAACCATCTCATCCTCTGTTGTCCCCTTCCCCTTCTGCCTTCAATCTTTCCCAGCATCAGGGTAGAGAGGGTAGCTGTTTCCTTCTCTAGGGGATCTTCCCAACCTAGTGATTGAACCCAGGTCTCCTGCATTGCAGGTGGATTCTCCTGCATTGCAGGTGGATTCCATCTGGGTCACCAGGGAAGACCAAAGAGTCAATAGGTATGCTATAAAACTGATATGCCAGTTTCATCCACCTCCCAATCTGAAGGCTGTCTTTTCACCTTGCTTATCCAACCAGTCCATTCTGAAGGAGATCAGCCCTGGGATTTCTTCGGCTAAAGCTAAAGCTGAAACTCAAGTACTTTGGCCACCTCATGCGAAGAGTTGACTCATTGGAAAAGACTCTGAGGCTGGGAGGGATTGGGGGCAGGAGGAGAAGGGGACGACAGAGGATGAGATGGCTGGATGGCATCACTGACTCGATGGACGTGAGTCTCAGTGAACTCCGGGAGTTGGTGATGGACAGGGAGGCCTGGTGTGCTGCGATTCATGGGGTCTGACTGATCTGATCTGATCTGATAGTTTCCTTTGTTGTGCAGAAGCTTTTAATTTTAATTAGGTCCCATTTGTTTATTTTTGCTTTTATTTCCAATATTCTGGGAGATGGGTCATAGAGGATCCTGCTGTGATTTATGTCGGAGAGTGTTTTGCCTATGGTCTCCTCTAAGAGTTTTATAATTTCGGGTCTTACGTTTAGATCTTTAATCCATTTTGAGTTTATTTTTGTGTATGGTGTTAGAAAGTGTTCTAGTTTTAACTTCCAATTAAAATAAATAAATTTATATTAAAAAAAAAAACTGATATGCCAGTATTTCAGTATATGACTTAAAATCACAAATACAACTACGAAAAAATGAAAAAATCTAACACAATTCATGAAGCAGAAGGGAAGAGGAGGTATTAAACACTGTAGTTATGTTAGGTTTATTACCTTTTGTAACAAGAGATCAAATGATCTTGTCCAAAGTTAAAAATCAAGAACTAGAGTATATCATGTACTATTTTAATGTTAACTATCAAAAGAAATCAAAGCAGAAATGGATAGCAGCTTTAGGAATAAAAGCATGAGTTGAGGGGTAAATAGTAGCATTGGAAAGTAAAATTTTCCTTCTTACATTGATACTTCTAATTGATACTTCTATATTATTTCTTAAATAAAAGAAAATTCATTAATTTAAACCATGAATCCTTTTCAGTTCAGTTCAGTTGCTCAGTCATGTCTGACTCTTTGCGACCCCATGGAGCACAGCACACCAGGCCTCCCTGTCCAGCACCAACTCCCGGAGTTCACTCAGACTCATGTCCATCGAGTCGGTGATGCCATCCAACATCTCATCCTCTGTCATCCCCTTCTCCTCCTGCCCCCAATCCCTCCCAGCATCAGAGTCTTTTCCAATGAGTCAACTCTTCGCATGAGGTGGCCAAAGTATTGGGGTTTCAGCATCAGTCCTTCCAATGAACACCCAGGATTGATCCCCTTTAGGATGGACTAGTTGAATCTCCTTGCAGTCCAAGGGACTCTCAAGAGTCTTCTCCAACCCCATAGTTCAAAAGCATCAATTCTTCAGTGCTCAACCTTCTTCATAATCCAACTCTCACATCCACATGGATGTGGATATGGAAAAACCATAGCCTTGACTAGACACACTTTTGTTGGCAAAGTAATGTCTGTGCTTTTTAATATGCTATCTAGGTTGGTCATAACTTTCCTTCCAAGGAGTAAGCATCTTTTAATTTCATGGCTGCAGTCACCATCTGCAGTGATTTTGGAGCCCCCCAAAACAAAGTCTGACAATGTTTCCACTGTTTCACCATCTATTTTCCATGAAGTGATGGGACCAGATGCCATGATTTTAGTTTTCTGAATGTTGAGCTTTAGGCCAACTTTTTCACTCTCCTCTTTTACTCTCATAAAGAGGCTTTTTAGTTCCTCTTCACTTTCTGCCATTAAAGTGATGTCATCTGCATATCTGAGGTTATTGATATTTCTCCTGGCAATCTTGATTCCAGCTTATGCTTCTTCCAGCCCAGCTTTTCTCATCATGTACTCTGCATATAAGTTAAATAAGCAGGGTAACAATAAAGAGCCTTGACATACTCCTTTTCCTATTTGGAACCAGCCTGTTGTTCCATGTCCAGTTCTAACTGTCGCTTCCTGATCTGCATACAGGTTTCTCAAGAGGCAGGTCAGGTGGTCTGGTATTCCCATCTCTCTCAGAATTTCCCACAGTTTATTGTGATCCACACAGTCAAAGGCTTTGGCATAGTCAATAAATCAGAAATAGATGTTCTTCTGGAACTCTCTTGCTTTTTCCATGATCCAGCAGATGTTGGCAATTTGATCTCTGGTTCCTCTGCCTTTTCTAAAACCAGCTTGGACATCTGGAAGTTCGCGGTTCACATATTGCTGAAGTCTGAATCCTTTCAGTGACTCCTTTTAGCTTCAGGCTAAATTTTGAGCTTCTTGGAACATCTATTAAACCCTTCACGATCTGACCTCTCTTTCTACAAGCTTTCTTCCCTGCCATCTCTCACATCAAATTTTTCCTTCTCACTTAACCATCTACATGCAGAACCTCTTCTAAACATGTCTTCTCTTTCTTCTGTGGCTTATCTACCTCTTCTCTGTGATGAACAGTAAGAAATATATATGATAACTTGACATATGTACACCTATATACATACAGATAACAGAATTGTAAAACACAGTGCTTACCACATTCACTGCCTTCTGCTGTTTTCTGTTTCATTCTGTTTTACTTTTAAATGTCAGCCCTGACCATTTTTATTTGATATTTATTTTGTGAACCATGAACCATCACCAGTTTCACTGCCTGGGCACCTTCTGATTCCTTAATCTACATTCTGAGCACTTGCTCACTGCCCTGGGTGAATTAATTCCTGCCTCCAACTCTCAGCAAAAGCATCATCTCCTCTGTGAAGGCTCCCCTGAGCAGGAGCCAGATGGAACAATCTCTTTCTTCCCTGTAATCTTCTTCTGAATTCTCATAGCATTACGTATCACTTTCTGTTGTGATAATGTTCTTGATGCCCTCTTCCACTAAAGTGTAATTTCTCTAATACTGTCTCATACAGTATTAAATGTTAAATCCCTGGCATATTATAGCATGTGTTCATCAGATGTTTTAGTATTGAATGAATGAATCTGTCAGTTTGAAATGAAAGCAGGCCAATTTAATAAAGAATCAATGTGCCAAATGACAAATTCATCAAACTTACTAATTTATCAAACATTTAAAAGAATATTTAAAAATGTGTTCAATATGTATAAACACATTATTCTTATTGTATTCAAATTAGTTGTTCCTCTACCAAGGTACTTAGAAAGTTCAACCAACTTCTTTCACTCTCTCCTAACAGACATTTATGCTAAAGTCTGTGTATTAGTATCTCTGTCCATAATTCGGCTATACCATGTCACGTTTCCTGAATGAGCTACAATCTAGTAATATAAGGAAAGATACGGGAATATCTCTCCTTTCTCCCCCATTCTCCCACAGGCTTGCCAAAGCAAACGGGACAAATTGGAGGGTATACCACAACCCCTGTGGAGGAGGAAATGGGTATTTTCTCTACAGTAAAAACTAGACTTCTCCAGTGAACGGCACAAGCAAAATTTGAAGCAGTTGTGCAGTTGTCAGTACTGTGGCGGATGTAATTTGGAGAGGAACACATACTGAATATTTATTACATACTGAATATTTATTACATACTGAATATTTATAACCCTTTTCCAGTCATCAGATCAGTTCAGTCGCTCTGTCATATCCAACTCTTTGCAACCCCAAGGACTGCAGCACGCCAGGCCTCTCTGTCCATCACCAACTCCCGGAGTTTACTCAAACTTATGTGCATCAAGTCGGTGATGCCATCCAACTATCTCATCCTCTGTCATCCCCTTCTCCACCTGTCCACAATCTTTCCAGCATCAGGGTCTTTTCAAATGAGTCAGTTCTTCTCATCAGGTGGCCAAAGTATTGAAGTTTCAGCTTCAGCATCAGTCCTTCCAATGAATATTCAGGGTTGATTTCCTTTCCTGTCATATTTAAATGAATTAATATTTATTTACTCTCTAGCGATAATGCTATTTGGAAGTTTTTCCTTACTAACGTCAACCCTCCTGTTTCAATACTAAATGTTCTGCCTACTTTCTAATTGTTATTTCACATGCACATATTTCCATTGGATGTTTATTATGATAAACTCCCACTGTGTGTTCATTATGGCAAAACCATGTCCAATCTTCCAGGTCCTCCTTTGCTAATATGTTACCTGCAGATGCTAAGACAATGCTCACTGATGACTACTAAACACAGTGCAATTAAAGATATACCTTAATAAGTATTCTGGGGCTTCCTGGGTGGTGCTAATAGTAAAGAACTCTTTTGCCAAGTCAGGAGACAAAAGAGACATGTGTTTGATCCCTGGGTGAGAAGATCCCCTGGAGAAGGAAATAGCAACCCACTCCAATATTCTTGCCTGGAGAATGCCTTGGACAGAGAGGAGCCTGGCAGACTACAGTTCATGAGGTTGCAAAGAGTCAGACACAACTGAAGTGATTTACCATGCAGTAAGTGGAGAATCCCAGAGATGGCAGAGCCTGGTGGGCTGCCGTCTATGGGGTCGCACAGAGTCAGACACGACTGAAGCGACTTAGCAGCAGCAGCAGCAAGTGTTCCAATAAGGTAAACTTTCTTTCAACATTAAGGAGCAATATTACCTGCCTAAGGTATTTTATTCTCTTCTATTTTAGAATAGTCATCTGCTTGCCTTCTCTGATCTGAATGTGATCACTGTGTCATCTCTTGCTGTTCTCTGGACAAGACAGAGAGAGGAGCTGTTCAGAGGACCTTGGGAGGTAGAGTAGAAGGGGAGGATGACCAAGAGAAGAAAAGCCTTAAAATTTCAAGTATTGACAGAGGATGAGATGGTTGGATGGCATCACCAACTCAATGGACATGAGTTTGAGTAAACTCTGGGAGTTGGTGATGGACAGGGAGGCCTTGCGTGTTGCAGTCCATGGGGTCACAAAGAGTCAGTCAGCACTGACCGACTGAACTGAACTGAACTTAATACGTTTACAAGAAGGAGTTATGTTCCAAAAGTCCAGGCTGAGCAGTGAAAAAATGATAGATATTTTCCAGCTGTAAGTGCACCCAGGGAAACCTCCTGATCTATGGTTCCCATAAAAAGATGTGTGAGAATCGATGATTCAGCAGATTTAAAGAGCTTATTTCCCTCAGCTCAGCTCAGAGGTTAAACTTAGTGTCAAGTGAGGTTTGACTGCTTTTCCAGGTGCCCAGGACATCTTTGTAAACAAAGGAGTTGGCAATGAATACAATTCATTTATTCATGATGTTGGCAGGACTTAAGCATTTTTACATGTGCCTGGACCAGAAGAGCTTAGAAAAAATCTGACCAAAGACCAACATGGTTTTTGGAGAGGTCTCTCCTCTCACATCAAGACCACAGACATTTAAGGTGAATTCCGTTTGAGGCAGTGGAAGGAGCAATTTCCTGTACCAAGCTGGAGAGATGAGTGTAGGACATTCTAGGACGATCTAGGAAAGTGGTACCTCTAGATACCACTGAAAAGACAACCCACTCAATAAAGACTAAAAAGCTCCCTTTGGAAAGAAAAAGATAAGTTTCTTCCTGCTAATGCAATTGTTTTTAACACTTGGGGCTATAACAATGAGAAATGTTATAATTGTGTTCAGTGTAAGAGAGAAGAAATAACGTACCACAGGCTTGGGAAAAGATAATTAGAAGGAATAGAAAAATATGTCAGGACAAGAAACAAACCTTTTTTAGGCCTGACTCTTGTTGGGTTTCCCTGGTGGCTCAGATGATAAAGAAATGGGCCTTTTTTGTCTTTAGTTAGATATTTTTTAAACTAAAGATTTCTCTTCTAGAAAGCATTTGACCATTCTCTGCTCTTTAGATTGGCTCTTAGGTGAGCTAACACTACTTTTAATCTGTAACAATTGTGCACTCGCCCAAGTTCCCCAATAGAGTAAAATTTTTGGTGTTTCATCTTAACTTTTACTTGTGAATAGGATAGTATTTGTTTTTCAGAAACTTTTGGGGGGGGCAGATTCTCTTTTTATCATAAATGACACTGATGAATATCAATTCCTTTTACCTACTTACTTGATGTCCAAAGGAAATAGCTTTCAAAATAATCTTTTTGTGAAAAAATATGCATAACATAAAATTTACCATTTTATATGTACAGTTCTGATGCATTAAGTACATACACATTTTATACAACCAACACTACCATCCATCTCCAGGAATTTTTTTCTTTTTCTCCCCCAGTTTTATTGAGATATAATTGACATTTAGCATTGTATAAATTTAAGGTGTACACAGACTGATTTGGCATACTTATATATTACAAAATATACAAGACTGAGCACACATATATTACGGAATGATTACCACCGAAGTGCTAGCTAACATTTCTATCATGTCACATAATTGCCATATGTTTTTGTGGCGAGAACATTTAAGTTCTACCCTTTTAAACACTTTCAAGTATATAATACAGTGTCATTAGCTACAATCTCTATGCTGTATATTAGAGCTTCAGAAACAGTCATCTTATAATGGAAAGTTTATGCTCTTTGCCCAAGATCTCCCCATTCTCCCTATCCCCAGCTCCTGGCAACCAACACTCTATTCTGTTTCCAAGTTTGGCTTTTTCAGACTCCACATATAAGTGATTATCATGTAGGATTTATCTTTCTCTTATGTATTTCACAATTTCCTCAAATTTCATCCGTTATCACAAATGGTATAAATTGATATTGAAATAACTTAAGCAATTTAGTTGTACACAATGGCCATGATACTCTGAACAACCTGATCTAATGAAGTTTTGATGAACAAAATATTTAAAATAGAGTCCTCTCTCAGTATCTGCAGGGGATTGGTTTCAGGATCTCCCCTGCAGATACCAAAATCTGCAGAAGCTCAAGCTTCTTTTATAAAATGACATAGTTCAGACAACCTTCCACATCTGCGGATAGGAAATCCACAGATATGAAGGACAATTTTACCTAAGAATAGTACTATAAGTCATTTAATTCCCAAAGTTTGTTTTCATACCAAAGCAAAAATAAATAAATAAAAAATCCAATGGACATTTCATATATGTTACTCTCTTCAAGCATTACATGCCTTTTTCTTAAAATTTATAAAATAAATTTAAAGGATCATAAACTCCATGATAATTTCTCCAAAGTCCACATGAAAATGGGCAGGAAGAGCCACTCACCTGTACGTAATGAAGACTCTATAAATTGTCTTGGGGCAGTTTACTTTCACTCACTTACTCTTCCAACTCTGAAAGCCAGTACATGGGGAGCCAGCTTCTTATCTCTACCTGCCTTGACTGGAGGGCACTGCAGAGGGAGAAATCTGAGTAAACAAGGGAGGGTACATCAAGGACCAGCTGAGTCCTAGACACCTCGCTTACAGATCATGCTCAGTTCAGTAGAGTCGCTCAGTCGTGTCCAACTCTTGGTGACCCATGAATCGCAGCACGCCAGGCCTCCCTGTCCATCACCAACTCCCGGAGTTCACTCAGACTCATATCCATCAAGTCGGTGATGCTATCCAGCCATCTCACCCCCTATTGTCCCCTTCTCCTCCTGCCCCCAATCTCTCCCAGCATCAGAGTCTTTTCCAATGAGTCAACTCTTCCCATGAGGTGGCCAGAGTACTGGAGTTTCAG
>NW_011495082.1:12618358-12623737 GCF_000754665.1 Bison bison bison
ACCGCTATTGTCCCCTTCTCCTCCTGCCCCCAATCTCTCCCAGCATCAGAGTCTTTTCCAATGAGTCAACTCTTCCCATGAGGTGGCCAAAGTACTGGAGTTTCAGCTTTAGCATCATTCCTTCCAAAGAAATCCCAGGACTGATCTCCTTTAGGATGGACTGGTTGGATCTCCTTGCAGTCCAAGGGACTCTCAAGAGTCTTCTCCAACACTACAGTTCAAAAGCATCAATTCTCCTGCACTCAGCTTTTTTCACAGTCCAACTCTCACAACCATACATGACCACTAGAAAAACCACAGCCTTGACTAGATGGACCTTTGTTGGGAAAGTAATGTCTTTGCTTTTCAGTGTGCTCTCTAGGTTGGTCATAACTTTCCTTCCAAGGTGTAAGCGTCTTTTAGTTTCATGGCTGCAATCACCATGTGCAGTGATTTTGGAGCCCCCCAAAATAAAGTCTGACACTGTTTCCCTATCTATTTGCCATGAAATGATGGGACCAGATGCCATGATCTTACTTTTCTGAATGTTGAGCTTTAAGCCAACTTTTTCACTCTCCTCTTTCACTTTCATCAAGAGGCTTTTTAGTTCCTCTTCATTTTCTGCCATAAGGGTGGTGTCATCTGTATATCTGAGGTTACTCACATTTCTCCCAGCAATCTTGATTCCAGCTTGTGCTTCTTCCAGCCCAGAATTTCTCATGATGTACTCTGCATATAAGTTAAATAAGCAGGGTGACAATATACAGCCTTGACGTACTCCTTTTCCTATTTGGAACCAGTCTGTTCCATGTCCAGTTCTGACTGTGGCTTCCTGACCTGCATACAGGTTTCTCTAGAGGCAGGTCAGGTGGTCTGGTATTCCCATCTCTCTCAGAATTTTCTACAGTTTATTGTGACCCACATAGTCAAAGGCTTTGGCATAGTCAATAAAGCAAAAATAGATGTTTCTCTGGAATTCTCTTGCTTTTTTGATAATCCAGTGGATGTTGGCAATTTGATCTCTGGTTCCGCTGCTTTTTCTAAAACCAGCTTGAATATCTGGAAGTTCATGGTTCACGTATTGCTGAAGCCTGGCTTGGAGAATTTTGAGCATTACTTTACTAGCATGTGAGATGACTGCAATTGTGGGGTCGTGTGAGCATTCTTTGGCATTGCCTTTCTTTGGGATTGGAATGAAAACTGACCTTTTCCAGTCCTGTGGCCACTGCTGAGTTTGCCAAATTTGCTGGCATATTGAGTGCAGCACTTTCACAGCATCATCTTTCAGGATTTGAAATAGCTCAACTGGAATTCTATCACCTCCACTAGCTTTGTTCATAGTGATGCTTTCTAAGGCCCACTTAACTTCACATTCTAGGATGTCTGGCTCCAGGTGAGTGAGCACACCATCGTGATTATCTGGGTCATGACGATCTTTTTTGTACAGTTCTCCTGTGTATTCTTGCCACCTCTTCTTAATATCTTCTGCTTCTGTTAGGTCCATACCATTTCTGTTCTTTATCGAGCCCATCTTTGCATGAAATGTTCCCTTGGTATCTCTGATTTTCTTAAAGAGATCTCTAGTCTTTCCCATTCTGTTGTTTTCCTCTCTTTCTTTGCACTGATCGCTAAGGAAGGCTTTCTTATCTCTCCTTGCTATTCTTTGGAACTCTGCATTCAGGTGCTTATATCTTTCCTTTTCTCCTTTGCTTTTCACTTCTCTTCTTTTCACAGCTATTTGTAAGACCTCTTCAGACATTTGTTTTTTTGCATTTCTTTTTCTTGGGGATGGTCTTGATCCCTGTCTCCTGTACAATGTCACGAACCTCCGTTCATAGTTCATCAGGCACTCTGTCTATCAGATCTAGTCCTTTAAATCTATTTCTCACTTCCTCCGTATAACCATAAGGGATTTGATTTAGGTCATACCTGAATGTCTAGTGGTTTTCCCTATTTTCTTTAATTTAAGTCTGAATTTGGCAATAAGGAGTTCATGATCTGAGCCACAGTCAGCTCCCGGTCTTGTTTTGCTGACTGTATAGAGCTTCTCCATCTTTGGCTGCAAAGAATATGATTAATCTGATTTCGGTGTTGACCATCTAGTGATGTCCATGTGTAGAGTCCTCTCTTGTGTTGTTGGAAGAGGGTGTTTGCTATGACCAGTGTGTTCTCTTGGCAGAACTCTATTAGCCTTTGCCCTGCCTCATTCCATACTCCAAGGCCAAATTTGCCTGTTACTCCAGGTGTTTCTTGACTTCCTACTTTTGCATTCCAGTCCCCTATAATGAAAAGGACATCTTTTTCGGGTGTTGGTTCTAAAAGGTCTTGTAGGTCTTCATAGACCGTTCAACTTCAGCTTCTTCAGTGTTACTGGTTGGAGCATAGGCTTGGATTGCAGTGATATTGCATAGTTTGCCTTGAAAACGAACAGAGATCATTCTGTCATTTTTGAGATTGCATCCAAGTACTGCATTTCGGACTCTTTGGTTGACCATGATGGCTACTCCATTTCTTCTAAGGGATTTCTGCACTCAATAGTAGATATAATGGTCATCTGAGTTAAATCACCCATTCCAGTCCATTTCAGTTCGCTGATTCCTAGAATGTTGATGTTCACTCTTGCCATCTCCTGTTTGACCACCTCCAATTTGCCTTGATTCATGGACCTAACATTCCAGATTCCTATGCAATATTGCTCTTTACAACATCGAACCTTGCTTCTATCATCAGTCACATCCACAGCTGGGTATTGCTTTTGCTTTGCTCCATCCCTTCATTCTTTCTGGAGTTATTTCTCCACTGATCTCCAGTAGCGTATTGGGCACCTACTGACCTGGGGAGTTCCTCTTTCAGTATCCTATCATTTTGCCTTTTCATACTGTTCATAGGGTTCTCAAGGCAAGAATACTGAAGTGGTTTGCCATTCCCTTCTCCAGTGGACCACATTCAGTCAGACCCCTCCACCATGACCCATCCATCTTGGGTGGCCCCACATGGCATGGCTTAGTTTCATTGAGTTAAACAAGGCTGTGGTCCGTGTGATCAGATTGGCTAGTTTTCTGTGATTATGGTTTCAGTGGACATATACCCCATGTCCAAGGTAATAGAAATGCAAATAAGATGGTAGGTGTTGCAAGAGGGCATCAGAGGGCAGACACACTGAAACCACAATCACTGATCATCCTAGGAGGTTGCCAAAATGTTACACACACTTCAGGTACTATAAAGAATAAATCATAATTCACTGGGTTCATGATAATATTATAAAGTATATTTTAGGGAACTAAAAGGAAATTTCAGCGTCTAAGGAAGCAATCCAGGAGCAATACCTTATACTGAATCATTCTAAATTCATATAAGGAGTATTATGCAAATTGGTCTTTGTCAAGCTGCCTTTGACAGTGAATGGAATCAAGCTCGTGAAGGACTAATCAAACCTTGATGGGAGTGGGACGCTCTTGAAATAAACTCCTCCCCTGGGTTTTTAAGTCATCGGCTCTGGCAGATGAGACCCGCAGTCAATCAGACGTGTGATTGCATCATGTAAACGACACCCGCTGGACTCGCCTTATTTGCTCTTATGAAATTCCTGTCAGTTTTGAGACATAAATAATTCAAGCAAATGGCTTTGAACACCAGAGACTGCCAATTATTATTGTGTCACCAACTCATCAGCATTTGTGTGTCTCACCAGAGTATTTCTTTTAAGAAGTCAAGACTTCCAGACTCAGAATAAGCTCTGCATTAAAGGAATTCTCTCTACCTCTAAATTCTTCCAAACTAGTTTTATTTATGTTTTGAAAGAAGAAATGGAAATTTATCATTTACAACACCTTTTGTGTCTCTTGATTCCACTGCAAAAGTTCAAACATAATAGAGCTGGGAATTAAATAGTACAAGCAATTATATCAGAAAAATGGAGCAAAGCACTTTCGGTATTTTTGAAAGAACTGTAAAATTCCCAGAGTACAATCAACACATTTACGAATTCAAGAGAGAGAATTACAATGCTTACATCAGCCTAATAATTGAAATGAATCCAGCATTTCCATTTTAAAGCCACTAATCCAAGAATAAAGGGGAGATGAAACAAACTCAGGCAGCTATAAAAGAGCTATGTTTGGGACTGAGTGTTGTGGCTTTGCCTCAGGTTTAGGGTTACTTATGATAGACTCAGAATTTTCGAGGTAGGCTGCAAAGTCAAGTTGCTTTCCTGATCCTGTCTCCTTTGTTATTAGACTTACAATGAACAATGGCGTTGGTGTCTCTATCACCAACTCTATGTAATAAGAATTTTAGTTTGACACATTCTCTTCTCTTTTTTCAATTCTGCTCTGTGCATTGTAAAACACTATCAGAATGTTTTTCTTCTTACACTTTAAAGTACTATGCCACAAGCCCTGTAGCCTCAGCTAGCTGCAAAAACAAATCTGAAAAATTCATGGGAGCATGCCTTCCCCTTGAAAACAAGCAACTTCCAGAGCTGAAGTTACTTTGTTTTAGTTCTACTCTTCATACCTCCATAGAAGGGGAAAAAAGAAAGCTCCAGACTCCGAATTAGTTTTTTGCAATTTAAATTGCTGTTCTGTGGTGATTAAATACAGCATCATGGAGCACTCAGCCAGTCAATAAGTCATTAGTTTCACCAAATGTTTTGTCATACCTAAGAGTCAAATTCAGTGATTATTGTTACCAAAGTTTTAGTCACTCCAGGAAAAACACATTTGGTATTTCTAAAAGATGGACCACACTGTCCAAATGATTTGTGACGTTTTCCCACAAGTTTTCAGTTACATCAGTATTTTCTTCCCTGTTAAGATTTGGAGATAATGCTCAGATTTAGGATTGCCAGATTTAGCAAATAAAAATACAGGATAAATTTGAATTTCAGATAAGCTTTGGGTGTATATATATCCATATATGTATATTCATATATGTAAGTATATGCTATTGTTCAGTAGCTCAATTATATCCAACTCTGTGCAACCCCACAGACTGCAGCATGCCAGGCTTCCCTCTCCTTCACTGTCTCCCAGAACTTGCCCAAACTCACGTTCATTGAGTCCGTGATGCCATCCAACCATCTTATCCTCTGTCGTCTCCTTCTCCTCTCACCTTCAATCTTTCCCAGCATCAGGGTGTTTTCAAATCAGTCAGTTCTTCGCATCAGGTGGCCAAAGATTTGGAGCTTCAGCTTCAGCATCAGTCCTTCCAATGAATACTCAGGGTTGATTTCCTTTAGGATGGATTGGTTGGATCTCCTTGCAGTCCAAGGGACTCTCAACTCAAGAGTCTTCTCCAGCACCACAGTTCAAAACCATCAATTCTTCAGTGCTCAGCTTTCTTTGTAGTCCAACTCTCACATCCATACATGACTACTGGGAAAACCATAGCTTTGAC
>NW_011495082.1:12623837-12678659 GCF_000754665.1 Bison bison bison
TGTTTCCACTGTTTCCCCATCTATTTGTCATGAAGTGATGGGAGTGGATGCCATGATCTTAGTTTTCGGAATGTTGAGTTTTAAGTCAGCTTTTTCACTCTCCTCTTTCAACTTCATCAAGAGGCTCTTTAGTTCCTCTTCGCTTTCTGCCATAAGAGTGGTGTCATCTGCATATCTGAGGTTATTGATATTTCTCCTGGCAATCTTGATTCCAGCTGTGTTTCATCCAGCCCAGGATTTTGCATGAGGTACTCTGCATATAAGTTAAATAAGTAGGATGACAATATACAGCCTTGACAAACTTCTTTCCCACTTTTGAACCAGTCCTTTGTTCCATGTTCAGTTCTAACTGGTGCTTCTTACAGGTTTCTCAAGAGACGGGTAAGGTAGTCTGATATTCCCATCTCTTTAAGAATTTTCCACAATTTGTTGTGATCCAAACATAGGTAAGTATATACTTATACTAATATGTATATGTTAGTATAAGTGTGTCCTGTGCAATTTAGGACACACTTACACTAAAAAGAATTCGTTGTTGATCTGAAATTCAAATTTAACTGGGCAGCCTTCATCTTAGCTGACATTCCTACCTGATGACATCACTGTTAAGCGGACCAGTGAAACTAGAGAGAAAAGGATCAGTGGCTGCAGGTGATTTAAGTACTAACCGACAGTCGACAGTCGGGTGGTAGCCAGCACAGACACCTTTGAAAATGCCTTTCCTGCCTGCAAAGGGAGATTTTGCTGGTGGGGGAAACGGGGCTGGACTCTGGAGAGAGGCTCAGCCCCAGGGAGGGCGGTGGCCCACAGCAAAGGCCCCAGTGGTGTCCATGGGCTCTCAATAAAGGACACACACCTGCTCCCAAGGGGTTGTCACCTTAAGGTCATTTCCCTGTGAGGATTCTTTTCAAGACTAATGATGTGTGACAAAAATAGTCAAGCAAAACCAGGAAAAGACCTTAGACATCTAGCTTGTTTTAGTCATCGCCTCTCTTCTAGTTCTCTCTGAATGTTCTACCCAGTCATTCAGAAGAATCAAAGGTCAAAGGACAGTCATTTAATCCATGAAGCAGATTTTGATTTGGAGGAACTTCCCAAGAAGTCTTTTAGCACACGTGTCAGGTATAATTTTGTCAAAATGTATCAAAAGAGTAGAAAACAAATTATATTTAATTCCATGTGTGATATGTAAAATTGTGAATGAATGTAGAGAGATGGTAGAGAAGGTGGGAAATAACTAAGGAAAAGTGATATTTTGGAGATAATTTTTGTGACATTTTCTTGGAAACCATGATTCTGGTGTTTATCTTCACCTTAATGACTCTAAGCTCGACGGTGTCCAAATGTCTAAATACAGGTTTTATGGTTCCAAAGTAATCTACTTTGTGATCCTCTTCATACGCTTAGAAACATTATTAGATTAAAAAAGCATAGGGGAATGGGAGCATCCTTTTCCCTGGGATGGTTTCTTTCTCAGTACCATCTCCCTCCTGTCTCTCCTTTTTATCTAGTCACACAGGAGCTAGCTTAAAGGTCTACTTCTAGCTAATGAAGCAAGTCATGTCATTTGTGTAATAAATATTAAGATGTCCTTATAAACAAATGAGTTGAACCTGTGCTGTTCAATATGGTAGCTGCTAGCCACCATATTTGCATTCAATGTAAAGCTAATTAGAATTAAATAAAATTTAAAATTCAGTTCTTCAGTCACACTAGGTACTTTTCGAGTACTCAGTAGCCAGACAGGGTTAGTGACTGTGTACAGATATAGGACAGTCCCACCACCACAGAATGTTCTATTGAGAAGTATTGTTCTATACAGTATTACACTGTCATATTGAACCAGGAAGGATACCTAAGCATATCCTTGGGTATCACTCTGTCCAATAGCCATTGTGGAGAAAAAAAAAAAAAAAAGACAAAAGACATAGTTAAGAAATTTAGTTAGAGAAAACTTAGTAGGTTAGTCACCAAAGGAATAACAATTTCAGACAGCTTTGAGCAAGTGAAGACTACAGATGTGGGGAAAAAAATGCATTTCAAACATGAATAAGGATTACTATTGCAAATGTTATTAATGATAGCCCCAAAAGGAGCCCCAAAAGAAGACTACTAGGGTGGGTTCCCTATATACCACTTCTTAGTTGTTTGATCATAGGAAAGCTATTTGATCTATCAGTGCTTCTGTTTTCTCATCTGTAAAATGGGGATGATAATGATGTCTACCTTTGTCAGTAGGGTTACCCTGTTTATGCGGTTGTTGCTCCCCAGAGTTGTACAGCACACATCCAATACAACTATCGAAGTTAACCCTTTTCTCTGGCATCTAAGGGTATTAAAAAAGCAAATTCATTTCAAGGACTTAGATAGTACTTGCTATACAAATGCTAGCTATACTTAAACTATTTCTCAAAATGAAATCTCTCAAAGGTAAGAATCAGAGAGTAGGATTGGAAAATCATTGAAAACCAGTGTTACCAGCCAACCTGGTTTACCCTTGACTGAACAGGCTCTCAGTGTACAGAAATTTCAGTTTTTAAATTAGGAAAACCCCAGACAAACTGGGAGAAGTTACCCATAAAAACAAAATACACCTAATCCCGAGAAATAATCTAGGAGTGGATAAGATTAGCTCACTCTACGCAATGATATCCAATATTAGTAACAGCATCTGACTAAACATTATGAATTTTGAAACTAAACACAAGGGTCAGCGGATAAAGAGGATTAACATGGTTCTTCCTGGCACAAAAGTCAAAATTGTCCAGCTGGTACAGAAAATAGCACAGTTCTTATGGCTTGTGGTTTTGAAATGATAGCACTGGATACCTCAGCTGTGTTTGTTTGTTTGTTTGTTTTCTTTTCTTTTTTAACAGAAGCAAAAAGGTTTCGATACATCCCCCTCTCCTCTAGCCCTGAAAACCTCAATTCCAAAGGAAACTGCTGACTAGGAAACGTATAGTTGCTACAGAGCATCTTATTGTGTCGCTCTAATTTCTACAAACCATAAAAGAGGAATTGCATTTTATGCATTTATTGCATCACCATTGTTCAAATGTAATCTATACCTTGACACTTGGAGAAATGAGGCGAGAAGTGGTGTTGGTAATGGCCTTAATTAAATCAAGTATTTATGATTTCCTCTTAAAGGTCTTTATTTGTACAGCCTAGAGCAAAAACACAGCAGGGCAGTGGCAGTCAAATCAGTAGAAGAAAAGACAAGAGTCAGCATGACGGTCCTAAAATGCCAGTTTTACTCTACAAGTCTCCCTTCAGCTGAGCACTAAATTGGATTTTATTGGGTGAGCCCAAGCCACACAGTGCTTTTGTGAGTTGTCCTAGGGCCCACAGCCTTATTCCTAGTTCACATTTACTTGGAATGCTAAGTGATGTAAGGGACGCTAACAAACAGGTAATTCCAAATAGAGACCTCCTCATTGTATAGAAGTTGAATGTGTCTCTTTTCAGCGGGGATTTTTCTTGCCTTCTAGCCCTTCTGTTTCTTAAGTGGTGGCTTACCTCTTCCCCATCAGGAGATTGTGAGAGGTCCTGGGCATAAGGAACAGAGATATTATCCTTTTTTTTTTCAATCACTTTCCAAGTCAGCATCTTTGATCTTTGTTCTCATCAACAGCTGTGCAGAATTTTCTACCCGCCCATTTCTTTATCAGTTCATACTCACTCAATGAATCACTCGTGGTGGGAGGGGAGCCGTGTTGTGCTGACTTGTTCCAGTTCACTGTGGGGAAAGCAACAGGAACACAGGGAGACCCAAAGCTGACCTCCAGTTTGGGGTGATTGTCAATACTAGAAGGCAACAGGGATGAAAATACGTTTGTGGAAGTAAGAACAGATGTCATCTGTATTTCACTTCAAAATATTTGACATAGCCTGAGGAGAAAGTGGGGAGGAGGGGCAGCTTTATCTTTTGGATGAACTTCCAGCAGGATCAACAATAAAATTGGTGCTTGCCTCTGATGATCACCAATTGATTGGCATCTCAGGTGGGTTAGGAGAGTGCAAGAGAAAAGAAGAGTTATTAAGTCAGATGGTGGATCTCTAAACCCTGCAGTTTGGAGTCTCAAGTCAGGCCTGGAGAGACAACCATGCAAATGGGTGTCCAGACGACTAGAAATGGGTGGGTAGACGACTTTGGCTCTCAAAGCCACTAGGTAGACTCTCAAAGCAGTAGGTTCACCCCTCAAGTTTGTATCACGTAGCCATATACTTTTAAATAGTGTTAGGCCAAGGACTGAGTTTTTTCATTGTTAATCGAGCTCACAGTATTAATCTTCAGCAAACACCCTTACGAATCTCAAGGCAGGACATCCACCAAGACAGGCTCACGTTGTTTCTCCTCTGTGTAGGAACGCCTTTGAAGCAAATGAAGCTTTGTGCTTGGAATAAACAAAAACTCCCATGTCTTGGGGTGGAAATCAGACTGAAAAAGAAATTACCAAGGGAGAGATTTTCTAACTTAATAGCAAGTTGAGTGATTTAATCTAGCGCTTCTGCCGACTTGCGGGGCAAGCTTTCAGTTTGCCATACCTCTCACCTTTCTGGGTGCATGATCAGAAGCAGTAATCCTACATCGACGTGTGAAAAATTCCAGGTTATCTCACCAAGTTTTGCAAACTGTCATAGACACTTGAGCCTAAGGCTTGAAAGAAATTAGGCCATGCCTAAAATAAATCATGTCCCAGGGAGATAAGCTGTTTGATAAAAATTAAAACTGTTGCCCCTGGCAATCATACTGGACTTCTTAAATCCTGTGATATTCACTAGAATCAGCTCCTAACACTATCAAGTGAGAGAAAGCCCATGGACCACTTTGTAGCTTAATAAAGCATGTCAATTCATTTTTAAAATATGTGTATCTATGTATCTATAAAACAATGTTCACAGATACTTGTTGGACTCAGGATAGGAAAGTCAAATCCGTCTCAATGTGGGAGAGATTGTTTTTCCAGAAATTTTCTGTGAAAGAAATTCAGTATCATCTTTTATTAATAGATCCAAGTTCCCTACTATTTTACAGCTGTTGAAATAAATTGTTAAGAAAGCTGAAGATAACGCAGTTTACTTGTAGAAAGTACCATATAAATTCACACTTGGAACACTGGTTCCAAGTTCACCAGTCCTGGTTTCCAGGGACTCGACCTTTGACCCTCTTTCAAAACTGGAGAAAAGTAGGACACCTCCCTCAAAAGAAAGAGTTCTTTTCAATTTTTGAAGTTGAAATTTTTTAATAACTTTCCAAATTTTAAAACTAAGTAGCTTTAAAAAAAGAAGGAAAGAAAAGCAGAGACTTCCCTGGCAGTCTAGAGGTTTAAGACTCCTTGCCCCCAGTGTAGAGGCTGTGGGTTCAATCCCTGGTCTAGGAAATAAGATCCTGCCAGCTTCACAGAGCAACCAAACAAACAAATGGAGAGATGAACAGCCATGCTGGTAACCGTTTAGCAATTTTGATGCTAGGCAGATGCAACTAGGAGTTGGTTAGATACAGGAGTGTTGTTCTCAAATGGTTCCTTTGAAATGTAAGCCACTGGAAATCTGAGTAAAAGGCACACTGGAACTCTGTATATTTTGCTACAACTTATAGCAAATTTGAAACTGCTTCAAAATAAACACTTCTTAAAAAATAGAAGTAGTTTTTAAAATAACAAAAAAAGACTGCTATTCTTCTAGATCCGTAATTCCCAAAGGGTGGTTCTGGATCAGCATCACCATCCGGGAAACTCGTTAGGAATGCAAGTGTCACATTTAGTGAAGAATATGTTACTGGGCTTGTGAGGGAAACTTTACCAGATTCAGAAAACAAAGGGCAGAATTAACATGCAAATATGTGTCTTGGTCAGTGGGGAGACATCTCAGGGAAAGAGGGAAGACAGTGACCCAAGAAGAGCAACGCCTGACAGAGTGGCACGAGGCAATGTGGGGATGATCCGTGTATCTGAACACAGAAATCTCACTACTCAGAAGTCAAAAGCCAAGAACCTGCCTTTGAACACGTGTGCAGGCAGGAGGCAACGTGCTACACTGGAAGAAGTCCTAGAGGGTACACGCTCCTTGAAAAATATCTACATTTGTGCACACAACTTTAACGCTCCCCCTGCAACCCACACGTTAGCACTTCTAATACTGCAACATGTGACAACTTACAATGAGGCTTCACTTTCATATACATGTTCACTGTCCTCATAAGTCACAGTCAAATAGTGAGACTGGGGCAAGTACATAGCAGCAGTTATTGCAAAGGAAGGTCCAGGACTTCCCTGCTGGCTCAGTGGTAAAGAATCTGCCTGCTAAGGCAGGGGACATGGGTTTGATCCCTGGTCTGGAAAGATTCCACAGCCCGCAAAACAACTAAGCCCACGAAACATGACTACTGAGCTCCGCAACAAGAAGCCACACGATGAGAAGCCCACACACCCCAAGAAAGAGTAGTCCCCACTCACCGCAACTAGAGGAAACCCGTGTGCAGCAACAAAGACCCAGCACAGCCAAAACTAAAGTTAAATAAAATTAAAGTCAATTAAATTAAGTTTAATTAAATAAAATGAAGTTAAGTAAAATCAAAGATAAACCACGTGTTTGCTAGAGTCTGCCCTTGTGTGGAGAAGTGACTGTAAGATTCAAATCCTGACACCATCAAAATGTGGCCTCCAGAAAGGAGCTCTCTCTTCCATCCAATAAATCAAATTGTTTTCTTTTCGATTATATAGTGAACATCTTAAAGCAATGCACCTGAATATGAAGATCCATTCAAATAAATAAATTGGTTGTAGAGAGAAAGGCATGAAAGAAATTCTTCCCTAAGCAGTTGTAGCCTGTAATCCCCAGTTTTGCTTGGCAGAATGAAGCTGAGGTGAACCCATCTCTCTTCAGTTCAGTTCAGTTCAGTCGTTCAGTCGTGTCCGACTCTGTGACCCCATGGACTGCAGCACGCCAAGCTTCCCTGTCCTTCACCAGCTCCCGGAGCTTACTCAAACCTGTGTCCATTGAGTTGGTGATGCCATCCAACCATCTCATCCTCTGTCATCCCCTTCTCCTCCCACCGTCAATCTTTCCCAGCATCAGGGTCTTTTCCAATGAGTCGGTTCTTCGCATCAGGTGGCCAAAGTATTGGAGTTTCAGCATCAGTCCTTCCAGTGAATACTCAGGACTGATTTCCTTTAGGATTGACTGGTTTGATCTCCTTGCTGTCCGAGGGACTCTCAAGAGTCTTCTCCAACACCGTGGTTCAAAAGCATCAATTCTTCAGTGCTCAGCTTTCTTTATAGTCCAACGCTCACATCCATACATGACTACTGGAAAAACCGTAGCTTTGACTAGATGGACCTTTGTTGGCAAAGGAATGTCTCTGCTTTTTAATATGCTGTCTCTTCATCACCTCTAAAGCAGGGTTTCATCAACCCAGAACACTTAGGCCCATTTAGGCCCTTTATTTTCCTTGCATTGTAAGCTTTACTGTAAAAATGTTTGCTCCAACTGTCCAATATACTTTACCTGGCTCCAGGCAACCCAAGTGACTTAAGTTACAAATTACCTACATAATACCAATAATATAGACAGATAAAACATCCAGCTGTCTCCTGTGATAAGCAGAGCCAAAGCCTACATTATCTTGAATGGTTGCCTAAATTTATCAAGAAAATCTGGGCAGAGCAAATTCATTTGACATCTGTAGGCCAATGAGCACTGGAAATTATAAAGAGAAAATTTATACTGAAGAGAATATAGTTTACTTTTATTTGCTTTCCTCCATTAGTGATATGACCTTTAAATTTCAAACTAAATTACTATAGACAGGAAATCTACCTATTGGCTAAAATAATAAGGATAATCTTAGTTGCATCACTGCCAACAGCTGTACCTTAGGTCTAATAGTCTTAATCAGTGGTTTCCTTGAAAGTACATGTGTCTGACTTTTTGCGAGTCTGTAGTCTGTAGCCCGTCAGGCTCCTCCATCCATGGGATTAATTCTCCAGGCAAGAATACTGGAGTGGGTTGCCATTTCCTCTTCCAGGGAATCTTCTGGACCCAGGGATTGAACTCAAGTCTCCTGCGTTGCTGGAAGATTCTTTAGCACTGCCCCACCTGGGAAGCCTTTCTTGAAAGTATCTGTTAACTAAAGACAAGAAAGATAATAAGCCTCATAGGTTACACTAGAGATAAAGAACCTGCCTGCCAATGCAGAAGATATAAAAAGATGTGGGTTTAATCCCTGGGTCAGGAAGATCCCCTGGAGAATGGAATGACAACTCACTCCAGTATTCTTGAGTGGAGAACTTTGAAGTGAGGAGCCTGGCGGGCTACAGTTCATGAGGTCACAAAGAGTCTGACACAACTGAAGCAACTTAGACAAACACATAGTGAGTGCTTAAGAAACCCTAATTATTGGAGACAATGTTCCAATATCAATGGCTACCTTCCTATTCTAAGAATATAAAAACAGGGGAAAACAAGCTTTTATGAAAGTGCTCCTGGCTACATTTGGCCTTAATCTAACCATCCTCCCTTCTCCAAACAAGGAGAAATCCTTGAATGTTATACTTTCATAACAACCCCACCAACAAATAATAATGCATAAAACTTCTAAGTAACTATTCTTTATTAACTTCAATTTTATGTTTCTTGAATTTATTTTTATGATCAAATGAAAAAGTTAATTTCCAAAACAATTTTTAGAATCTTGTTTGGGCTTTGATAGATGGGAGTTGATGCTTTGTCCATCCCAACTAGTCCCCAGGGACAACTTGTTAGTGCCCCCTTTGAACAGCAAGAAGAACTAAGAATGTGATCATTCTATGATGTGAAAATGCAAAAAGAGAATGCTATTTGGGAAGAAATTTGCTTAAAGAGCTTGCCTTATTAAATAGAGGGTTGTATGTGATGAAATATAGATGCTGTCTGCTAGATGAGGTTCTAGTCTGGAAGCCAACAAAACCTCAAATAGAGTGAAAACTCCATTCTCTATGTTAGTCCAGGCTTCTTTGTAAGCACTGGAAACACATTTATGGAAATAAAAGGAAATATTTCTCATCCTTTTCCCTCTATACAAGATGCAGTATAATTTTGGAGAGCATGATAAAGAACTACAATCTTCCTAAATATAAAACAAACACAAATTCAAAGCATCTTTATATTTTCAATGTTAAAAAAGGCTAGTAGATTTTATTCTTTTGAGGTAGATACAGACAAAAATAAAAATGCCTTCTCCAATCTGCATTGGAACAGAGAAATTGAACCATAAATTGTAGAGATGCTAATTATAAATTACTGTCTTAAATGATGGCAATGGACTGGTACATGAAGGGAATGAGTGTATTAGGAGTGAAGGATTCACAAGCTATGGGGAGAGGAAGTTTGCAGAAATGTTTTCGGATGATGATAAGGATTCTGTTCAACACGTGCTGAAGAATGAAGTTCAGGGCAAAAATGAAAAATCTCTGTGCTTTATGAGAAAGCTAAATCCAATTTGAGAGCTGTTTGAATGGAAAAAGCAAAACATGAATGAAAGTAAGAAAGCAATCAGCCTAGGATACTGGAGTAAGATGCTGCATTCTCCAAATACAGAAGATATTTGTGAGAAAATACTTCTTGGAAACTTTGACACGTGTCATCAGGATTCAGACGACACTCGGAAAAGGAATTGCAAATAAAGCTGGATGCTTTGCATAAATAACAACAAAAAAAATTCTTAGTATTGTAGGGTATGAAGAAGTGAAATCTCTCCACTGGAGTGGAGAGATCTAGGGACAAAATAGATACATACAGAGGGAGTCAGTCCATTTAAAGGGATATAACATGAAGATATGAGACACATGTGTCATCTTTAGAGGAAAAATTCCCCCCTCTCTCAGCACATATGCACTCATGCATGCGTGCATACATGCATGGAGAATGAATTAATGGGTAAAACCATAAGAAAAGTTATGCCAGGGGAGGGTATATGGGCCTTCCAAGGGTAGGACAAGAAAATAAGTTCATTACTAGATACTTTAAATTACAATTCAATGAACTCAAAATAGCCCATTTTAAACAAAAAAATAAATACCTAATTTACTGATAGTTGTAACTGGGAGGGACACGGATAAAATGGGATTTACACTTGATTGAATAAATGGCCTCAAAACATGTCATCGGGACTCATTCCATCTCCTTTGACATCTATCTGTTGTTGGACTCACCTTGTTAGGTTCCTTTGTGTAGTGAGGAACTTGACACTCACAGGATCGTATCTTTTGAGCTTGGAAAGTAATGAATGAAGAGAGATTAAGAGAACTCCACAGGCAATGAATGATAGCCCGGATGGAATCTATGCACCTTTCACCAAGCATTCTAGCCAGGAAGATGGAACACTAGCTGATGAAGACTGGGCACTCAGCTCCACGGCCACTGGGGCAGAAGCCTGTGATAGCCAAGTCCCAAAACACCTGGAAAAATAGTGTGTGAGGCTTTATTACCCAAAGGAAGGTGGGCATACTATAAGGAGAAAGTGAGAAGAGATTTTGAATGGACAAAAATAGCAAATGTCCACCATGGTTTGGTAGCTAAGTGGAAAGCAACAAGAGCATGAATTAACTTGTGGAATTGTTGGTTAACGAAAAGAACAGAACTGGGAGACACTTGGTGAACAAAATTGATAGGACTTGGCAAGTGGCCAATAGAACTGTAGGTACCCAGTTCTGAACTAGAGGGCATGGTGTTTGGATTTTCTGTCAGGAATAGAAAATGTGTAAATGGCAGAAACCTAAATGGCAACCCATTCCAAAATTCTTGCCTGGAGAATCCCATGGACAGAGGAGCCTGGCAGGCTACAGTCCATGGGGTTGCAAGAGTCAGACATGACTTATTGACTAAACCACCAAATAAAATGCATTCATCACAAAAATGTAGATGCAGTTGGCATTTTGTTTAAACAAAGTGAGTGAAAGTTGCTCAGTCATGTCCGACTCATTGCGACCCCATGGACTTTACAGTCCATGGACTTCTCCAGGCCAGAATACTGGACTGGGTAGCCTTTCCCTTCTCCAGGGGAATCTTCCCAACCCCAAGGATCAAACCCAGGTTTCCCACATTGCAGGCAGATTGTTTACCAGCTGAGCCACAAGGGAAGCCCAAGAATACTGGAGTGGGTAGCCTATCCCTTCTCTAGCAGATCTTCCTGACCAAGGAATTGAACCAGGGTCTTCTACATTTTAGGAGGATTCTTTCCCAACTGAGT
The DNA here is from genome assembly GCF_000754665.1 of Bison bison bison. NCBI lineage: Eukaryota > Metazoa > Chordata > Mammalia > Artiodactyla > Bovidae > Bison > Bison bison. The sequence goes on from NW_011495082.1 coordinate 12,635,068, forward strand.
TATCAGGGAAGCCCTGTTTAAACAAATGCAGCCATTAAAAGAAAGACTAGAGAGTAGGTGAACAAGAGGAAGAAGTTAGAGGTCACTCCTGGTTACCTGACTACACCTACTGAATTGAGAATAGTGCCATTTACCTGGCTGGAAATGATTGTTGGAAATGATGGTCCATTCATTTGGGGCCATGTCAGGAACATCTATCAGAAGTCTGACACATCATCACAAAAGGGGATAACAAGGAATTGGTGACAAATAGTCATCTCATGAGCCACGGTAATTTCAACCCTGAATTTAGATCCAGAAACCTGGCTGAATAGTTGTATAACTCTAGGCAAGCTTACGGTCAGCTCTTCCTCAAATACACAATGGCAAGAATTACATCACCTACATCATAGATAATGTATAAGAATTTCTGGCATTGAAAGAATTCAATAAGCACAAGTTCCCTTCTGACTGGCGTCCAGAGGAAGTAAATTACCAAAGACGAAGTGCCAATTCAGAATCCAAAGAGGAATGTATACACAGTCTGGGTGTACTACATGGCCGACCTCCTGAATACATAAGACAATAGGAGAGAAACATTTCTAACTTGAAGGAGTTTGCATTCTTATTGGGATTAACAAACAAAAGAAATAAATTCAGAATGTGAAAAGTGTTTTGGAGGAAATAAAAAGGCTGTTATGATGAATGGATGCTGCAGTTGGCTCTACTGATTGACAGGTTTATTCCATTGGACCCTTCTATCCTGAAGAAGGCAGAGCCTTATCTTTAATAGAAATGACATCTACTCCACATATGGGTGTAAGTTCCCTGTGTGCAGGGCCTCCCCACCAGCACCAGCATGCAAGCACTTACAGATCACTGACAGAGTCTTGTGGAATCTTCTCTAGCTCTGTGATATGGAACCTGTCATGTGGGACCACTGACCATCATATACATATACAAAGGAATTAATACCCCATAGGACAATGCTTTTTCGATAAAGGAAGAAAGTTAGCTTGTCGACAATACCTGCTATTTTCTGTACCCAGTGGAGAAAGGTGCAGAGAAGCAAGGGAGAAAGTCTGTGACACAGTCCATATAGCTCCTTGGAAGATTCCCAGAAGGTCAAGCCAAACAGCATTTATCAAGAATAATTATTTATGCTATTATGCTGCTGCTGCTAAGTCACGTCAGTTGCGTCCAACTCTGTGTGACCCCATCGATGGCAGCCCACCAGGCTCCCCCATCCCTGGGATTCTCCAGGCAAGAACACTGGAGTGGGTTGCCATTTCCTTCTCCAGTGCATGAAAGTGAAAAGTGAAAGTGAAGTCACTCAGTCGTGGCCGACTCTTCACGACCCCGTGGACTGCAGCCCACCAGGCCCCTCCATCCAGGGGCTTCCCAGGCAAGAGTACTGGAGTGGGGTGCCATTGCCCTCTCCCTATGTTATTATAATATAATATAATATATATCTATTCTATTTAAATAATATATAAATTATTATATTAAGATTAATATAAAATAATATTTATGCTATTATTCATAAAGAACACACCACTCTGAGCTGGCTTTCTGTTTTTCCCTGTTCCATCCTCCCCTGTCCTACACTCTTACTTCCCTGGATCACCTCCCTAAATAAACAAGCACTGGTCTCTAGCTCAAGGGTTTTCTCATGACTAATGACTCAAGCTAAGATCCTACCTTTCCTCTAAGTCTCCTCCTACCCATTTCTTACAGATTATTTTTGCCAGTCCTGTGCATTACTATCTTGAATATTGTTTGACAGATGCTTTGAAATAAGGCATAATGCAGTGTGTGATTTGTAATGGTTATATAATGAACTTCATCCTTATGCCTTCCAATAATTTCATCAAAGAGTTCTTTATTTTGGATGACCAACTTTATGAAATTAAATATGACGTGCTCCTTATTCCAGCTGAGCGACTTAAGTGGAAGTTTGCCTTTAAAGGAAGTTTTGGGGTTACCGATTTTCAAATTGCTAAAAAAATGGACAGTGACTGGACATTGGTCTCTGATTATTCAGCTAAAAATTGGGACTCTAAGATGAATTCTTGATCATCCATGTTAATTCACATGCTACTGAGAGGCCGCCTTTTAATCCTTTGAAGTATAACAGGTATTATCTCTAGATTACTAATGTTCAAGAGAGCTCATTGTTTGCCAGTCTTATGTAAGGCTTAACCTTACACAAATATTATTGTAATATCTGTTAATCCTTTACGTTGAATGGTTTTTTTTTTTCCCTTTTTCTGCAACAAAAATAAATTTACTCCTGTTCCGGTGATAACGGATAACTGTTTCCCTAGACGAGGATTTTGGGAAATTCTGATAAGGTGGTGCCAGGGTACTTGCACTGTTCATGAAAAAGCGTGAGGCATACACAATACGTTGGCTTTATATAAAAACAGAGGCTTAGGAACTGGAAGGCGTGGAACATCTTTCCTCAGTGTTGTTTGCTCACATCCTGGGGCCTCACAGGCTGATAAAACTGAACAATTGCTCACTGGAGGGTTTGTATAGGAGTGGGAATGCTGTAAACTCAGCAAGGAAGAGGAAGAATGTTAAAAGGAGCCCCTGACGGAAAGAACTGTGGATCGCACACCAGGGAGTGAAAATTCAAGACCCTTGAGTCCATTCTTATTGAATACACTTTCCCTTCTCTTGTTTTGTAGCCTCCTGTGGGCATCGATTATTTGCTCCCCAGGTTGGAAGATTTCCTACTTTCCTGAACAAGAGGTCTTTGCAGGACATGATAGAGATTTTTCCTTTTATTTCCATGGCTTGAGTGGCATTGTCTTCATTCCTATTATTTTGAAAATGGAAAAATAAAAGAGCAAACTGCAGTTAAGACCTACCAAGGTGCCAAATAAGTTCAAAATAACTTACAATTGCAGTTTCTTTAACTCAAATGAGTACCATACCTTTAAATTAGAGCACCTTTACTGTTTCTAAGCACAGTTGTGGTTAGAGAAATTTGTGTAATGCCTTTTGATTATACGAGAAGTGGGCAATTGAAAAGACCACTGCAGGGAGGCCAGCACTCCAGCATCAATAATGGACCGATCTGAATGCCATTCGTGATGACACAGCACTGACTAAGATCCTTTACCGATAGCAATGCCAGCTCTTACAGTCTCTTCTTAAATCAGTCATTATTTTGAAAGTAAATTAGTCATTATTTTGAAAGTAAATTAGTCACCAGGCTTCCCAGGTAGCTCAGTGGTAAAGAATCTGCCTGTAATGCAGGAGATGTGGGTTCGATCCCTGGATTGGAAAGATCTCCTGGAGCAGGAAATGGCAACCCAGTCCATATTCTTGCCTGGAAATTCCATAGACAGAGGAGACTGGCCGGTTACAGCCTATGGAGTCACAAAAGAGTTGGACACAACTTAGAGACTAAACAACAATAACAGCAAATTAGTCACCATCGCAACATTAAGAGGATTCTCAATATGCTTAATGGAAAGTTTGCCCCTTTTAAGATGACTTGGAACAATAGATCTTTTTGAGTGAAAGTTGCTCAGTCATGTCCAACTCTTTGCGACCCCATGGATTGATGATACTGTCCATGGAATTCTTCAGGCCAAAATACTGGAGTGGGTAGCCTTTCCCTTCTCCAGGGGATCTTCCCATCCCAAGGATCAAACCCAGGTCTCCCACATTGCAAGCAGATTCATAGATTTTTTTAATCACTGTATAATCAAGAAAACTCTTAATCTTGAACCTTTGCATCATAACATTAAAATCTATCTAGAAAATAGTTGGAACACTGTTACAAGATTATGACTTCCTGATGTTTTCTTTCCCCAAAAAATGTCTCAAGAGTATAAGGAAGTCTAATTTGAATTAGTTTATATGGCATATAAAATTGGTAAATCTGTAATTTTTAACTGATACTACAGATTGTTGTATATTTATCATCATTTATCTCCGCACATAAAACAACTTACCAACAGGCATAGGAAAGGTTCATTTTCACCCAGTTAAAAAAAGGGGGGGAAGTACTGGTTCTACAGTTTATTATTTGTGTATTTTCAGGAAAGCAGAAGCCTGATGACATTGCTTAGGGCAACTGTGTATTCATAGTAGGACCCTGGGTGCATGCATGGCTCACCATTGGCCCAGGTCTCTTCCTCCAGCTTCTACTCAATTCCTGCAAGACCTCAGCTCCCATTACAGCAGGAGGGCCACTGCTGCCAGGGCCATAACAGACAGCAAGAAAGAAAAGCACCTTCCACATGTCACACAGAGATGACCAGAGACTCCACTGGTTTGTGTTATGTTATTTTATTGCTCAAGTATTTCATGTTCATGAAAATGAGCCCAAGAATTGCACGTGTGTAGAGAAATATAAGAAAAAAGAATCACCCCAAATCAGTTCTCTATTACCCGGAGATAACCCCTGATTAACATTCTGAGCTATAGAACTCCAATACATTCAAGAATATTTTTTTGTCAATATATGTGTATATACACATGCATATATGTTTATGTTGGAGAAGGAAATGGCAACCTACTCCAGGATTCTTGCCTGGAGAGTCCCATGGACAGAGGAGCCTGGCAGGCTACAGTCCGTGGGGTCACAAGAGTCAGATACGATTTAGCAACTAGATCATCATCATCATATGTTTATGTGTAGGTCACATATACATTTTGTATGTATATTTTTCACAACTTGTTTTATTTAACACATATTATCAGTTCAGTTCAGTTCAGTCGCTCAGTCATGTCCGACTTTTCACGACCCCATGAATAGCAGCACGCCAGGACTCTGTGTCCATCACCAACTCCCAGAATTCACTCAGACTCACATCCATCAAGTCAGTGATGCCATCCAGCTATCTCATTCTCTGTTGTCCCCTTCTCCTCCTGGCCCCAATCCTTCCCAGCATCAGAGTCTTTTCCAATGAGTCAACTCTTCGCATCAAGTGGCCAAAGTACTGGAGTTTCAGCTTCAGCATCATTCTCTCCAAAGAAATCCCAGGGCTGATCTCCTTCAGAATGGACTTGTTGGATCTCCTTGCAGTCCTAGGGACTCTCAAGAGTCTTCTCCAACACCACAGTTCAAAAGCATCAATTCTTCAGCGCTCAGCCTTCTTCACAGTCCAACTCTCACATCCATACGTGACCACAGGAAAAACCATAGCCTTGACTAGACAGACCTTTGTTGGCAAAGTTATGTCTCTGCTTTTGAATATGCTATCTAGGTTGGTCATAACTTTCCTTCCAAGGAGTAAGCATCTTTTAATTTAATGGCTGCAGTCACCATCTGCAGTGGTTTTAGATCCAAAAAAAATAAAGCCTGACACTTTTTCCACTGTTTCCCCATCTATTTCCCATGAAGTGATGGGACCGGATGCCATGATCTTAGTTTTCTGAATATTGAGCTTTAAGCCAACTTTTTCACTCTCCACTTTCACTTTCATCAAGAGGCTTTTGAGTTCCTCTTCACTTTCTGCCATAAGGGTGGTGTCATCTGCATATCTGAGGTTATTGATATTTCTCCCGGCAATCTTGATGCTAGCTTGTGCTTCTTCCAGTCCAGAGTTTCTCATGATTTACTCTGCATAGAAGTTAAATAAGCAGGGTGACAATATACAGCCTTGACATACTCCTTTTCCTATTTGGAACCAGTCTGTTGTTCCATGTCCAGTTCTAACTGTTATTTCTAACTGTTGCTTCCTGACCTGCATACAGATTTCTCAAGAGGCAGATCAGGTGGTCTGCTATTCCCACTCTTTCAGAATTTTCCACAGTTGATTGTGATCCACACAGTCAAAGGCTTTGGCATAGTCAATAAAGCAGAAATAGATGTTTTTCTGGAACTCTCTTGCTTTTTCCATGATCCAGCGGATGTTGGCAATTTGATCTCTGGTTCCTCTGCCTTTATTCAGCTTTATATCTTAAATATATGTGTATCTGTATCAACAGGTAGATAGGCAATTACTTTATTATTTACATTGAAGAAGTTGTACTTCATAATATTTAAGCTCTGAAATTGGACTATTTAGATATGAACACCTGTCTTATTGACTGAGCTGTGCAATCTTGTGCCAGATAATTAAACTCCTTAACACTCATTCTCCTCTTTTATAGAATGGTTTTCATAATAGTACCTACATTACAGGATGGTTACAAGAATTAAATGAGTTGACATACATTAAAAATTTTCAAGAATGCCTGGCAACAACAAGTGTTCAGTAAACATCAACTACCACTTTTACAGTTTCATAATATTCCATTGCATACTCTATAGTTTATTTGATAAAGCTTCTATCATTCGTCTTTTGCAAATTTTTGCTATTGAAAATGTTGTAATTAATATTCATGGATATAAATTTTTTCACATATTTCTGACTATTTCAGAAGGGGATAAATTTACAGGATTTGAATTTCTCAGTCAGATGCTATACATATTCATTGGGCCTTTGAATGCAGTTGCCAGTTTATCCTCAGAAACCCTGAACCATCGAGCAGTGTGAGAACAGTTGTTTCAAAAACATTTTATACACAAGTTTTTTTAAACTTCTGTCAACCTGATAGGCCAAACAAAAACTTTTTTTTTCAACACTATTATATGTTTACATATTTCCAAATGTTTGTACACATTTGTATTTCATCTTTTTTAATTTTTTAAGTTCTTTGCCCATTTTTAAAGTTTTTATTTAGATACATTTTTTCAATCAATTAATAAGAATTGTTTAAACATAAGGGAAAGCAACCTTTTGTCATGTATGTTGAAATTATTTTTCCTATGGCTGAAGATTTCAAATAACTCTTTTACAACTATTAGGGAAAATCGAAGCAAGACCACAGACTTCCCTAAAGAACTCACACGCATGCTTCAAGAGATGGCCAACATTTTCATTGCCAATCAGTGCCTCCCAAGAGTAGCCACAGCTAGGGTTTCCCAGGTGGTTCAGTGTTAAAGAATCTGTCTGCAACTCAGAAGTCACAGGGAGATGCTGTGCTTTCCATCCCTGGGTCAGGAAGATCCCCTGGAGGAAGGCATGGCAACCCACTCCAGTATTCTTGCCTGGAGAATCCCATGGACAGAGGAGGCGGGCTACAGTCCATAGGGTCACACAGAGTTGGACCCGACTGAAGCGGGCATAGCCACACTAAGGAAGGAAAATCCATTTCTACATGAGCTAACCCCACCATCCCTTTATCAAATCCAATTACAGGCAAAAGAAGAATTGGAAGAGAGCAAAGAGAGGAAGTAAAAGAAATGGTTTTACCCATTACTCTGAGGTGGGAAGGAAAGAGAATGTGGAAATATGAAAGATAGGTCCTACTTGAGAAACAGTAAAGGTGAGAGAGGGGATCACAGGTTTAAACTGACTAGACTGGGGCGTCTTAACTATTGAAAGTTACCAGAAAGCTGTGAGATCTGCCCAAGAGAGGGAGAAACTCAACAGAGCATGCCACAAAAGGATTGGGGAAAAGGAGAAGAATTACAATTTGTTGTATTGATTACCTCCTTGAGTTGAAGCAGTTTAATATGCACACCTAATTGAATTTATAAAACAAAGCTCTATCAAACATATCTAAAAACTTTACTCAGTTAATTCCCACCCTTTGTGGTGGAACATAAGGTATGGTTGATTAGACCTCTAAACCTCAAGTGTATTTTAAAGCATCTTATATTTAATAACATTTTTATAGAATATTTTAAAATTCTATAATGTAGAGTCGTATATTAACGACAATTTATTGAGCACCTACCATGCGCCACAACTGTTAGGTATTGGAGATATAGGTAGACAAATTCTCCCCGCCTTTCTGGAGTCAATATTTTATTGAAATATGCAACTATGTACAACAAACAAGTATGCTTATAATACACTTGTAAAGTCAATTCTTTATAAATATTTGTGAAGAAAAATAAATCATAATGAGGTGTTTGAGGATATCAGTGGAAGCAGGGTAAGGGACTTATTTAAATGGGGTGACCAGAGAGGTCTCAGAGGAGTCAACATTGCTGCATAAATAGCATGAACAAGTTTGACAGGAATATAAAAGAGTGCTGAATATCATGGCCAATTTATTTATGTAGTCTAGTTTTGTTGGTTGGCAAGTCCAATTAGTTTTAAGGCAAAACTGGTCTTGAAAAGTAGAAAATTCCTCTATATTTAGAAAAAAAAGCAATATCTTTTATAATTATTCTAATGAGGTAAAATATAACTCATTATGTCAGAAAATCAGAGTGTTTTGTTTCCACTTGCTCCTTTCCTGCTTATCTCAGAAGGCGTATAGGTGAGGCAAGCGGGTAAAATGAAGTTTTAAAAGTAAGTTAAGATTGAAAAAATCTTGAAACTCAGTCATTCATTCAACTACTGTTTCTTAACCACCTATTATGTGTCAGAGAATTATTTAATATTGGCTTTACCAAACATTTGTAATTCCCCCCTGGTACTTTTTCTAAGCACTTGATATGATATTTTGTACAATATAGACCCCAATTAAAATTGAATGAGGTGAAGAGAACAGTGGATCCTATCACGTTGTATTTGGAATAAAATCAATAGATTTGGCACTATTTCCTAAAAGGTACTATTGTTTTCCTGACTTTTAAGTTTTTATTTAATTTATTAATAATATATTACATACATGATACACTTTAGCCTGTATATTACCTAACTTCTATTTTATCTTATGATTTGTATTTTATCCTAAAATCAGGTAGAGGGGTCTAGTATGTGGCACCAGGAGCCTGAGTTCCCCCCTTTACCTCATGGAAAGGGGCAGGGTGGGAGGTCAAATCTGGGCAATTAATTAACTTAGCTTAATGATTTTATTAATGCTGAATGTGTGTGGGGTAAATAGAATTAATATGCCTAGAACAGGCTGAAGATACGATAAGAGGCTTTGATTATAAGTTATGCTTGGGGGACATTATGGACTCATGATATATTTGAACACACATAAATTAGGACAAAGTACTAAAACCTCTTGTGAAAACAAATTCTATGCATATTTGTCCTTCTTATATGATAAGAGATGATCTTTATTGCCATGTTTTAAATATAAATTAAAGTTCAAGAAAAAATGAAATCAATCAACATCCCAACATCAACTTCTTCTTGGGAAAGAAGTACGTCAAGGCTGTATATTGTAACTTTGCTTACTTAACTTATATTCAGAATATATCATGCAAAATGCCAGGCTGGATGAAGCACAAGCTGAAATCAAGATTGCAGGGTGAAACTTCAATAACCTCAGATATGCAGATGACACCACTTTTATGGCAGAAAGAGAAGAGTAACAAAAGAACCTCTTGATGAAAGTGAAAGAGGAGAGTGAAAAAGTTGGCTTAAAACTCAACATTAAAAAAACTAAGATCATGACGTCCGGTCCCATTACTTCACGGCAAATAGATGGGGAAACAATGGAAACAGTGAGAGACTTTATTTTCGGGGGCTCCAAAATCACTGCAGATGGTGACTGCAGGCTTGAAATTAAAAGTTGTTTGCTCTTTGGAAGAAAAGCTCTGACACTCCTAGACAGCGTATTAAAAAGCAGAGACATAACCAACAAATGCCTGTCTAGTCAAAGCTATGGTTTTTCCAGTAGTCTTGTATGGATGTGAGAGTTGGACCATAAGAAGGCTGATCGCTGAAGAACTGATGCTTTTGAACTGTGGTGTTGAAGACTTTTGAAAGTCCCTTGGACAGCAAGGAGATTCAGCCAGTCCATCCTAAAGGAACTCAGTCCTGAATATTCATTGGAAGGAATGATGCTGAAGCTGAAACTCCAATATTTGGCCACCTGATGTGAATAACTGACTCATTGGAACAGACCCTGATGCTGGAAAAGATTGAAGGCAGGAGGAGAAGGGAACGACAGAGGATGAGATGGTTGGATGGCATCACGGACTTGCCGGACACTAGTTTGAGCAAGCTCCAGGAGTTGGTGATGGACCGGGAGGCCTGGCAGGCTGCAGTCCACGGGGTTGCAAACAGTCAGACGCAACTGAGCAACTCAAGTGAACTTTCCCAATTCGGAACCAGTCCGTTGTTCCATGTCCAGTTCTAACTGTTGCTTTTTGACCTGCATGCAGATTTCTCAGGAGGCAGGTAAGGTGGTCTGGTATTTCCATCTCTTTAAGAATTTTCCACAGTCTGTTGTGATCCACACACTCAAAGGCTTTCAGTTCAGTTCAGTTGCTCAGTCATGTCCAACTCTTTGCGACCCCATGAACCGCACGCAGCATGCCAGGCCTCCCTGTCCATCACCAGCTCCCAGAGTTTACCCAAACTCATGTCCATTGAGTCGGTGATGCCATCCAACCACCTCATCCTCTGTCATCCCCTTCTCCTCCTGCCCTCAATCTTTTCAAAGGCTTTAGTGTAGTCAATAAAGGATAAGTCAATATGTTTCTGGACTTCTCTTACATTTTCTATGATCCAATGGATGTTGGCAATTTGATCTCTGCCTTTACTAAATCTAGCTTGAATTCCTGAAAGTTCTCAGTTCATGAACGACTGAAGCCTAGTTTGGAGAATTTTGAGCATTTCTTTGCTATTGTGTGAGATGAGTGCTGTTGTGCAGTAGTTTGAATATTTTTGGCATTGCCTTTCTTTGGGATTGGAATGAAAACTGACCTTTTCCAGCCCTGTGGTCACTGCTGAGTTTTCCAGATTTGCTGGCAGTTTGACTGCAGCACTCTCACACCATCATCTTTTAAGATTTGATATAGCTCAGCTGGAATTCCATCCCCTCCTCGAGCTTTTTTCATAATGATGCTTCCTAAGGCCCAACAGACTGGTTCCAAATAGGAAAAGGAGTGTGTCAAGGCTGTATATTGTCACCCTGCTTATTTAACTTATATGCAGAGTACATCATGGGAAACGCTGGGCTGGAGGAAGCACAAGCTGAAATCAAGATTGCCGGGAGAAATATCAATAACCTCAGATATGCAGATAACCCCACCCTTATGGCAGAAAGTGAAGAAATACTAAAGAGCCTCTTGATGAAAGTGAAAGAGGAGAGTGAAAAACTTGGCTTAAAACTCAGCATATAGAAAACTAAGATCATGGCATCCGGTCCCATCACTTCATGGCAAATAGATGGGGAACAGTGGAAACAGCAGCTGACTTTATTTTTCTGGGCTCCAAAATCACTGCAGATGGTGACTGCAGCCATGAAATTAAAAGACGCTTATTCCTTGGAAGAAAAGTTATGACCAACCTAGACAGCATATTCAAAAGCAGAGACATTACTTTGCCAACAAAGGTCCATCTAGACAAGGCTATGGTTTTTCCAGTAGTAATGTATGGATGTGAGAGTTGAACTGTGAAGAAAGCTGAGCACAGAAGAATTGATGCTTTTAACTGTGGTGTTGGAGAAGACTCTTGCGAATCCCTTGGACTGCAAGGAGATCCAACCAGTCCATCCTAAAGATCAGTCCTGGGTGTTCATTGGAAGGACTGATGTTGAAGCTGAAACTCCAGTACTTTGGCCACCTGATGCAAGGAGCTGACTCATTTGAAAAGGCCCTGATGCTGGGAAAGATTGAGGGCAGGAGAAGAAGGGGATGACAGAGGATGAGATGGTTGGATGGCATCACCTACTTATGGACATGAGTCAGGGTAAACTCCAGGAGTTGGTGATAGACAGGGAGGCCTAGCGTGCTGTAGACCATGGGGTCACAAAACGTCAGACATGACTGACTGACTGAACTGAACTGAACTGAAGGCCCATTGACTTTGCATTCCAGGATGTCTGGCTCTATGTCAGTCATCACACCATTGTGATTATCTGGGTTGTGAAGATCTTTTTTGTACAGTTCTTCTGTGTATTCTTGCCACCTCTTCTTAATATCTTCTGCTTCTGTTAGGTCCATACCATTTCTGTCCTTTATTGTCCCCATCTTTGCATGAAATATTTCCTTGGTATCTCTAATTTGTTAACATTTTAAGAACTAGTGGTTAAAGGATGAGGAGAGAAAGAAGGAAGCCATCAATGATCAAACTGCTTGTTTCATTTTATCTTCATACACTTCTTGGTCTCTGATAGTCCCCAGTGATTATTCAGCATTAAGAGAGTAAACAAACAGGATATATATTTGTATATAAATATTGTTACTTTGGTTTGTAGATTTAATCAAAGAAAAAAAATATGCTGAAATTGCTTAGTTTTTCTGTCCTTTCTTTGAAATACCAGTTTGGGCTTATAATTATGTACTTTAATCATTCAAAATAAGGTGTTTTAGGGCCTATCAGTATTTGAAGGGAAATGGAATTTTTAAATATTATTTCCACTGTGTTATACTTGAAATTAATGTAATATTATAACTCAACTATACTTCAATTAAAAAATAATATTACCATATCTATATATCACCTCTTACCTATACTACTACCAGGCCTATAATCTTCACAGAGCTGCCAGAATAACTATTATGTAGCAAAGAGCTTGATTTTGCTGCCAAACAAAATAGTTTGTTCTTTGGGTGAGAAGATATCATTAGCTTTTGCTGATACTTTGTTAGGTATGTATGGAGAAGTAAATAATAGTAACCTTGTAGAAAAGGAAAAATATTTTTTTCCTCTACCCACTTTTTCCTCTACCCTCTAAGGTTCTCCGGTCAAGATCCTATAAATTAGGCTGTCAAAAGATAGAGAAAAACAAACAAGTTTATCAATCGGTGCATCCAAGTATGATTCACAAATTACAAAGACACCCAGTGATGAGTAAACCAAAGGGCTGGTTAGAACTTGGGTTTGTATTCTATCTCCAGCTGAACAAAGGAAAAAGGTTTAAGCTTTTGGACAGGGAAAGCAAGCTAAGGGAAGGAATCTAGAAAAAGTATAGTAGCAAGGATTGTTTAATAAAGTTTTCTTCTACAAATTTAAATTAGTGCCTTCTCCATTGATAAGAGTTGCTAAGAGTCCTCTTCCTGGTATAGAAGAGGGAGATAGATACCTTTACAGATGGAAATGTCCTTTATAAAAGGGAAATTTGGGTTTTTGGACGGTTTCCTACATCTGCCTTTGCCTCAAAAGAATTTATATGGGGCAGATTTATTAAATTTATTAAAGAGGCAGATTTGGAAGTAGCATATTCCACTACCCTTCAGTCTGTCTCACAAGCCAAGTTAATAAGGCTTCCATGTTTTCTCAAACCGTGGGAGATTGTGGATCCATGAAGCCATGGAATGAATACTATGTGGGCAAATACTTCTGGACTAGGGGTATTTTAGCAATCCTCTCCTCTAAAATCCTGTGATTCTAAACTCTGTGAACAGGGGATGTAAACAAAGACACTCCCATCTTACAGGATAACTTCTGAGAGTAATTCACTGCTAGAGTCCAAACGCATGGGACAGAAAGACATGATGTGTTTAATGAGGGTATTACCAGCTCTTATTTGTGGTTTGCCAAGACATAAACAAGTGTCTAGTTTAAAAGTTCTGTTTAGTATTTAGCAAAATGACTTATTTTTGGTAAAAAAAAAAAAAAAAAAGAAATAGAGTCAAGCAATACCCAAACCAGTCATTCTATTTGTCTCTAAAACTCCAACTTGCTGAAAGAACTGACAAGTTTTAGGTAGTAGGCAAAGCTTGTATCGTGTAACCCTTGATGACTATCAACCCATCGCCTATTTCTCTATATCCCAAAGGAATGATCAAAATGGAGGTGGGAGCCTAAAGCCTATTTCCAAAGCTCTCTCTTGAGAAGTTAGTTCTCTGTAAATCAGAAAATGTAAATTTTGTATTACCATTTTATTGGAGGAGTGGCCTTTGGATTTCTTGGTGGCTTCCTTCTTTTTTATTTCATCTTTGGAGACTTGCAACCACAATATTTTCTTTCTTCCTGGTTTTATTTTTCTTTCTCTAGTCTTTTGTACTAATTTTTATTCTCCATATCTTGACACAGCATCATGTTTTCCATCACCTCATCCAAGATGGATTAAAGATTTCTCAGTGTCTTTATGATCAAGTGTTGTATGTGTGTGGCATCTGTGTTCATAAACATTGGATTTTTTTCTCTTGGAGAATTTGTGCAAACAAGGTGGTCTTTAAAACTTTTAATTTCACAATCAAGTCTTGAATTTTTCAATTAATCTTGACAGACATAAATCCCATTCCTATCTTAATACTCAATGTGAAAGTATTATATTACTAATAATTTTACACCTGAACATACCGTATTAGTATTGAATCACACAACTGAAGTATGAAATCCTGTTAATGCTTATTTTCCCTTCATTTCACAAAAGACAGCATTGACAGCATATTTTGTTAACATAGAACACTGGGGAGAAGGAGTTCTAAATTACATTTTTAATCCATGACACCACCTTGAATAACATGGTATTCAGAATTCATCTAGATATTATGGGGAAGTAGTAGAATGCTATGAACAAAGCATATTGATGAAGTAACTAGTGGCTGAAGTTTCCGGTGACAGCTATAGCAAAGCTTTTCTCCTGCTGTCCATAATATAGTAATTGAAACCCCTTCTTTCAAATGCAGACCTCCCAGCCTCATTTTAGCAGTTTGTGAAATTTCCCTTGCATCATTGAAATACACTCTAAATGGGGTTTTCTTTGAAGACCACCCAGAAGTTACAGCTGGTGTAAAATGCCACTGATTGGTCCAATTTGCATTCATATATAGTCCAGAGAGGAGCTAGCCCTATATGGCTTTGAATTTATTTAAAATTGCCTTCTTTCCTTCAGGTCAGAATAACAAATAAGAGTTGAGATTCTTCGACTTTGATGAACTCTCCAAATCAGTCTGAAGTTAGGATGACCATACAATTAATCATTCAAGCTGGAACACTCCAAAATCAAAAAGGATGTTACTAATAATCATGCTCCATGTAAACTGTCAGAGAAAGGAAGAAGGCAAAATGGACACACCCATGAAAGAACTGCAATTCTAGAATCCCTTACCCACATGAGTTGTCATGAATCTATTGGCCATTACCAAGTCATTGGTATTCCACCAATAACATAAACTGCCCGATCTTACTCTGGTTTACAGTTGCTGGTTAATTGCTATTAGTATGTGATTGCAACCTAAGTTAGGTCTTATCTTCCAAGTTATAATTTATTTAAATAAATATGTCATATACAAATATTTTTCATACACCTTAATTTCCTATCTTTTTTGTAGCAGAGCACTTTTGCCCATGCTTAAACTCTACAAGATTAATTAAGATGAAAATGTTTCTCATTTATTGCCCCTTTCTACTTGTATGTGGAGTTATGGCCAGGAAGTACCATAGAATTTTTTCAATCTCTTCTCTCTGTGTCCTTTGCATGCTTCTACATTGTATCTTCAAACACTGCATCTATTTTTCTTTTACAAGCCAGGGAGAATTAAATCATTAAATGAATTAGTTTAAAATGTCAGCAGAAAAATCCTTTTCCTTCTTCATTGATTTTGAGCCCTTTCAAACCTCATCATCCAAAATATATTTGCAGACTTCATTTCTACTATCTGGAATGAAATAACTGGACTTGAGTTTCACACTAACATAATGCAATTTTAACACAGAGGTAAAGCCTAATGTTGTTAGCATTTTTGTTCCTTGACAATACACTGTTCTGTGAAAACCCCAAACATTGTGCTATGGAGATACAGTAGTCAATCAGATATTTACTGAGCAACCTACATAGGCAGCTGACTAGATGATGCAGGGTATTGTGGTCCGACCAGGGTGAGTAGGGATACATCATGGGATAGGATAGCTGGTATAGAATGTCAGGGCGTGGTGAAGAAAGATGAAGAAAACCTCTGTGAGTGGAAGGGGCCAGGACTCTCAAAAGGAGAACAGTTACAAGTAAGGGGAACCAATGTAATAATATTAATAGATAATGGGAGCCAGGTTCCTCAGTGTTAGGGGAAGAAGTTACAAGAAAAGTGAGAAATCTAGAATGAAGCCTATAGTTTGAATTTGAATTAGAGGTATTGGTATAAACTGATATATACCTACATACATAGATTTAAAAATAGAGATGAAACTATGTTAATGAGCATATATATATACATATAAAATATCTATTTATATTCATACATATATTCCCTAACTCTTGCCACTGAAGGGTACCAGGAATAAGCAGCAGCATCCCGTATCAAATCTTGTTTTCTAAATGCCTTGGTCCACTAAAGGGAATAAGGACTCCTTGGAGAACTAATTCATGCTGACTACAATTAGAAAGGATCCCTCTAATGGTTAGAGGCTAACTTTTGAATCCTCATGGTGCTTTGCACTAATTTAGTGGAAATGAATGGCCTGCTTCATGCCACGGGTATTTGCATACCCATACCCCCTTCAATACAAGAACTGTGTCTGCTAGATCTTTCTGAATGCTTTATAACTCGGTATTTCTTGGACATGATAGGGTCTCAATAAATGATAGTAGAAGAAAGGAAGGAATGAAGGAAGGATGGGAGGGAGGAAGAAAAGGTGAATTTTCCAGATTTGTATTGTTTAATATGTATTTAACAAAATGTGTTCAACAAAGACCTTATATATATCACATTAGAAATAAAGTATTATTGCCAAAAATATGGTACAGCCATTGCATGGGACAAGAGTTTCCAACAAGTAATCGCATTCTGCTGGAAGATCTTGAAGACTTATTGGGCTGATCTCCAGTCAGATGCCATTCTTGGTGTCATTTACCAGTAGACAGAGAGATAACCCACGAGGACACCTTGTACACCTTTCTACTCAAGACTTTCTTACCTGCCTCCCTTCTTATTCCTCTGAAAAAAGATTTCAAATCTTCATGGAAATAAAAATTAGCACTTCACAAAATGTTCAAGAACTTCTGATAGATTGGGTCTTAGATACATCCATTCCACAGATGCCTCTTTATATGAAAAAGCAATTGAGATGAGTAGCACCAGGAATAATCATAAATGACAAAATTCTTCCCTCTGCTTTTATGCTGCAGCTGCTTAATTATGATTTTATTGAATACAGTGTCCACCAAGCATTCAGACAAAATTACGGAATGTCAGGGGTAATTTTTTCTTACAGAATACTTGCTATACGCACATCTAGTCCTTTCAAGAAATGTTTGTATTTCCAAGTAAAGTCTAATAAGATGATCTATGTTGCTTAGGCTGCTATAAAAGCATATGTAGAAAATTTTGGACAAAAGTTTAATAGTCATCATTTATGGGTTAAGACCAAATAAAAGAAATTTAGGTAGACCTTATAATCCTACAGTTATATTCCTGATTTTATGCCATATTTGCAAGATAACATTTATCAAACAGACATAGGATATTATAAACTCCTTATTTTACAAATGGAGAAACTGAGGGCAAGTTTTACCATCACAATAATCATTTAGTACCAAGTGTAAATGAACCCACTATTTTTTCCACTGCATGATATACTTGGTTTCATATTAATTTTGTATGCATTATTTTCAAGATTTACATGTTAGTCTTCCCATTTCATGCAAAGATGGGCTCGATAAAGAACAGAAATGGTATGGACCTAACAGAAGCAGAAGATATTAAGAAGAGGTGGCAAGAATACACAGAAGAATTATACAAAAAAGATCTTCACGACCCAGATAATCACGATGGTGTGATCACTGACCTAGAGCCAGACATCCTGGAATGTGAAGTCAAGTGGGCCTTAGAAAGCATCACTACAAACAAAGCTAGTGGAGGTGATGGAATTCCAGTTGAGCTATTTCAAATTCTGAAAGATGATGCTGTGAAAGTGCTGCGTTCAATTTGCCAGCAAATTTGAAAACTCAGCAGTGGCCACAGGACTGGAAAAGGTCAGTTTTCATTCCAATCCCAAAGAAAGGCAATGCCAAAGAATGCTCAAACTACTGCACAATTGCACTCATCTCACACACTAGTAAAGTAATGCTCAAAATTCTCCAAGCCAGGCTTCAGCAATACATGAACCGTGAACTTCCAGTTGTTCAAGCTGGTTTTAGAAAAGGCAGAGGAACCAGAGATCATATAGCCAACATCCGCTGGATCATGGAAAAAGCAAGAGAGTTCCAGAAAAACATCTATTTCTGCTTTACTGACTATGCCAAAGCCTTTGACTGTGGAAAATTCTGAAAGAGATGGGAATACCAGACCACTTGACCTGCCTCTTGAGAAATCTGTTTGCAGGTGAGGAAGCAACAGTTAGAACTGGACATGGAACAACAGACTGGTTCCAAATAGGAAAAGGAGTACGTCAAGGCTGTATATTGTCACCCTGCTTATTTAACTTATATGCAGAGTACATCATGAGAAACGCTGGGCTGGAAGAAACACAAGCTGGAATCAAGATTGCCGGGAGAAATATCAATAACCTCAGATATGCAGATGACACCACCCTTATGGCAGAAAGTGAAGAGGAACTAAAGGTGAAAGAGGAGAGTGAAAAAGTTGGCTTAAAGCTCAACATTCAGAAAACGAAGATCATGGCATCTGGTCCCATCACTTCATGGGAAATAGATGGGGAAACAGTGGAAACAGTGTCACACTTTATTTTTGGGGGGCTCCAAAATCACTGCAGATGGTGACTGCAGCCATGAAATTAAAAGACACTTACTCCTTGGAAGGAAAGTTATGACCAACCTATATAGCATATTCAAAAGCAGAGACATTACTTTGCCAACAAAGGTCCGTCTAGTCAAGGCTATGGTTTTTCCAGTGGTCATGTATGGATGTGAGAGTTGGACTGTGAAGAAAGCTGAGTGACAAAGAATTGATGCTTTTGAACTGTGGTGTTGGAGAAGACTCTTGAGAGTCCCTTGGAATGCAAGGGGATCCAAGCAGTCCATTCTGAAGGAGATCAGCCCTGGGATTTCTTTGGAAGGAATGATGCTAAAGCTGAAACTCCAGTACTTTGGCCACCTCATGCGAAGAACTGACTCATTGGCAAAGACTCTGATGCTTGGAGGGATTGGGGGCAGGAGAAGAAGGGGACGACAGAGGATGAGATGGCTGGATGGCATCACTGACTCGATGGACGTGAGTCTGAGTGAACTCTGGGAGTTGGTGATGGACAGGGAGGCCTGGCGTGCTGCAATTCATGGGGTCACAAAGAGTCGGACACAACTGAGCAACTGAACTGAACTGAACTTCCCATTTTGATGGTAGCTACACCTCATAGACAAATAGCAAAGAGAAGAGCACCATAACAAAACAAAATTTTATTGATCTTGGATCCATGGCCACTTGAAAATCCTTTGTCAATATAAAAAAAATTTATACTGACTTGTGCTTAGTATACAGATTAGATTGTTTATATACAAAATGCTTTTATACACATATTTATTAATTTGATTTGCCTGTTTAACTTGTAAAACTATGATTATAACTTCAAGGTTGATATCATATTTGCTCATGCTGGCAAAATAAAAATTATTTGAAGCTTTCAGCTTTTAAATATTTTATGAAATGATCAATATACTTTGTGGTAAAATACAAAAGGCAATGACAACTTGACCTACCAGTAAACAATTTTATATTTTACTTTAATTATAATTCATAAATCTTTAATTATGAGTGTAAAGAAGACCCACAAAAATAATTACCAGTACTTTCCCTTTGATATTAATGTATCATATTGTCCTGTGTAATTTAAAATCAATGTTAACAATGAAGTCATATTTTAGCAATGTAAAACATCTTGGAAAAGAGAGTCATCAGCTATTATCTGGCTAAAATGCTGCTTCGTTAGGCATTTTGAGATGTAACTGATACTCATCTCTCTGCCTACACACCTTCTCATCTCTTTCCCCATGGAGTGCTTAATAAAATTGTGGAAACAGTCAATTTATGGAGGATTTCCTCTGTATCTACCAAACTACCAAAATTATTTTGCTTAATTAAGGCCACAGAAAAGTGAAAGTGAAAGAAGAGAGTGAAAAAGTTGGCTTAAAACTCAACATTCAAAAAACTAAGATCGTGACATCCAGTCCCATCATTTCATGGCAAATAGGTGGGGAAACAGTGGAAACAGTGAGAGACTTTATTTTCTTGGGCTCCAAAATCACTGCAGATGGTGACTGCAGCCATGAAATTAAAAAACACTTGCTCCTTGGAAGAAAAGCTATGACAAACCTAGACAACATATTAAAAAGCAGAGACATTACTCTGCCAACAAAGTTTCCTCTAGTCAAGCTATGGTTTTTCCAGTAGTCACATATGGATGTGAGAGTTGGACCATAAAGAAAGCTGAGCACTAAAGAATTGATGCTTTTGACCTGTGGTGTTGGAGAAGACTTTAGAGAGTCCATTGGGCTGCAAGGAGATCAAAGCAGTCAATCCTAAAGGAAATCAGTCCTGAATATTCATTGGAAGGACTGATGCTGAAGCTGAAGCTCTAATACTTTGGCCACCCAATGCGAAGAGTGGACTCATTTGAAAAGACTCTGATGCTGGGAAAGATTGAAGGCAGGGGGAGAAGGGGACAACAGAGGATGAGATGGTTGGATGGCATCACCAACTCGATAGACATGAGTTTGAGCAAGCTCCAGGAGTTGGTGATGGACAAGGAAGCCTGGGGTGGTGCAGTCAGTGGGGCTGCAAATAATCAGACATGACTGAGCTACAGAACTGAATTGAACTGACTGAAGGCCACAGAAACAATTCTTAAATCATGACGTTGTTTTGAGGACTTCTCCTCAACTGTACAAAGTAGAATAATTTGTGTTTTATCTAATTAATAGAAAAAATCATACATGTATTTGGATGAATAACTCATGTCATGGCCCACTGCAGATAATCTCTTGCTTCAGATCTCTGTTAGTACTTCCTCAAAGGTGAATTTGAAGTTTTTTGCCTTTTATTTGTCTGTTTTTGTTTGCTTCTTATTACACGCCTAATTCTAAGTCCAGTGCCTAGCACAGTTCAGTTCAGTTCAGTCACTCAGTCGTGTCCGACTCTTTGCTACCCCATGGACTGCAGCACCAGGCCTCCCTGTCCATCGCCAATTCCCGGAGTTTACCCAAACTCATGTCCATCGAGTCGGTGATGCCATCCAACCATCTCATCCTCTGTCATCCCCTTCTCCTCCTTCCTTCAATCTTTCCCAGCATCAGAGTCTTTTCAAATGAGTCAGCTCTTCACATCAAAGTGAGCATAAAGCAAATTTGGTAAAATAACATTGAATGTTTATCATAGCACTTATAATCCTCTTGATATTAGAATGTACATATCAATATTGAAGTATATAGAAAGTAAACTCTCAGTACTGAATAGATGGATAAAATTGTGGATGGTTAGATGGATTATATTTATCAGTCATCTCTGAAAATATGTGAGCCATTTAACCTTTATCTGTGGGTAATTAGATGTTTTCACTATAATTTTGCTGTGAATTCAACAATAACTTCTGCACCACCAACAAATATATTCAAGTCCCAAACTTCTCAATTCAGCAAAAGTAAAATTCCAGTGTAATAAATAATATATAGCATTAGACCTTGACTCTTTGACATATGGTCTTTAATATATATTTAGATGTTAGAATGAGGGCGTTCCCAATGGCTCTGGGAAAAGGTTCTAACAAAGATAGATTTTGAATGTTAATTTCACTCTATTAGTAATATAACAGATGACCCCAAGTGAATTTTTTTTTATTGCTGTTAGCTGGTACCATTTTGGAACACTTGTATAATACTACAAGAAATAGACAAGTCCATTTTATTGATTTGTCATAACTATAAGTATAATAAATTAGAGAGTCAAAAAATAATTTTGGAAAATGCTATACCTCAGTTTGTCCTTCTGTTTAGGTCAACATTCAGAAAATTATGATGGCATCTGGTCCCATCACTTTATGGGAAATAGATGGGGAAACAGTGACTGACTTTATTTTGGGGGGTTCCAAAATCACTGCAGATGGTGACTGCAGCCATGAGATTAAAAGACGCTTACTCCTTGGAAGGAAAGTTATGACCAACCTAGATAGCATATTCAAAAGCAGAGACATTACTTTGCCAACAAAGGTCTCTCTAGTCAAGGCTATGGTTTTTCCAGTGGTCATGTATGGATGTGAGAGTTGGACTATGAAGGAAGCTGAGCACCAAAGAATTGATGCTTTTGAACTGTGGTGTTGGAGAAGACTCTTGAGAGTCCCTTGGACTGCAAGAAAATCCAACCAGTCCATCCTAAAGGAGATCAGTCCTGGGTGTTCATTGGAAGGACTGATGTTGAACCTGAAACTCCAATACATTGGCCCCCTGATGCGAAGAGCTGACTCATTTGAAAAGACCCTGAGGCTGGGAAAGATTGAAGGCAGAAGGAGAAGGGGACGACAGAGGATGAGATGGTTGGATGGCATCACTGACTTGATGGACATGAGTTTGAGTGAACTCCAGGAGTTGGTGATGGACAGGGAGGCCAGGCCCATGGCCTGGTAGTCCATGGGGTTGAAAAGAGTAGGACACGACTGAGCAACTGAACTGAACTGAACTCAGCTGATGTCATGGATGATGATAGCTGCTGAATTCTCTGATTATCTTAGTCTTAACCTAAACCCCTCTCTTTTTTTCAACAATTTTATTTGAAGTCTTTAAAAAGTATATTAATATTCATATTGCTTTAGTCAGTAGAATATATGTGTCATCTAATCTTTCTTTTGATTTTGTATGTTCCAGGCCTTCAGAGTTATGTTTGTCAACATCAATGATTTTAGAGAGAATGACAGATGTAGAAGATTCGGAAGACAAGTACTGGATGTGTGCTGATCAAGACAAGCATCTTGATTTTTGCCTTGTAAGTTGGTTTTTAAAATATTACTTCTTAATAGCAGTTTTGTTGATTTGATTCTTTCCAGGAAGATATTTTAAAACTCCCATTCATTAAGAATTCTGACTAAAGTCTGTGTCTTATTAAAACTCCAAACATTATTAAACCATCACTATTTTAGTTCCATTTTACTGAAATGATTTTTTAATAAATTAAAACAAGTATAAGTATTGGCAGGGTCTATAAAGACTCCTAAATTTAAATAAAACTCATCCATATATATTTCTCAGGCTATAACATAAAAAGCTATTCTGTGGGGGAAAAAAATCATTAATATTGTTAATAATGAACCAGCCAAATTTCTTTAGAGATTATATGTAGTAGAAAATATAATGCAGCAAAGTTATATGGCATCTGGACCATGTCTAGCTAGAATTTTCAGTATTCAGGACTTGTGCAGTTTCTACCCATGTCAAAATGTGATACATTTGCTTTTTATGTTGTATAAAGGGAAATCCTTGGTTAATGTTTGGAATCAAAGTTCATATACATTTTCAATCACTTGGTCCTCTCTGGATCTTGTTTTCCCTTCACCTCTGCCTGTCTCAGCTGGATCTGAAATTGTCTTGAAATCAATGACTTCTGCATACTAAGGAAGCAGAACTGAACCTTTGATCATTGGTATTCACTCTTAAAACAGGAGGAGATTAAAAGAGAAAGAGGGGTCAGACAACTCTCAGAGAGAAAAGATTTTTAAAATTCCAAAAATATGTTTAAAATTTTGCAATAAAACAGCCTGGTTCTGTTGACTAGGTTCATTGTTACCATTCTAAGATCATTACTGAAAAAGTATTGAACCAAAAGCATTTTTAATGCCTTTTTATTGCTAATTCATGTTGAGTCACCTAGGAGAAAAGCCTCAAAATGATCTCCTTTCCTGCCTGCCCAGGAAATACCTGGGTTGAAGAAAATTCAACCTCATCAATAAACATATGTTTCCATGTGCCAACATAAAGGTGGCAAACTATTAGATTCTCTAAACCTGTACAAAAACAACAGTTAGCAACACACTGAGCCTCCTAGCAGTCTGAGTTTCCCACAGTGGAGTTCTTTTATTGACAAGAAGCTATGATTTGTGTTACCAAAAAATGTCAGCTCCTAATTTGGATGAAGCTGAGATGAATTATACATAGAAGCAGTGTGGTCTATGGTGAATGAGGAATCTCAACAAAATCCAACCACTGACATGCTGAGTGCTTGGAATAAGTCAGTCATTATCCATCTGCCTCAATTTAAGTGTTCAAACAACAGGGATGTGCAGAGAACTAATTATTAATATATGCCCATAAACTGTTTTGAACTTCTCTTAGAAGAAAACATCAGACAAAGAGAAAACATTCCTATTTGTCTATGACATCATTTTGCTTTCTTTGGGGCCAAAATATGGTCCTCCTTCTCCACTTTTCCTGGCTCCCTGAGTCCCTGTTGCCACTGTTCCTGTCTGATTTATTTTCTAAATGGTCATTTCTAATGATTTTCTGGTCATCTCTTATAGGATGTTTAGTATTATTCCCCATCTAGAGAACTAATAAGAGTGAGTTGGATGCGTGTGTGTTGCCGGAGGTGTGCAGAGCATAGTCTGCATTGTTATTACACTTATTTCAAGTAGTAAGAAAGCTCCAGCTAAGGAGAGCAGTTACTTTTCTTTTCAGAAACACAGATTAGACGGGAAAGAATTGGGCTAGTTCCCTGACCCTAACTGCCATTAAAATTATATCCTGATAAATTTCTCAATATGTGAAATCTTAAACTCTAACAAAGAAATCTAAGCACAGGCTAGGGCAGGGCCTATGAATAGAAAAAAGAAGCGACAGAGAATAACATAAAACCATGAGACAGACAGTGATGGATAGTGTATCCAAGAATACATGTAGCCAAGTATTGCAGATGTCTTAAGTTCAAAGTGAAGGAACCACTGAGCTAGAATAGCAGTTAGGTGAAACCCAAAGTTCTAAAAGTCGTAGAGCCAAAGGGAATTGAGGTCATCTGTCAAACAGAATGATACTGAGAGTAATGCCAGGAATTCTAGACTCACATGAACCCTGCTGTCTCACACACATATCATCCTGGTAACAGAACAGCAAATAGAACTAAAGAGTAAATGTGGTCTGTCCTATAAAAAAGCATCATCTTCCCTGGGAAAGCAACTGAAATACATATATTGGGTAGTTTAAATCTACAGTAACCAAAAGGTCCATCTTACATGTATCATCAAGCAAAATAAATAGGATTTTGTATGATATAACTTTTATATGAAGAAATACAGCTAAGACCTGCAATAATCTGACCCCACTACACATGAAATGTGACCCTACACCTGCATTCTGAATGTGTTTCCCTCAGTAGTCTTTGTGGGAACATTGTATGGGGGAAGAAAAGCCATTGGAATTGACATTACTGAACAGATTCCAGTAGCAAGATCTTTTAAAAAAACTAAACCATAAGCAGGGACTTAGTCTGAACCACAGAAGAAAAATAAGACAAACAAAATTTTCATAAACCAGAGTCTGCTAGTCTTGGACATTTTGCAAACGGAAAATTCTACATTATGTTACATTTTAAGTTGCTTATTTAAGGTTGATATTTTACATCTTGAATTTACACTGCCATCATTGCATAAACATCAAAGCAAATCTGTTTAAGCTTTTTTTCTTCCCTCATCTTCATACCAAAGCTGAAAGCTGAGTAGGAAAAACCAATCTAGCCGACTATAGGTAAATGAATTTATTCTCGCCCGTGTTTCAATATGAAATGTCAGAATTGTGGAGAAGGGTTGGGGGAGAATAGATCTAAAAATAATTAGTGAACAATGTGTATCTGTTGATCTGGTCAAGAAGGACCGGCAGCTAATCATTAAGGCCTCCCCCAACCCATAATTGAAGATACTGAACTAGCCTGGTTTTGAGTACTCTCATCCATCGCAAAAACCCCTGGAATGCCACAGCTGTCGCTATTTTGGCACAGGCAGTATTGTTTCTTCTCCTTCCAGGCCCACACATCTCCTTTGCCTCCCTCAGTTATTTTTACAAGCCACCAGCCCTTCCAACAGCTTTCCCTGCCGTGTCTGGGGTGCAGTCCTTTAGAGATTTCCTACCTAATTTGTTTATACCTCACTGAGAATAAGCTAAAATCTACTGGACCAGAGAAGAATTATCCTTTCATCATTATCATTATTGTTAAGGTAATATAAAAGAGACTCTAAGGCATGACCTCCATGCACAGCCATGAGGCTTAGACTGCACACCACATTAACCTCATGGGACAACGTTCACACAAACTGAGATGTGAACGGTGCCTCCAGATGTGAAACGCAGTTGTTCCATTCTGTATGTCCGTACAAGTGTAGAGAGTTTAAAAATCTGACAACACTGAATCTCCCTTCTCAAACATCCTCCTACTATTCTTCTCAATGAGGTGCATAAATCACTCTTGTATTTTATTTTACTTTATTTTTATTTTTCGGCCTTACCCCATGACATGTAGGATCTAAGTTCCCTGATCAGGGATTGATTGAACCTGCACCCCCTGCATTGAAAGGCAGAGTCTTAACCACTGGACCACCAGGGAAGTCCTTCAATCACTCTTTTATTTACAAGTTGAACAGAATACAATTTCCATATTCTTTCATGATATCAATAACCTCAGATATGCAGATGACACCACCCTTATGGCAGAAAGCAAAGAGGAACTAAAGAGCCTCTTGATGAAGGTGAAAGAGGAGAGTGAAAAAGTTGGCTTAAAACTCATTCAAAAAACTAAGATCATGGCATCCAGTCCCATCACTTCATGGCAAATAGATGGAGAAACAACAGAAACAATGACAGATTTTATTTTCTTGGGCTCCAAAATCACTGCAGATGGTGACTGCAGCCATGAAAGTAAAATATGCTTGCTCCTTAGAAGAAAAGCTATTACAAACCTAGACAGCATATTAAAAAGCAGAGACATTCCTTTGCCAACAAAGGCCCATCTTGTCAAAGCTATGGTTTTTTCACTAGACATGTATGGATGTGAGAGTTGGACTATAAAGAAAGCTGAGCACTGAAGAATTGATGCTTTTGAACTGTGGTGTTGCAGAAGATTCTTGAGAGTCCCTTGGACTGCAAGGAGATCAAACCAGTCCGTTCTAAAGGAGATCAGTCCTGAATATTCATTGGAAGAACTGATGCTGAAGCTGAAGCTCTAAATCTTTGGCCACCTGATGCAAAGAGCTGATTCATTGGAAAAGACTCTGATGCTGGGAAAGATTGAAGGCAGGGGGAGAAGGGGACAACAGAGGATGAGATGGTTGGTTCGTATCACCAACTTGATGTACATGAGTTTGAGCGAGTTCCATGAGTTGGTGATGGACAGGGAAGCCTGGCGTGCTATAGTCCACAGGGTCGCAGAGTCAGACACGACTGAGGGACTGAACTGAACTGAATTGATATTATTAAAAGAACTAAAGAGGGAGAAAATCTTAAGTATCTACTTTTTCTTACCAAGGATAACATTTCAAAAAGAAGAAAAGATGTTTAGTTTGTTTTGTTTTTCAGCTAGTATATTTACCAGAGCTCAACAAGAATCTTCTTTACTTTTAGCATGCTAACGTACTAATTGCATTTTCTGGAAAGAACATTTTAATTCTGTGAATACCCTTCACATGTTATTATGTAAAGTGTCCATTTTAATTCAAGTTAAATCATCTCAGAGTTAAATGGTTCTATTCACACCTACTAATCTTAAAGGTCAAGAAAATGATTGAATTTTTATTGATTTAGTTTGCAATCAAACTAAATGTGGGTCAGCTATTAACAGGTGCTATTATAAATCTAAAAATGACTATCTTAATGAACATTCCCTAATGTATTCAAGGAAGTGAAGGATCCTGGGAGTGATACATCTCCTTTTCCTGTTCCCTCAGGCAGTACTGAGAAGAAGGAAGTCATATACGTCTCTCACTGATAACCTCCAATCTGACGGATATTTTCTACTGAGGAGGAAACCATGACAAGGCGAAGGACGAAGAATGTCTTTGTAGACTTGAAACCCCTTCCCTCACAGTAAAGAGATTATAACACACCAGAAGTCAAAAGAACTCCCTAAATTATCCGTTTTTCTCTCATTAAAAAAAGCAAGCGAGACCCATGTAGTGACTTCCCTCCCAAATTTGTATCCCACTGCAAATTCTTAGCAAAGTTGAATTAAAAAAAAAAGGGAAAAACAAAGACACTAAGATTTTAATAATCTAAAATGAAAACAAATTAGAAAGCCTTCTGTGAAGGTCATCTGTGGTATGGCAATTAGAGAGCACCAGAGTTTCTTGGAAGAATTCCTAAATTTTGACCTCTACGTTTACCCCCACAGACAAAGGAAGAAAGGCAGAGAGACAAGAGGAAAGAGAGAGGTGTGTGGGAGCTGCCAGGAACGAAGGCTCAGCAGAAGAGAATCTAGAACCCCAGGACGTCCTCCAAGAAGTGGGGGGTGTTATCTGACGCCACCCATCTCCACGGGGTATGTTGGTGGGTCCTTCAGATATATCCAAGGCCTAGTACACCCTCCTAATTGAGGCCCTTCTTCCAGCTTCTCTTGACACACACTCAGTCTCTTTGGGCTGGGTCCTGAGAAAACTCAAGCCTATCCATTTCTTTCATGTGCTCACTTGACCCACAGAAGATTCTTAAATGTTTGACTCCCACAAAATTGCAGAGTACAACTTGACCAACCACTGGCTCCCCAATCCTTGCCTCACTAGCAGAGGAAACAGACCAGTCTGATTTGTGCCTTCAGTGTTTTCCAGGGAAGCATAAGCAAAAGTCTCCTCCTTTTCCATACAGGTGTCATGTTCTAGATAATTCTTTTGAGTCCCCCTCACTTGGCTTATGGAGAAGGTGATAGCAACCCATTCCAACATTCTTGCCTGGAGAATTCCATGGACAGAGGAGCCTGGCGGGCTACAGTCCATGGGGTCACAAAGAGTCGGACATGACTGAGTGACTGAGCACGCACTTGACTTAAGACACAAGAAATGAACTACTCTCCCGTACTCTCCCCTTCCTCTTCTTTCACGTGAGAAGAAAAATGCTATAGTATTCTCTACTCCTAAAAAATTTCCAGTAACTTACTTGGTTAATCTCTACCCTCCTCTTATATGGATTAAAGTTGTCTGGTGGTTGCAGATCTATATGTCAGCTGCTTGGTGTATGCTTCAAAGATGTACCCAGCACATCCGTTTAGATGATAAACCACTTATCGTCCATTAGCTTCAACTTTGAGGTTTAGTCCATATTCTGAACTATAAAGATCACTCCTATTTATCTTATATAATATTTGAAAATTTTTGCTTAAAACATTTGTTTGTGGCTACATATTTTGTGTTGGTCTAACTCATGCTGACTAAACTAGAATGCCTGGTTTTTCTTCAAAGATTGAGAGAAGTAAAGTACCTACCTAAACTTTATTCTCACAGAGGGACCATGATTTCAGCCTTTTGGTTTAATGGTTCAATGAAATGTCAAACAAGAAGTTCTCTTTATTTATTAATTAAAATAACCAATTCTTGCTAACTTCAATTATAATGTGATATAAATTATATCTTCTGCCATAATCACATATTTTAAAATACCAAAGGAGGTAAAATATGGTGAAGTCTATGAGATGACACCACCCTTATGGCAGAAAGTGAAGAACTAAAGAGCCTCTTGATAAAAGTGAAAGAGGAAAGTGAAAAAGTTGGCTTAAAGCTCAGCATTCAGAAAACTAAGATCACAGCATCTGGTCCCATCACTTCATGGCAAATAGATGGGGAAACAATGGAAACAGTGGCTGACTTTATTTTGGGGGGCAGATGGTGATTGCAACCATGAAATTAAAAGACGCTTACTCCTTGGAAGGAAAGTTATGACCAACCTAGATAGCATATTCAAAAGCAGATACATCACTTTGTCAACAAAGGTCCATCTAGTCAAGGCTATGGTTTTTCCAGTAGTCATGTATGGATATAAGAGTTGGACTACAAAGAAAGCTGAGCGCCGAAGAATTGATGCTTTTGAACTGTGGTGTTGGAGAAGACTCTTGAGAGTCCCTTGGACTGCAAGGAGATCAAACTAGTCCATCCTAAAGGAAATCAGTCCTGAATATTCATTGGAAGGACTGATGTTGAACCTGAAACTTCAATACTTTGGCCAACTGATGTGAAGAACTGACTCATTGGAAAAGACCCTGATGCTGGGAAAGATTTAAGGCAGGAAGAGAAGAGGACAACAGAGGATGAGATGGTTGGATGGCATCACTGACTCAATGAACATGAGTTTGAATAAACTCCGGGAGTTGGTGATGGACAGGGAGGCCTGGTGTGCTGCAGTCCATGGGGTCGCAAAAAGTCAGACACGACTGAGCAACTGAACTGAACTGAAGTGAACTTTTAGCCAGGCATTCATGTCACCTCTAGACCTTACTTTGTTATTTATGTGGCAGATATGCCAGGGGCCCTTCATATGCCCATTTTCCTCTTCTTTCTATGTACACAACTAGACTACATTTCCCAGCCTCCCTTGCAATTCAAGGTGGCCACGTGGATGAATTGTTGTCACTGAAATGTGTGCAGAAGTGACGTATGCCTTGGAGGACTATCTCATGAAAACTCCCCAGATCCATTCATCTATGTTCTTTCTTCTTCTGTCTGGCTAGGAAGGAGATGACCCTTGGGGAGACGATGACAGCCCTGCTTAATGAACACAAACCTGTGCACCTTCTCAGAATGTGTTACTGTCTCGTTCTTTCCAAAGACCTATCACTGCCTGGGCCATCCTGCAACTGCCTTTACTGACACAGTTGATGGGTTCTCCAAGCTGGATGGAGACCCAGGAGAATCCCCAGGCTTCCCACATGACCCTCATGGCCTACACATGCTACATATTATGATCCTCTACACTTTTGCATAATATGCCATGCTATATCTTCAGTGACTGGCTCCCTGAGTGGTCCTGCCCAGCTGACCATACAGTCTAGAAGTGTGAGCCCTGTAGCGTGAAACTTGACCGTGAGAAACATGAAACAGAAAGACCAACCTTGTGGGTTAAATGGCTCCTCACTTAGAGAAGCCCTCTCTGCTGGGCCCCTGTGCTTCTAGCATGTCTTGAGAAAATGTCCCCGGGGGAATTTTCTACTTCTCTTCACCCCGTTCCCTCTCCTGGACCCAGCTGCCTTATGCCTTTTCTCCTTACCCATGGTATTCAACATTCTTAACTCTTTTTTTCCCTGGTTTTAGATTTCCCACCTTCTCCTATGGACTACTTTTACTCCAGAGTGAGGATACTCCAATCCATGTACATTTCAGGGAGAGAGTTTCCATCATAGAGGCAAGTGTATTATGACATATTATGTATGGTTATCTCTTCCTCTTTGTTTGAAGAGTCAATCTGGTTAGCGGTAAAATGATAGAGAATATGTTTATCTTACTCAGACTATTTGAAGTAGGAAGAATGTGATGACAACTCTGGGTCAATAGCTCTAAAAACATGACCTTTAAATGAACAAAAAATTCCAATGTTGTGAGAAGGGAATGAATTTAGTCAAAAGAACAGGGATATAGATTACTGTGTTATGCGCCTGATTCTGGAAAAGAATCAAGACAGAACATTCTGATAAGAAAGACTAAGCTTTCTACAAGGATCCCAGGCAGGTTTGAATCTTTATGTTACACCTTCTGCTTCTTTTTCTAGGCCCTCTTTATGCCATCTTTTCTTTGGTTTTGAGCCAAGATTTAGCAACTATCTCCCCTTACTAACCATATCATTTTTGGCAAATAATTAATTTTTTTAATTTTAACATTTCACCATAAAAATATGAGCAGTATTTACTTCCATGGGTTTTAGGAGGATCAAAAAAGGTAATATACTTCTCCAGCATATGATCTATCACATAAGTACTCAGTAATATGTTATGTCCCTCCCTTTCCTTGCTCTTCATTTCACCTTTCTTTAGATAACTGGAACTATGGGGCAAAAAAAAAAAAAAGAAGAAAAGAAACTATAAATCAATGCTGAGCATGATCAGGAAAGGTAGGTCATATCTGATCACAGTAAGAAAGTTAAACTGCTCTTGCCATGTGTATGTGAGAGTCCTAAGGTAGGAGAAGTGCCTACTATGTGAGTAAATGGACTGCTTACAATATCAACTGCATTGGTAACTCTGGTATTTGTTAGGATATTAAATCCTGCCTTTGTGAGTTTACCCTCTTTCTCGGTCACAAAGGAAAGGATAGAATCTGATCAGGAAGTTCCTCTCTTCCTTTAAATCATTGTATATTTCTGTACTTATCTCTCAAAGACAAAGCAGACTGCATTAAGAGAAGTCAGACAAGTAGAAAATAAACCGTACTGCAAAATGTTTTCTCTCTATTGACAACTGAGTGGAAATTGAGATAAAGCAGGGGGTAGACAATTTAGTCAAATGATGAGCATGATTAATGTTCCAAGCAATTACTAACCAAGTCAAAGCGTGGATTTTACTATTTGTTAACAGCCCCTAGGGCTTTTGGTCCAGTTGGTTTTAACAAGCTCCAACCAGAATCCTTAAAATCACACAAAAAGCTACTTCCTGGACTAGAAACAAAGGAGCCAGGTAAATAACAAGGTAAAGGAGTTTATGATTTGTACATTTCATATAAATTTCTGTCTCTGATTAAGCTCAATTCTCATAGACATGTCACATAGTCTGTACATTTATTTCTATCTCCGTCTATAAAATGGGATCATCAAAGGAGCCTCCAAATGTTCTGTACTATATGATCCTGTCTCTCACCAGGCCAAAAGTCCTAAATCAATTAGTATCTAACCTGTTTATGTAATTAATGCCCTTCATTTGTCGCACACTCTAGTATCTAATAATCCAAATAGTGGTAAACAGGCAAAGATATATATATATATATAGGTTATGCTTTTTCAATCCAGGTATTGTGTCCACTTTAATTAATATCAATAAACACTTAATACTTCCATTTCTTACCATGAGCAGACAAGAATATTAGATGCTACATTTAGTTTATTTAGGTCAAGTATGGGGCCAGAGAGGCCACATTTGTAAAATCCAGCTCCCGTATCATTCAGTTAATACAGATCTATTATCTAGTCACACAGTGCTTTCTTAATCCTAGAACTACACAATTAAACACATACACTCCTTGGAGAAAAAGAAGAACAAGCAAGAGATTATAGGTCCATTAGACAAAACCCTCAGGGTGAGCTACTGGCCTCTAAAGGAAAGACACAAGCCATCTACCCACTCTCTTTTCCACCTGATAGAGAAATTCTGACCCTACGTTAGGTGTCTACAATTCTGAGTTTTTTAAAACTTTAGTCAAATTAAAAGCAGTCCATATGGCAGGATTTAGGAGTTTCACTTCTAACCCTTAAAAAACAATCACTATTCAATTACCTTGTGCTCAGCAGTCTTGCTTATTCTTATGCTGACACCTTCTATGAATAGAAGCTGACTCCCTTCCTTCCAGCTTACCCTAATGAATACCTCATATAAATACTGTTTCTTTAAAAAAATCAAAGGTTTCCCATTGCTGTAAATAACTTGTATATTGAGTGAAACTTGGCTGCTCAAGAATAATAAAAGGGAAGGAAAGACACAGACACCAGAACAGTTGACAGATGATGGTTGCCAAAGTTTAAAAAATACGATTCTTTCTCAGAAGTAAGGTACCTAATACTATATTTTTTATCACTAATATGTTTAAATTGCTTTTTATGAAAATGTTATAATTTTGATGTCATCGATGTAATCTGAATTGTTGAGTTTGAAGCTGAGAATGTGAAGGGAGAATCTTAAGTAACTGCAAATTTTTATATATTCTGTTAGTAATTACTGTAGTTTCATAAATGCTTTTATGTACTCAAATTTCAAAAGCAATTGGGACTTCTGGGAATGCAGAGTAAAATTGATTTTAATGTGTCAAATTACTCTAAATTTTTCTACAATTTTTTGTGCAGTTAGAAAAAAACACATAAGGCAATAAACTTACGAGCTTTAACTTTTTAGGAACTTATTCCATCAATTCTCTGGGGTAGATGCACATTTTGGACAAAAGCACAGCCTCTACAAGAGTTGCCAGACAAGTCATATTTTCTCTGACTATGTAGAGGAATGAAAATATATAATTAAAGCTCATGTTCTATTTTTTCTTTTTACTTGGAATATTAAAAGTAGAATTGAAGATTCTACTTGTGGCTGCCAAGTCCTAAGCATGTGCTGACACCTATCAAAATAAATAAGCAGTCAATCATCATTATTTATAGAGTCTGTGTTTGTGAATTTACCTACTTGCTAAAAGTTATTCATAACCCCAAAATCAATACCCGCTGAGCTCTTGAGGGCTGTTCACAGACACCTGCGGAGAAGCAAAAAAACTGAGTCATCCAATGGCCACATCCCAGCTGAGGTTGGACAAGGCAACATTCTGCCTTCCCATTTCAGTACTATAAACAAGTGTCCTTTTTGTGGTCTATGCAGGGCCACATTTTTCACATTTTTGTGCTTTTTCTTGGTCATTTCACTATGTGAAATATCCTTGAGCGAAATAATAAAGCTCTGTCTAGTGTTACTGAGCACAAAAAGGCTTAATATCTCTTGAAGAGAAAATGCATATACTAGACAAGCATCTTTCAGGCCAAGTTATAGTACTGGTGGCCATGAGTTCAATGTTAATGAATCAGTAATGTATATTAAATAAGGTGTCTTTAAACAGAAACTCCCATAAAAGATTATGTATCAGTCAGTCACGACACAGGTCAATGTTGTAACCAGAGTCTCATAGGGACATAACCTTGTTTTCCCCTAGATCAGTATCCATATTAATTCAGGGTTTGTAGCAACTTTAGAGAACAGTTGTGGCTGTTATTGTTGTTTAGTCACTAAGTCAAGTCAGACTCTTTGCGACCCCACAGACTGTAGCTCGCCAGGCTCCTCTGTCCATGGGATTTCCCAAGCAAGAATACTGGAGTGGGTGGCTATTTCCTTTTCCAGGGGATCTTGCTGACCCAGGGATTAAACCCATATCTCCTGCATTGCAGGCAGATTCTTTACTGCTGAGCCAATGGGGAAGCCACTGCAAAAACCCAGAATCTTCTGTAAATACTTGTGGTCAGAATTTGTCTACAGATGATCAGGTGATGGGAACACCATCAAGTCGCACTTCATGTGATCGCATAGCTGCCTTCAGTGGATCTTTTACTACCTCTCACTCAATCCAGAGCTTTGATCACCTTACCTTCCACCCCTACCTCATTTCTATAATGTTTTAACTTGAGATCTCCTAGTTAATATAACAAGCTTCAATCCCTATAGACATCTGAAATCCCTCTTGGGATTGATACAAATACTCAAGGATTATATGGTTTCTTCTCACCTCTGATTCATTCTACTGGTTCTGATGATGTTATTCAGTCTATGGACTGCCTCACTCTAAATTTTAAATACATATAGTCTTATGGACTCTGTTGCAGAGGGAGAGGGTGGGAAGATTTGGGAGAATGGCATTGAAACATGTATAATATCATGTATGAAACGAGTTGCCAGTCCAGGTTCGATGCACGATACTGGATGCTTGGGGCTAGTGCACTGGGATGACCCAGAGGGATGGTATGGGGAGGGAAGAGGGAGGAGGGTTCAGGACGGGGAACACATGTATACCTGTGGCGGATTCATTTTGATATTTGGCAAAACTAATATAATTTGTAAAGTTTAAAAATAAAATAAAATTAAAAAAAATAAATAAAATAAAATAAAAAATTTTTTAAAAATACATATAAATTTCATATAAGCCAGGGACAAGTTGAGTGTTATCACCTGAAGTGTGGGGCCTGTGGAAACAGGACAAAAATCATAATTCAGGTAAACAACCCACATTACAATGAATGCTGTGCATTCTTATTCTTATGATATCTTACAGCCACACTATCACTGAAAAACTTCCACTCCCTTCTGACAACAGTCAGTTCTCTGCATCTATGACTATGCTTCTGTTGTGTTAGGTTTGGTCCTTTGCTTTTGTTTTTTAGATTCCGTATATAAATGAAATTATGTAGTGTTTGTCTTTGACATTTCATTTAGTATAATACTCTTTAGGTCCACCTGTGTTGTTACAAATGGCAAAGTTTCATTCTTCTTTATGGCTGAGTGATATTCTATTGTAGATATATATACCACATCTTTATCCATTCCTCTTTTGATGGACTTAGGTTGCTTCCATATCTTGGCTGTAAAATATGCTGTGATAAACATGTGTGTGTATTAGCTGCTCATTCGTGTCTGACTCTTTGCAACCCCAGGGACTATAACTCACCAGGCTCCTCTGTCCATGGAATTCTTCAGGCAAGAATACTGGAGTAGATTGCTATTCCTTTCTCCAGGGGATCTTCCCAGCCTAGGGATCAAACCCAGGTCTACTGCATTGCAGGCAGACTCTTTACTTTTATAGAGGTACATATATATTTTTTTAAATTGGTATTCTTGTTTTCTTCAGAAACATACCCAGAAGTGGACTTGCTGGAATACATAGTGATATACATTATAGATATAGATAGGTAAAGATATATAGCTATCCATCTGGTCTAATGTGTTTCAAAGCCAGTGTTTCCTTAGTGATTTTTCTTTCTGGATGATCTGTCCATTGATGTAAGGGGTATAAGTCTCCTACTATTATTGTGTTACTATCAATTTCTCCATTTATGTTTGTTCATATATGCTTTATGTATTTAGGTGCTTCTATGTTGGGTGTACATATATTTACAGTTGTTATATCTTCTTGTTCTACTGATTCCTTTACCATTATGTAATGCTCTTCTCTGTCTCTTGATACAGTCTTTATTTTAAAGTCTATTTTATCTGATAGAGGTACTTTATCCCAGCTTTCTTTGAGTTTCTATTTGCATTTTTTCCATCCCCTCACTTTTAATCTATGCACTATGCACTTATTTATCTACCTTTAATAAGATCTGAAGTGAGCCTCAGAAACAGCACATAGATGGGCCTTGTTTTTATCCATTCAGCCACTCTGTCTTTTGATTGCAATATTTATTCGATTTACATTTAAAGTAATTACTGATTGATATATGTGCTGTGTGCTCAGTTGCGTCCAATTCTTTGTGACCCCATGAACTGTAGCCCTCCAGGCTCTTCTGTCCCTGGAATTTTCCAGGAAAGAATATTGGAATGAATTGCCATTTCCTACTCCAGGGGGTCTAATTTTCCAGGCAAGAACACTGGAATGAGTTGCCATTTCCTACTCCAGGGCATCTTACTGACATAGGGATTGAACGCTCATCTCTTTGTCTCCTGCATTGGTAGATGGATTCTTCACCACTTTGCCACATGGGAAGTCCCGATTGGTACATACTTATCATCATTTTGCTGATTGTTTTCTGGCTGGTTGTGTATTCTCTTTTTTTTCTTTCCCTTCTTTTTTCTCTCTTTCCTTGTGATTTGATGACTATATTTAGTGTTACGTTTAGATTCTTTTTTCTTTTGTTTGTGTATCTATTATAGATTTTTGGTTTGTGATTTCCATGGAGTTGTATTTCCCTTGATGCTTTTTAGATTCCTTCTTCAATTTTTTTCATTTTAATTACAATGTGTCTTAGTCTGGATCTCTTTAGGTTCCTCTTGTATAGGACTCTCTGTTCTTCCTGGACCAGGATGATTGTTTCCTTTCCCCAGTGAGAGAAGTTTTCGGCTATTCAGTTCAGTTCAGTTGCTCAGTCGTGTCCAACTCTTTGTGACCCCATGGACTGCAGCACGCCAGGCTTCCCTTCCATTACCAACTCTCAGAGCTTACTCAAACTCATGTCCACTGAGTCAGTGATGCCATCCAACCATCTCATCATCTGTCGTCCCCTTCTCCTGCCTTTAATCTTTCCCAGCATCAGGATCTTTTCAAATGAGTTAGCTTTTCACATCAGTTTACCAAAATATTAGAGCTTCAACTTGAGCATCAGTCCTTCCAGTGAATATTCAGGACTGATCTCCTTTAGGATGGACTGGTTGGATCTCCTTGCAGTTCAAGGGACTCTCAAGAGTCTTCTCCAACACCACAGTTCAAAAGCATCAATTTTTCAGCACTTAGCTTTCTTTATAGTCCAACTTTCACATCCGTACATGACTATTGAAAAACCATAGCCTTGACTAGATGGACCTTTGTTGGCAAAGTAATCTCTCTGCTTTTTAATATGTTTTCTAGGTTGATCTTAGCTTTTCTTCCAAGGAGCAAGTGTCTTCTAATTTCATGCCTGCAGTCACCATCAGCAGTGATTTTGGAGCCTGAGAAAACACAGTCTGTCACTGTTTCCATTGTTTCCCCATGTATTTGCCATGAACTGATGGGACCAAATGCCATAATCTTAGTTTTCTGAATGTTGAGCTTTAAGACAACTTTTTCCCTCTCCTCTTTCAATTTCATCAAGAGGCTCTTTAGTTTTTATTTGCCTTCTGCCAAAAGATTGGTATCATCTGCATATCTGAGGTTATTGATATTTCTCCCGACAATCTTGATTCAGGCTTCTGTTTCATTCAGCCTGGCATTTCATATGATGTACTCTACACAGAAGTTAAATAAGCAGGGTGACAATGTGCATCCTTGACGTACACCTTTTCCTATTTGGAACCAGTCTGTTGTTTCATGTCCAGTTCTAACTGTTGCTTTTTTGACCTGCATATAGATTTCTCAGGAGGCAGGTCAGGTGGTCTGGTATTCCCATCTCTTGAAGAATTTCCCACAGTTTGTTGTGGTCAACACAGTCAAAGACTTTGGCATAGTCAATAAAGCAAAAGTAGACATTTTTTTGGAACTCTCTTGTTTTTTTGATGATCCAGTGGATGTTGGCAATTTGACCTCTGGCTCCTCTGCCTTTTCTAAAACCAGCTTGAACATCTGGAAGTTCACAGTTCACATACTGTTGAAGTCTGGCTTGGAGAATTTTGAGCATTACTTTACTAGCATGTGAGATGAATGCAAGTGTGTGGTAGTTTGAAATTCTTTGGCATTGCCTTTCTTTGGGATTGGAATGAAAACTGACCTCTTCCAGTCCTGTGGCCACTTCTGAGTTTTCCAAATTTGCTGGCTTATTTAGTGCAGGACTTTAACAGCATCATCTTTTAGGATTTTTTTAAAATTTTTTAATTATTATTATTTTTTACTTTACAATATTGTATTGGTTTTGCCATACATCAACATGCATCCACCACGGGTGTACACATGTTCCCCATCCTGATCCCCTCTCCCCCCTCCCTCCCCATACCATGCCTCTGGGTCATCCCAGTACACCAGCCCCAAGCTTCCTGTATCCTGCATCGAACCTGGACTGGTGATTCATTTCTTATATGATATTATACACGTTTTAATGCCATTCTCCCAAATCATCCCCCCCTTCCCTCTCCCACAGAGTCCAAAAGACTGTTCTATACATCTGTGTCTCTTTTGCTGTCTCACATACAGGGTTGTCATTACCATCTTTATAAATTCCATATATATGCGTTAGTATACTGTATTGGTGTTTTTCTTTCTGGCTTACTTCACTCTGTATAATCGGCTCCAGTTTCATTCACCTCATTATAACTGACTGAAATGTATTCTTTTAAATGGCTGAGTAATACTCCATTGTGTATATGTACCACAGCTTTCTTATCCATTCATCTGCTGATGGACATCTAGGTTGCTTCCATGTCCTGGCTATTATAAACAGTGCTGTGATGAACATTGGGGTACACGTGTCTCTCAATTCTGGTTTCCTTAGTGTGTATGCCCAGCAGTGGGATTGCTGGGTCATATAGGAGTTCTATTTCCAGTTTTTTAAGGAATCTCCACACTGTTCTCCATAGTGGCTGTACTAGTCTGCATTCCCACCAACAGTGTAAGAGGGTTCGCTTTTCTCCACATCCTCTCCAGCACTTATTGCTTGTAGACTTTTTGATCGCAGTCATTCTGACTGACATGAAATGGTACCTCATTGTGATTTTGATTTGCATTTCTCTGATAATGAGTGATGTTGAGCATCTTTTCATGTGTTTGTTAGCCATCTGTATGTCTTCTTTGGAGAAATGTCTATTTAGTTCTTTGGCCCGTTTTTTGATTGGGTCGTTTATTTTTCTGGAATTGAGCTGCAGGAGTTGCTTGTATATTTTTGAGATTAGTTGTTTGTCAGTTGCTTCATTTACTATTATTTTCTCCCATTCTGAAGGCTGTCTTTTCACCTTGCGTATAGTTTCTAACAACAAATAACACACATGTGGATTCCCATAAGGATAACAGCTGATCTTTCAATAGAAACTCTTCAGGCCAGGGGGGAATGGCAAGACATACTTAAAGTGATGAAAGAAAATAACCTACAGCCCAGATTACTGTACCCAGCAAGGATCTCATTCAAATATGAAGGAGAAATCAAAAGCTTTACAGACAAGCAAAAGCTGAGAGAATTTAGCACCACCAAACCAGCTCTCCGTCAAATGCTAAAGGATCTTCTCTAGACAGGAGACACAAAAATGGTGTATAAACTCAAACCCAAAACAATAAAGTAAATGGCAATGGGATCATACTTATCAATAATTACCTTAAATGTAAATGGGTTGAATGCCCCAACCAAAAGACAAAGACTGGCTGAATGGATACAAAAACAAGACCCTTATATATATTGTCTACAAGAGACCCAGCTCAAAACAGGGGACACATACAGACTGAAAGTGAAGGGCTGGAAAAAGATATTCCATGCAAATAGAGATCAAAAGAATGCAGGAGTAGCAATACTTATATCAGATAAAATAGACTTTAAAACAAAGGCTGTAAAAAGAGACAAAGAAGGACACTACATAACGATCAGAGGATCAATCTAAGAAGAAGATATAACAATTATAAATATATATGCACCAACATAGGAGCACCGCAATATGTAAGAAAAATGCTAACAAGTATGAAAGGGGAAATTAACAATAACCCAATAATAGTGGGAAACTTTAATACCCCACTCACACCTATGGATAGATCCACTAAACAGAAAATTAACAAAGAGACACAAACTTTAAATGATACAATAGACCAGTTTGACCTAATTGATATCTATAGGACATTTCACCCCAAAACAATGAATTTCACCTGTTTCTCAAGCACACACGGAAGCTTCTCCAGGATAGATCACATCCTGGGCCATAAATCTAGCCTTGGTAAATTCAAAAAATTGAAATCATTCCAAGCATCTTTTCTGACCATAATGCAGTAAGATTAGATCTCAATTACAGGAGAAAATCTGTTAAAAATTCCAACATATGGAGGCTGAACAACACTCTTCTGAATAACCAACAAATCACAGAAGAAATCAAAAAAGAAATCAAAATATGTGTAGAAATGAATGAAAATGAAAACACAACCCAAAACCTGTGGGACACTGTAAAAGCAGTGCTAAGGGGAAAGTTCATAGCA
This sequence comes from Bison bison bison, assembly GCF_000754665.1. NCBI lineage: Eukaryota > Metazoa > Chordata > Mammalia > Artiodactyla > Bovidae > Bison > Bison bison. The sequence goes on from NW_011495082.1 coordinate 12,676,266, forward strand.
ATACAGGCAGACCTCAAGAAACGAGAAAAAAGTCAAATAAATAACCTAACTCTACACCTAAAGCAACTAGAAAAGGAAGAAATGAAGAACCCCAGGGTTAGTAGAAGGAAAGAAATCTTAAAAATTAGGGCAGAAATAAATTCAAAAGAAACAAAAGAGACCATAGCAAAAATCAACAAAGCCAAAAGCTGGTTCTTTGAAAGGATAAATAAAATTGGCAAACCATTAGCCAGACTCATCAAGAAACAAAGGGAGAAAAATCAAATCAATAAAATTAGAAATGAAAATGGAGAGATCACAACAGACAACACGGAAATACAAAGAATCATAAGAGACTACTATCAGCAATTATATGCCAATAAAACGGACAACGTCGAAGAAATGAACAAATTCTTAGAAAAGTACAACTTTCCAAAACTAAACCAGGAAGAAATAGAAAATCTTAACAGACCCATCACAAGCACGGAAATTGAAACTGTAATCAAAAATCTTCCAGCAAACAAAAGCCCAGGTCCAGACGGCTTCACAGCTGAATTCTACCAAAAATTTCGAGAAGAGCTGACACCTATCCTACTCAAACTCTTCCAGAAAATTGCAGAGTAAGGTAAACTTCCAAACTCACTCTATGAGGCCACCATCACCCTAATACCAAAACCTGACAAAGATGCCACAAAAAAAGAAAACTACAGGCCAATATCACTGATGAACACAGACACAAAAATCCTTAATAAAATTCTAGCAATCAGAATCCAACAACACATTAAAAAGATACATAGACCATGACCAAGTGGGCTTTATCACAGGGATGCAAGGATTCTTCAATATCTGCAAATCAATCAATGTAATACACCACATTAACAAATTGAAAAACAAAAACCATATGATTATCTCAATAGATGCAGAGAAAGCCTTTGATAAAATTCAACATCCATTTATGATAAAAGCTCTCCAGAAAGCAAAAATAGAAGGAACATACCTCAACATAATAAAAGCTATATATGACAAACCCACAGCAAACATTATCCTCAATGGTGAAATATTGAAAGCATCTCCCCTAAAGACAGGAACAAGACAAGGGTGCCCACTCTCACCACTACTATTCAGCATAGTTTTGGAAGTTTTGGCCACAGCAATCAGAGCAGAAAAAGAAATAAAAGGAATCCAAATTGGAAAAGAAGAAGTAAAACTCTCACTATTTGCAGATGACATGATCCTCTACATACAAAACCCTAAAGACTCCACCAGAAAATTACTAGAGCTAATCAATGAATATAGTAAAGTTGCAGGATATAAAATCAACACCCAAAAATCCCTTGCATTCCTATACACTAATAATGAGAAAATAGAAAGAGAAATTAAGGAAACAATTCCATTCACCATTGCAATGAAAAGAATAAAATACTTAGGAATATATCTATCTAAAGAAACTAAAGACCTATATATAGAAAACTATAAAACACTGGTGAAAGAAATCAAAGAGGACACTAATAGATGGAGAAATATACCATGTTCATGGATCGGAAGAATCAACATAGTGAAAATGAGTATACTATCCAAAGCAATCCATAGATTCAATGCAATCCCTATCAAGCTATCAATGGCATTTTTCACAGAGCTAGAACAAATAATTTCACAACTTTTATGGAAATACAAAAAACCTCGAATAGCCAAAGCAATCTTGAGAAAGAAGAATGGAACTGGAGGAATCAACCTATCTGACTTCAGGCTCTACTACAAAGCCAGTCATCAAGACAGTATGGTACTGGCACAAAGACAGAAGTATAGATCAATGGAACAAAATAGAAAGCCCAAAGATAAACCCATGCACCTATGGATACCTTATCTTTGACAAAAGAGGCAAGAATACACAATGGAGAAAAGATAATCTCTTTAACAAGTGGTGCTGAGAAAACTGGTCAACCACTTGTAAAAGAATGAAACTAGAGCACTTTCTAACACCATACACACACACAAAAAAAACTCAAAGTGGATTAAAGATCTAAACATAAGACCAGAAACTATAAAACTCGTAAAGGAGAACATAGGCAAAACACTCTCCAACATACATCACAGCAGGATCTTCTATGACCCACCTCCCAGAATATTGGAAATAAAAGCAAAAATCTTTTAGGATTTGAAATAGTTCAACTGGAGTTCCATCATCTCCACTAGCATTGTTCATAGTAATGCTTCCTAAGGCCACTTGACTTCACATTCCAAAATGTCTGGCTCTAGGTGAGTGATCACACCACTGTGGTTATCTGGGTCATGAAGATCTTTTTTGTATAGTTCTGTTTTCTTGCCACCTCTTCTTAATATCTTCTGCTTCTATTAGGTCCATACCATTTCTGTCCTTTATTGTGCCCATCTTTGCATGAAATGTTCCCTTGGTAT
>NW_011495082.1:12679191-12683559 GCF_000754665.1 Bison bison bison
CCTGGCACAGCTGGCACTGGGGCCCAGAGTGCCCCCTGCTGGTGGGGAGCAAGTCCCAGGGCAGCTACTACTGCAGGGCCAGGGCTTGGGGAAGGGGCCTCAGGACTGCTGCTGAGTGGCTGGTACATAGACTAGCCTCCAGTGCTAGTGGACTAGAAGGAGGGTGCCAAAACGGGGCTTACCAGCACCAGTATCTTCATGATAGAATGAGCGCCCCAAAGTGATTCCACCTGGGTCTATGTCCCTAGAGGAGTCCCTGTTACCTCCTGCCTTCTGGGGGGCTTCCCTGGTGGCTCAGCAGTAAAGAATCCACCTGCCAATGCAGGAGACGCTGGTTCAATCCCTGGGTCTGGAAGATCTCCTGAAGGAGGAAATGGCAACCCATGCCAGTATTCTTGCCTAGAAAATCCCATGGACAGAGGAAGCTGGTGGGCTACAGCCCATGGGGGTCACAAAGAGTTGGATGTGACTTAGCCATTAAACAACAACACAACCAAGATCAGCAGGTGGATTTGATCTAATTTGAAATGACTGCTTCTGCCCTTGGTCTTGGAATATGTGAGATGTTGCATGTGCCCTTTAAGAGCAGGGCACATGCTCTCTGTTTCCTGGAACTGTTCAGCTCTCCTGTATGCAAGCACCACTGGACATTCTTGGGTCTCATCTTCCTGAGGCAGAAGCACCAGGCCTAGGGGGCCCAATGGACCCCTCACTCCTTGGGGAGGATCTCTGCCATGGTGATTAACCTCCTATTTGTGGATTGCCTACCTGGATCTTCCCTCATGGCTCAGATGGTAAAGAATCTGCCTTCAATACAAGAGACCTGCATTCAATCCCTGGATCTAGAAGATCCCCTGGAGAAGGGAATGGCTGCCCACTCCAGTATTCTTGCCTGGAGAATTCTATGAACAGAGGAGCCTGGCAGGCTACAGTCCATGGGGTCACAAAAGAGTCAGACACAACTGAGCGACTAATACTTTACCTGGGCCATATTGTGCCCCTCCTACCCATCTCATTATGGTTCCTTCTTTATACCTTTTGTTGTAGAAAATCCTTTCTGTTCATCTTCAGGTCAGTCTCATCAACAGTTACTCTATAAATAATTATTTTGGTAATGCATGTAAATAAAGAAATGAGCACAGGATCTTCCTACTGCATCTTGGCCATATCCTATTATCTTAACCCCCAAGTTATGATGTTTCCTTTTCAAAAATACCGTTCCTTCCTGCTTTTGATATCCCACCTCACATGTAAATACTCAATAACTCCACCTTCCTGACCTTAATTCTAAAAATCAGGAGTCCTGCTTTACTCAAATATGATTACATCTACCTGCTTCAGGACAAAATGGAAAAGAAAACTAAATGTATTTTCTGGTAAACACAAAATGGAGAAGCAAAAGAAGGTATAGAAGCATTGTTGTATATAGTAGACAAGATAGAAACGCTTGTCTTGACTTCAGAGTCAAACGTTGCAATGAGGTCATGCTTTATAAACGGTCTACTCCAAACCATAGCAATAATAGGTGAACTATTAAGATAGACCCAAAAAGACATACTCAGATTTGTAGAAAAGATAATATCCAGGCTACCCAAAGGCTAGATGGGGGTTCCCATCTAGGTCAAAATAGAGGAACAGCCATTGGGAATTTGATTCTTGTGGAGGAAGAGTAAAGTACTTTGTGTAAGAGGGGGATAGTTGTGTCACTACTTGAAATCAGGGCCTGACGTGAGTTCTCTCATGTGTGAAACAAACATGGCCGATCTGTTGGCAGGGGCTATAGCTTATCAGTAGCTCTGAGCCCAAGGAAAAGCATAACCTTGCTACTAGAAGCTCAGCTAAACTGCTTACTAGGTTTTCCACATTCTCATATATTATTGAAGTATGATAATAAATCCTAGTTTTTGACTGAGGGCCAGAAAGCTAAGTGGAGTCCACCATAAAACAGGGAGTTCCTGAGCAGTCCAGCTGTTAGGCCTCAGAGCTTTCACTGCCATGGCATAAGTTCAATCCCTGGTCGGGGAACTAAGATACCACAAGCCTTCTTGTGTGGCCAAAACACAAACAAAACATAACGTACCAACAGTACAGGGGATAGAGAAAACAAAACCAAATGCACTCAAAGTAAATCTCCAAATTCTAAAACAAATTTTAAAAAAATGAGAAGAGGAAAAGAAGCAGTGGAGGACATAAATTATACTTGAAGGGAATTTATTTCATACAACATAAAAATGAGTTTGAAATAGCATTTGGAGAATTTCAAAGAGAAATAAGGGTGCAATATCCACACAGAAATAACAAGACACCATGACACCAAATGATGCACAAAGGATATAAGATTAAGCTCATATTAAGAGGAGTTAATCAGAGTTTCCCTTATGATGTGGGTGTATACTGTTACCACATCTGACTCCCCTGCATATAACAACCGTAAACTCTGAACAAAATACCAAAAGCAACAACCTGAAAGCATCAGAGAGTAAACCAAGCAAGGGTTGAGGTTCTCATTTTTTTACAGCTTTTGGCCTAAGGGCAACTGGAAGCTAACATTGCACAAGGTGGCTAAAACTTCAGTAGAAAAACCACAGTCTTGCCTCAAGAATCAGAGGACAGAGTTCAGAGTAACCACAAACACAGGAAAGTGGGAAAGAGGGGAATTCTAGAACAAAAAAAGAAAACAGAGAAGGAAAGTCCCAAATTCTGTGTTTAGACTCTGCACAAATCTCTGGTTAATCCCTGAACCATGCATGTGTTGGACAGACTCCACTAAAGAAAAAAGAACCCGGTCTAAGATTTGAACTATTTCCCAGGAGTCTGAGTTTGCAATTTGAGTGCAACCAAGTTGATGTCTGCTAAAATACAGAAATCAACACTCTTTGGAGGAATATAACAGACTTTGCACAACATAACATTTCACAATATCTAGGATAACATCCAAAATTACTCAATGGAAAATATGATCCATTTTCAAGAGAAAAATTTAATAAACAGAGACAAATCCTTGATGGTCATAAATTGAAAAGAGCAGACAAGGTTTTTTAAAGCAGCTATTATAACTATGCTCAAATACATAAAGGAAAATACATACACAATAAACAAATTTAAAAGATGGAAATTCTAGAACTGAAAAACTTATGTTTTAAAAAATATATATTTGGATAGTTTAATAGAATGAAAGTGATAGTAGCTAGCCAATGAACTTGAAGTTTGTTCAATAGAAATAATGCAATCTGAAGAACAGAAAAATCTTCTAAAAAATTTTTTAAGAGATTAGAATTTTAGGGACCTGTTGCACAATACGAAAAGGCACATATATGCTTATGTGTAAGTAGAATCATAGCATTATTCATACTCATGAATTTGTATGCATCTAGTAGCATGCACTTAAAATAAGCAAATTCAGTTCTTCGCATCAGGTGGCCAAACTAATGGAGCTTCATCTTCAGCATCAGTCCTTTCAATGAATATTCAGGGCTGATTTTCTTTAGGATAGACTGGTTTGATCTCCTTGCAGTCCAAGGGACTCTCAAGAGTCTTCTCCAACACCACAGATCAAAAGCATCAATTCTATAGCACTCACCTTCCTTTATGGTCCAACTCTCACATCCATAATGGCCACTGGAAAAATCATCAGATCAGATCACATCAGTCACTCATTCGTGTCCGACTCTTTGCGACCCCATGAATTGCAGCATTCCAGGCCTCCCTGTCCATCACCAACTCCCAGAGTTCACTCAGACTCACTTCCATCGAGTTAGGGATGCCATCCAGCCATCTCATCCTCTGTCGTCCCCTTCTCCTCTTGCCCTCAATGCCTCCCAGCATCAGAGTCTTTTCCAATGAGTCAACTCTTCACATCAAGTGGCCAAAGTACTGGAGTTTCAGCTTTAGCATCATTCCTTCCAAAGAAATCCCAGGGCTGATCTCCTTCAGAATGGACTGGTTGGATCTTCTCACAGTCCAAGAGATTCTCAAGAGTCTTCTCCAACACCACAGTTCAAAAGCATCAACACTTCGGCGCTCAGCCTTCTTCACAGTCCAACTCTCATATCCATACAAGACCACAGGAAAAACCATAGCCTTGACTAGACAAACCTTTGTTGGCAAAGTAATGTCTCTGCTTTTGTTTTTGTTTTTTTTTTTTCCTTTTATTTTATTTTTTTTTCTCTAATTTTATTTTATTTTTAAACTTTATATAATTGTATTAGTTTTGCCAAATATCAAAATGAATCCGCCACAGGTATACATGTGTTCCCCATCCCGAACCCTCCTCCCTCCTCCCTCCCCATACCATCCCTCTGGGCCGTCCCAGTACACCAGCCCCAAGCATCCAGCGTCATGCATCGAACCTGGACTGGCAACTCGCTG
>NW_011495082.1:12686465-12686761 GCF_000754665.1 Bison bison bison
TGTTGTGTTTTCATTTTCATTCGTTTCTATGCAAATTTTGATTTCTTTTTTGATTTCTTCTGTGATTTGTTGGTTATTCAGCAGCGTGTTGTTCAGCCTCCATATGTTGGAATTTTTAATAGTTTTTCTCCTGTAATTGAGATCTAATGTTACTGCATTGTGGTCAGAAAAAATGCTTGGAATGATTTCTATTTTTTTGAATTTACCAAGGCTAGCTTTATGGCCCAGCATGTGATCTATCCTGGAGAAGGTTCCATGTGCGCTTGAGAAAAAGGTGAAATTCATTGTTTTGGGAT
>NW_011495082.1:12688750-12689372 GCF_000754665.1 Bison bison bison
TTCTCTACAGTGAGGGTCACTCAGAGAGGTTCACAGGGTTACATGGAGAAGAGAAGAGGGAGGAGGGAGTTAGAGGTGACCCAAATGAGATGAGGTGAATCAATAGTGGAGAGAGCGGGCTAGCCAGTAGTCACTTCCTTATGTGCACTCCACAACTGGACCACTCAGAGATGTTCACGGGGTTATACAGAGAAGAGAAGAAGGAGGAAGGCAACAGAGGTGGCCAGAAGGATAAAAGGGGGGAATGAAAAGGAGGGAGACAGATCCAGCCAGTAATCAGTTCCCTAAGTGTTCTCCACCGTCTGGAATACACAGAAATTCACAGAGTTGGGTAGAGTAGAGAGGGGTTAGGGAGGAGACACAGGCGACCTGGTGGAGAAAAAGGAGGGTCTAAAGGGAGAGACAGCAGTCAAGCCAGTAATCTCACTCCCTAGTGAAAAATGGGTCCTGAAGATTGGGTCCTTAAAGGTACAAAATTGGTAACAAATACATAAAAGCAAAAATTAAAAATCTAGAGTAGAGTTTGGAATTTCAAAAATACGACGTTAAAGAAAAGAAGAAGGAAAAGAAAGAGAGAAGGAACGAACAAACAAAAACAAACAAGGTCGCGAAAAATTATAAA
>NW_011495082.1:12689925-12690172 GCF_000754665.1 Bison bison bison
ATGTTATATAAAAGAAGAAAAGAAAGAAACAGAGAAGAAGAAAAAAAAGAAAAAAAAAAGTCACAAAAATTATATAAAAAAAAACTATAGGTACAAAATTGATAACATATACCAAAAAGCGAAAATTAAAAATCTAGAGTAGAGTTTGGAATTTCAAAAATACGACGTTAAAGAAAAGAAGAAGGAAAAGAAAGAGAGAAAAAACGAACAAACAAAAACAAACAAGGTCGCGAAAATTATAAAGAAA
>NW_011495082.1:12691344-12691562 GCF_000754665.1 Bison bison bison
GGTTGCTTTTCTGGGTGCCTGATGTCCTCTGCCGGCATTCAGAAGTTGTTTTGTGGAATTTACTTGACGTTTAAATGCTCTTTTGCTGAATTTGTGGGGGAGAAAGTGTTCTCCCCGTCCTACTCCTCCGCCATCTTGGCTCCTCCCCCCCTGTCTCTGCTTTTGAATATGCTATCTAGGTTGGTCATAACTTTCCTTCCAAGGAGTAAGCATCTTTT
>NW_011495082.1:12691682-12703292 GCF_000754665.1 Bison bison bison
TGATGGGACCGGATGCCATGATCTTCTTTTTCTTTTTTTTTTTTTTTTCATTTTCTGAATGTTGAGCTTTAAGCCAACTTTTTCACTCTCTACTTTCACTTTCATCAAGAGGCTTTTTAGTTTCTCTTCACTTTCTGCCATAAGGGTGGTGTCATCTGCATATCTGAGGTTATTGATAGCCTTGACTAGATGGACTTTTGTTAGCAAAGTAATGTCTCTGCTTTTTAATATACTGTCTAGGTTTGTCATAGCTTTTTTTTCCAAGGGGCAAGCATATTTTAATTTGAAGCCTGCAATCACCATCTGCAGTGACTTTGGAGCCCAAGAAAATAAAGTCTGTCTGTTTCCATTGTTTCCCCATCTATTTGCCATAAAGTGATGGGACCAGATGCCATAATCTTCATTTTTTGAATGTTGAGTTTTAAGCCAGCTTTTTCACTCTCCTCTTTCTCTTTCATCAAGAGGCTCTTTAGTTCCTCTTTGCTTTCTTCCATAAGGGTGGTATCATCTCCATATCTGAGGTTATTGATGTTTCTCTGGGCAATCTTGATTCCAGCTTGTGTTTCATCTGGCATTTCACATGATGTACTCTGCACAGAAGTTAAATAAGCAGGGTGACAATATATAGCCTTGATATACTCTTTTTCCAATTTGGAACCAGTCTGCTGTTCCATGTCCAGTTCTAACTGTTGCTTCTTGATCTGCATACAGATTTCTCAGGAGGCAGGTCAGGTGGTCTGGTATTCCCAGCTCCTTAAGAATTTCCCACAGTTTGTTGTGATCCACACAGTCAAAGGCTTTGATGTAGTCAATAAAGCAGAAATGGATGTTTTCCTGGAACTCTCTTGCGTTCTGGATGATCCAACGGATGTTGGCATTTGATCTCTTGTTCCTCTGCCTTTTCTAAATCCAGCTTGAACATCTGGAAGTTCATGGTTCACATACTGTTGAAGCCTGGCTTGGAGAATTTTGAGCATTACTTTACTGGCATGTGAGATGAGTGCAACTGTGCGGTCGTTTGAGCATTCTTTGGCATTGCCTTTCTTAGAGAATGGAATTAAAACTGACCTTTTCCAGTCCTGTGGCCACTGCTGAATTTGCCAAATTTGCTGGCATATTGTGTGCAGCACTTTCACAGCATCATCTTTTAGGATTTGAAATAGTTCAACTGGAATTCCATCATCTCCACTAGCTTTGTTCATAGTGATGCTTCCTAAGACCCTCTTGACTTCACATTCCAGGCTGTCTGGCTCTAGGTAAGTGATCACACCATTGTGGTTATCTGGGTCGTGAAGATCTTTTTTGTACAGTACTTCCGTGTATTCTTGTCACCTCTTATTAATACCTTCTGCTTCTGTTAGATCCATACCATTTCTGTCTTTTATTGTGCCCATCTTTGCATGAAATGTGCCTCTGGTATCTCTAATTTTCTTGAAGAGATCTCTAGTCTTTCCCATTCTATTGTTTTCCTCTATTTCTTTGCATTGATCACTGAGGAAGGCTTTTTTATCTCTCCTTGCTATTCTTTGGAACCCTGCATTCAGATGGATATATCTTTCCTTTTCTCCTTTGCTTTGCTTCTATAGGTGTCTACTTGCTTCTCTTTTTTTCTCAGCTATTTGGAAGGTCTCCTCAGACAGCCATTTTGCATTTCTTTTTCTTGGGGATGGTTTTGATCACTGTCTCCTGTACAATGTTACAAACCTCTTACCATAGTTCTTCAGGCACTGTCTACCAAATCCAATCCCTTGTATCTATTTGTCACTTCCACTGTATAATCATAAGAGATTTGATTTAGGTCAGACCGAAATGGTCTTGTGGTTTTCCCTACTTTCTTCAATTTAAGTCTGAATTTGGCAATAAGGAGTTCATGATCTGAGCCGTAGTTAACTATGTCAATAAAATACAAGGAAATACATGTTAGCTGTTGAGAGATAAGAGAGATTAGATGTTTTCTTATATATGATCTTCCTGAAAATAGGATCTGTGTCTTTTGCATGCATTTAACTGGATCTGAGGTGAAAAAGGACCACTAGAGAAGCCAACAGGTGTGGAGAACAGTGACAGTGAATGGCTGTTTTTACCACCCAGGACCCACTCATGTTTCTCTTGGCACAGAGCCCTGATGCTAGTTCTCCCTCCTCTCAACATGTAGGTTCCAGGTGAGCTACCCCAGATAGTTTGGGGATGGTGTGAGACACAGGCCTAAACCGACCAGCATGGCACATTACCCTGGACCAGGCTGACTGACCAGTGATGAGCCCCTGATCCAACGAGAAACAAAGAGACGCTTCTTGCAATTCAAGGACAAAGATTTGCAAGCTTTTTTGCATGGCATTTGAAGACTAGACCACAAAAGGTTAAAAACTGCTGCTGATCATGAGGGAGGACCCTCCTGAGGTCAAAGTTGACTAGGACAATGTAGAGATGAGAGAGAGAGAAATCCCAGTCCCAGCTGGCATTGATTGAGTCCCTATATCCAGCTGGACCATATGTCTGCCAGTCAGTTGCTACTTTGAAACCCAGGCTTCATCAAAGAAAAAGGACCTCTTTCTCTTTTCTTCAGTCTTCAATAAATGATTTCTGATCCTCACAACCATCCTTTTTGTTTTCTGTGAGCCCGCTCATTCTGCCCCTCCCCAAATGTACCTGTGTTTCAGAATGGTCTTATGTGTGTGTAGGACTGTTTACCTTCCAAAATATGAGCTCACCCAGGAAAAGGATTATAATCTTATTCTTTTCACAGATCTTACACAATTTAACTTCTGGAACATAGTAGGCACTCAAACTAATTGTAGAGATAGTGTGTGTGGCATTGTGGAGAGACTTGTAAAGCAAGCACAACTAGATTTAAACTAGATATTGTCTACAGTATAGAGCATCTTAGGGCTTCCCTGGGGCTCAGACAGTAAAGAATCTGCCTGCAGTGCAGGAGACTTGAGCTGGATCCCTGGGTCGGGAAGATCCCCACAAGAGGACATAGCAACCCACTCCAGTATTCTTGCCTGGAGAATCCATGAAGAGGATCCTAGCAGGCCACAGTCCATGGGGTCACAAAGAGTCAGACACAACTGAGTGACCAACACACATGCCCAGACACAGAGCATCTTGGTACCTCAGTTTCCCCATATGTAAAATGGGAAGAATAACTTTCACAGTTTGTGGTAAAAGTTAGATACTGTTTGAAACATGTCTCTATGATCCCTAGCTTACAGAAAGTCCTCAATAATTATTGGTTTTTTCCAATTCCATTCCCAGTAAACATTATATTAATTGATAATTCAAGCAAGTGGTAATGAGAATGTGATTGAGAACTACAGTTATAGGAAAAAAAGAAGACCAAGTTTAGGAGATAATATAAAGTAAAACAACAAATTTTGGTGAAGGACTGAAAAAAAAAACAAACAAACATGTAATTGAATGTAACCTAGAAGCTGTGAGTACTGAGAGACCACTGATGATTTCATCATGATGCAGGGAGGGAGAAAAAAAGCACAGACCATGTTATTGCTGATTAACAAATCCTCCTCCAAAGTTCCAACAATGTAATTGGCAGTTGCAGCGGTAAACTATAATTTAACTGCTGTGAACATGTTTATTAGTCAGACTCTAATTCTCTGTTAGGGCCTCCATCAGCCATTCCAGTAACTAATTGCCCAAATTAAGTTGTAAGCATTGAGCTCATTGATAAACAATTTAATGATAACACATAGCATATGGCAACAGCAAAAAAGAAACAGCTGAATATCCAAAGTGAGGTAAAGCTACCCTTTAAAGATAATCTCAATATTTGGTTGGTACCAGACCTTCTTGGAATGTCCACTGAACCCTTTTGATGAGATTTGCCAACTGGAAACATGAGGAATGTCTAAATAATAAAATGAAGCAAAGGCTGAAACATCTATTCAGTATATGGATACAGTACAGATCAGTAAATGAAATAATTTAGCCCAATAACCTCTTTTTCCTTACTTAGAAAAGAGTTCAACTTAATTTTGACAATGCATTTCCATTGATGGAGTGGACAGTACCAAAAAGGTCAAAGAGATTATATGTATATTATCTGTAGTATTAAGGACACTTCTATTCAAGCAATATAAATCTCTGTAACAAATTTAGATAGGGGAATTCCCTGGAGGTCCAATGGTTGGGACTCTGTGGTTTAACTGCAATGGCCCAGGTTTAATCCCTGGTCTGGGAACTAAGATCCCACAGGCCATGCAGTGTGGCCAAAAAAGAAAAAAATTCGACAAGGAGGGTAGCATCTAGGCTGCTGAACCCTTGGTGAAAAGATATATCTGGATAGTTAACTTTTTTGGAAAGCTGATTTCATAATTTATGCACCCAAACTCTTTTAATTGTGTTGAGTAGAATTTTTTCTAAAATAAACCACTAATTTTGCCTGTCTCTTTAAACAAAGAATATTAATGACTCAAACTGATTGTTATAAATTACAATTATTAAAGCCTCAATACTTGAACACCCTTCCAACTATTATTGTCATTACTAGGAATTTACCTTTAGAGCATAATCATAAAGACATACAAGTATTTTACTTCAAAGATACTCATATAAGATCGGTTTCAGAAATGATTATTTGATGTATACTCAAAAGCCATGGAAACAGTAAAGAATATGAATAGAATATTCAACAGTTACAAAATGTTTACAAAGTGAAAAATGACAGTGAATATGTCACACTTTTTAAAAAGGAAAATATAAACGGTACTGTGAAAGATATCGTGCGGTGATGTAGTGACCTTCGGAGCTACTCATGAGTATAGTGCTATTTGCTCTAACACACATACAACAATCAGGCTCTAATATAGTCCTTTTCAGGTCTTGACCTGACTTTTGAAATGTTTCTGCCTTTCTTCATGGCGGTAAGGCTGTCTGCTCCATCTTCTCAACACTGACAGTGCACCTGTCCTTGGCAGCCCACCTTCATTTTCATTCTCTTAGCATCATGAGGTTGAATAGGACACCAGTGATCCCTGAAACCAATCTCCTTCCAGATGTTTGTGTCAGCTCATTGACAACTCTGTCAAGTGCCATCCAGCTGAAACCTGGACCCATCTACCTGGACAGCTGACTTCATCTTCTGGCTGCATATAGCTCCTTTCAGCCTTGTGAATTTTTTTTTATCTATTGATCCCCTTACAATATTCATATTTTGCTTTTAATGATAGCCATTCAAATCTGAACTTTCTAGTTACAGTTTTTTGAATATTTGAAAATAACTATCAAAGTTTTCTCTCTTCCTTCATTTTTCATTCAGTGAATCATTATTTACACCCTACTAGGGCTTCCCTTGGAGAAGGGAATGGCAACCTACTCCAATATTCTTGCCTGGAGAATTCCAGAGATGGGGGAGCCTGGTGGGCTGCTGTCTATGGGGTCGCACAGAGTCGGACACGACTGAAGCAATTTAGCAGCAGCAGCAGGGCCTCCCTGGTGGCTGAGAGGGTAAAGCGTCTGACTACAATGCGGGAGACCTGGGTTCCATCTCTGGATCAGGTAGACCCCCTGGAAAAAGAAATAGCAACCCACTCCAGTATTCTTGCCTGGGAAATCCCATGGACAGAGGAGCCTGGTGAGCTATAGTTCACAGGGTCGCAACGAGTCAGACACGACTGAGCAACTTCACTTTCTTTCTTTCTTTGATGAGGGGCACTGCTCTAGACACTGGGAATGTAGCAATGAATAAGTCCAATAAGGTCCCTGTCCTCATCCAACTCACATTCTAGCAAGGGAGATAATATCAAGAAAATGAATAAGTAAAATAAGATAATTATAGGTCAGAGGAGTTATCAGGCAGAACCTAAATGGGCTTTTGTTCCAGAAAGGCACTAGAAGAGACTGAGTACGTAACGAAGCACCGTTTCTAAGTAGAGACCTGAAAGTTGATGCCCAACCAAGGGAAAAGCCAAGGGGGAAGCAGTTCAGGCAGAAGGAACAGAACATGAATTCACTCTTAGATAACGAAACTCTCAAAGCGTCCAAGGAACGTAAAGGAGACAAACAACAGCCACTGGAGAGGGTGAGGAATGGGAGGAGCAAGGAGCGTGAGATGAGGTGGAAGAGGCACACAACACCATGTCGTGTAGGGACTTGGTAAAAGGCTTAGATTTCCTTCCAAATCCAAAGGCAAGTGACAGGCGTGAACGAGATAAAATCTGATTTACGTTTGAAAATATCATTCCGGCTGCCCAAACATCATAAATTCCTGTAACCGTTTCTCACAGGAATGATTTGCATTACTTCTCTTGGTCCAACCCTTCTAAACACGCTCTAGTTTTTCTACATTCTTCTCCAGGAGGGAGCCCAGAGCTAAAGGTGGTGCTTTGGGTGCGATCTGATCATCTGGAGTAAAGTCACCTCTCTTACCCGGGATGTTCTTCTACTATGTAGCTGAAGATTAAGACATCCAGCAAGGTTGAAAATATTCATATAAAGACATTTGTCAAGAATAAAAGTAGATGAACGCTGTTTGAGGGCTCAAAACAGTGGTTCTCAACCGTGCCTGCACAATAGAATCAACTGGGAAGCTTTGAAAAAAAAACAAAAGGAAATGAACACTGAGGGCTCAAACAGTGGTTCTCAACCGTGCCTGCACAAACTGGGAAGCTTTGAAAAAAGATGGTGTCTAGACATCACCCCAGGCCAGGTAAATCAGAATCTCTGGAGGCAGTCTTTTCAACCTCCCAAGTGGTTTCATTATGCACCAAAAGCTGAAAACCATGAGAGAATGGCTAGCTCATGGGTTCCAAATTTTATTTTGAGAAGAAATGTGACAAAGGCAGGCTAGCAAACATGCTTTTGTGAGAGGGAAGCTTAACGTGCAGAGCTATCATCTGAGAATCTAGTTAAAATACATATTCTGATTCCCTGGGTCTGGGGCAGAGTCTGAGAATCTGAATCTCTCAATAATTTCCAAGTGATACCGTTGCTACTGGCTTAAAAGCCACACTATTGAATCAGCAAGGGGCCAGCCCAGAAGTTCTCACAACACATACCAGAATCACTTGGAGGGTTTGTTAAAACACAGGTTATTGGGCCCCACTCCCAGATATTCTGATTCAGCAGATTCAGGGTGCCGTGAGACCCAAGACCCATCTCTAACACCTCCCCAGGTGGTACTGGGGTACTTCCCAGAAGATAGCTTGTACAGGGACCAATCTTTGAGGTCCACTGAGCTACCCAATGAGGAAGAAACACACGAATTATAGGCTCTGAAGTCTGGACCACACACTTTATGTTTGACTTTCATGACCTGCAAAATGTTTCAGGTCTTTTTGTTCTCCCCTGAATTCCATCTAGGCACACTGTTAATGTATATTGCCACAGAAAAATGCCAACTAAAAGGAATTTTATTTTGAGCAGAAGTGTGGCCATGGCAGGCTAGCAAATATGCTTTTGTGAGAGGGAAGTTACTTTGGGACACTGAAGCTAATCTTGATATGTTTTATCACTAAGTGAGGCTTACACTAAATTTTGAATTATCTCTCATAGATTTTAGCTACAGTATGCAACCAGTTTCCCTAATTAGTAAAACCTCAAATATTCTGAGTCCTTTTATCTCTGTTGTGTATCTACCTATTCACTTCCTTGCTCACTTTGTTTCAATGCATCTTTCTGTCTTGTGAACATGCTGCATAATGCAAACTCATAAAAATACATACTACTGAAGTGTAAAGAGTTGAGAAACATAAATAGAAAATAAAAGTGAATAGCTCTTCCAGCACCAAGCGTTTTCAGCACGTATTTTTCAGAAGAACATCTTTCCTTCCGGCTCCTCTGCATACCAAACATTTGACAGAGATATTACATTCCATCTGTTATATATATTTCTGCTGTGACATCATTCATTTCCTTTTTCTATCATTCTGTGATTATTTTGTTTTATTAATAAAATGTATTTAACATAATAAACCAGAAAGCCTACTTTCCCTATCAAAATATTTAATCAACATATTTTTTGTTGATGTCCAAAAACTACAAAATAATACCATGATCCACTGGCTATAACAGCTGTCCCCAATCTTTTTGGCACCAAGGGCTGGTTTCATGGATGACAATTTTTCCAGGGACCAGGGTGGAAAGGGTGGTTTCGGGATGATTTAAGCACACTACATTCATTGTACACTTTATTTCTGTTTGTGGCAATCTCAGGATATTCCACCTTGACTTTAAAGTTAGTATTCACACTCCTATGAGAATCTAAGGCCACCACTGATCTGATAGAAGGTGGAGCCCCAGTGGTAATGCAAGCAATGGCGAGCAGCTGTAAATATAGCTGAAGCATCGCTAGCACACTGGCCACTCAGCTCCTGCTGTGCAGCCTGGTTCCTAACAGGCCATGGCCCAGTCGGTGGCCTGGGGGTTGGAGACCCCTGGTATATAACGTAGATACAAAAAATCTACCAAGCTTAGCACTCTTCTGTGAATCAGTTGAGAATTCATACAGTTGTGATACAGTTTTTTGTAAAAGCCCAAAAACAATTATAGCACAGTGCTCCTCAATATACCATGAATTCTTACAGCTGTACGTTATAGTATGAACATGCAAACTGCATACTTGTCAAACCAGACACGGGAGGGTAGATGATTGGAAAGCTTCAAGTGTTGCATCAGTTTTGATGCTTATTCTCAGAACAAAGGACAGTAATAAAAAGTACATAATGGAATTCTGTCTCCTATTCAATTTGTTTACTGATTTATGGGGGTGACGGGGTGCTCTCCTGAGCTACAGAGGGAATGGTCTCTTGGTTAAGATAAACCACAAGTCAGATTTATTAGATTTGTCCACAGTCAGCAATTGTGATCTTCTGCTGGTCTTGCCTTTCTTGGACTGCAGCACTTCCACCATATTCACATCTTTCACTTTGCCAAAGACCACAGGCTTGCCATGTCCAGCTGAAATCGTTCACCTCAGATTGGGACTTGAACCCACGTGTTCAGGACTGATCCTAGCCAACACCCAGTTTGGGACTCGAACCCACATGGCTGGGCCCGGAACCCCACAGTCTTCCAACAGAGATCATAGACCTTGTTTCAGGACCTAGTGAAGCTCAGGTTCTTGATGTCTCATCGCAGAAAGAATTTGGTGAGAGATAAAGTGGTAAGAAGTGAATTTATTCAGAGAAACACACTTCACAGACAGAGTGTGGGCTGTCCCAGAGGGTGAGTATGGTCTCCTATTCAATTTAAAATGTCAAATTATTTTACTTCTTTTAACCCTCCTGATTAGAAACATCTATAAAGGATAACAGAAAGGAAAAGAAAAAAAAAATTCCCATCAAGGTATATTTTATTGAGTTATCTTCAAGAAAATAAAAGAGAAAGATTCACTTGAGGACTTATATAATAATAAAGCTATTCCAGCAGAAACCCAAACAGAAACTAGAAGTTTCACATTGAAAAAAAAAAAAAAAAAAGGGATTTGATGGGCATCTTGTTTAACATCAGCCTTGACAGTTTAAGAAATCAGTGAGTTAACGTGGAGGGCCTTGCAAAGAAGTATAGAAAAGCTAAGGGATACACTGGAACTCAGATTTCTTGTGGTAAGTATTAGGTAGATGTCAGACAGTGAATTCAATGATAAGTTAAATTTTTACTTACCTCTTTCTCATAGAGTTTAGTTACACCTCTCAACCAGCTCTGTAATTTCTTTAACCACTCCCTTACTGGATTACCCAGTGTTGATTAGCTCCAGGATCCATGGGTGAAACTGCATTCCTGAAGTCACTAGGTTATGAGTATTGCCAATGCACATAGACTGATGTGTGCTTTTTAAGTGAGTTAGCCCTTGTAAGAGCCCACTCCAGTGTTCCTGCCTGGAGAATCCCAGGGACAGGGCAGCCTGGTGGGCTGCCGTCTATGGGGTCGCACAGAGTTGAATACGACTGAAGTGACTCAGCAGCAGCAGCAGCCCTTGTAAGCAACCCTTGAAACATGAGCATTTTGGCAGCTGGAGGGAAAGATGACCAAAAGCATGGACAGCCAAAAGAGCTGTACCTGTCGTCATTGTTGTTCAGTTGCTAAGTCATTTCAGACTCTGCAACCCATGGATGGCAGCATGCCAGGCTCCCCTGTCCTTCACTATCTCCTAGAATTTGCTCAGACTCATGTCCATTGAGTTGCTGATGCTAACCAACAATCTCATCCTCTGGCGCCCCCTTCTCCTTTTACCTTCAATCTTTCCCAGAATCAGGGTCTTTTCCAATGAGTCAATTTTTTGCATCAGGTGGCCAAAGTATTGGAGCTTAAGCTTAGCATCAGTCCAGTGAATATTCAGAGTTAATTTCCTTTAGAATGGACTGGTTGGATCTCCTTGCAGTCCAAGGGACCCTTGAGAGTCTTCTACAACACCACAATTTAAAAGCATCAATTCTTCAGCATTCAGCCTTCTTTACGGTCCAACTGTCACATCCATACTGGAAAAACCATAGCGTTGACTAGACGGACTTTTGTTGGCAAACTGATGTCTTTGCTTTTCAATACACTGTTTAGGTTAGTCTTAGCTTTTCTTCCAAGGAACAAGTGTCTTTTAATTTCATAGATGCAGTTATTGTCTGTGGTGATTTTGGAGACCAAGAAAATAAAATTTGTTACTGCTTTGACTTTTTCCCTTTCTATTTGCCATGAAATGATGGGATCAGATACCATGATCTCAGTTTTTTTTAATGTTAAGCTTCAAGCTAGCTTTTTCACTCTCCTCTTTCACCCTCATCAAGGGGCTCTTTAGTTCCTCTTCACTTTCTGCCATTAGAGTGGTATTATCTGCATATCTGAGGTTGTTGCTATTTCTCTCAGCAATGTTGATTCCAGCTTGTGATTCATCCAGTCTGGAATTTCTCATGATGTACTATGCATACAAGTTAGATAAACAAGGTGACAATATACAGCCTTGTCATACTCCTTTTCTAGGAATTATTATTCAAGCCAATACTAAATGTGTGTAATTTCTTCCGTAACCAGAGATGGGAGAAACTAAAATCAAATTGTTGGTTAGAAAACATTGCTAAACAAACAAACAACAACAAAAGCCCAAAAACAAATGCCATTTGACCAAAAAAAACAAGCCCAGAAAGTAATTATATGCAAATATAAGATACTCCAACTGAACTGATTGGGAGAAACTGCTACTTACAGTTCTATAGTAGTCCTTTAGAAGCCAGTATCTTCAATATTTTCATTAAAAGCTTGGAGTGGAGATTTTAATACTAATCAAATTTATAAATGACTAGGAGAATATATATATAACAATATTTTTAGAAAATTAGAATAGAATATGAACCTGAAAGCTGGTAAAATGGGTTAAAAATAAAAATAGTTCATTTGGTAAAGAAAAATGTGAAGTTTTTCACATAGAAAGCAGTGAGTAGTATAAAACACTAATGAGAACAGAACACAAAGAACAAAAGAAAAATGAAAAATATCAATAATGTGTCACTAAGACAAAAATTCTTTAATGCACTTTGCTGCTGCTAAGTCACTTCAGTCGTGTCCGACTCTGTGTGACCCCATAGACGGCAGCCCACCAGGCTCCTCCATCCCTGGGATTCTCCAGGCAAGAACACTGGAGTGGGTTGCCATTTCTTTCTCCAA
>NW_011495082.1:12703392-12715021 GCF_000754665.1 Bison bison bison
ATGTGTCACTAAGACAAAAATTCTTTAATGCACTTTGCTGCTGCTAAGTCACTTCAGTCGTGTCCGACTCTGTGTGACCCCATAGACGGCAGCCCACCAGGCTCCTCCATCCCTGGGATTCTCCAGGCAAGAACACTGGAGTGGGTTGCCATTTCTTTCTCCAATGCATGAAAGTGAAAAGTGAAAGTGAAGTCGATCAGTCGTCTCCGACTCTCAGCGACCCCATGGACTGCAGCCTACCAGGCTCCCCCGTCCATGGGATTTTCCAGGCAAGAGTAGTGGAATGCACTTTATCCTTCATTAAATATAGTATTTAACACAATTGAGTGAGTTTCACTTGGAATGCTTTGTTTTAGTACAAGTGAAATTCACTTGGGGAGTATTACATAATAAAAGAGATACAAATTCTTTCATTCAGAAGAAAACAGAAGAATTACTAAAAGGTCAATAAAGAAATTACTTCAATGCAAAAGTGATAGAAATGTTTTATTCCAGAAAGAAAAAGAAGACAAAGCAAAAAAGATAGAACTCTTGTATAATATATAAATGGAAAATACTACTAGGGATAACGTTTAAGGGATTTTATTTTTTTTTTAATTGAGGTAGAGTTGATCTACAGGGTTGTTGGTTTCTGCTGTACAGCAAAGTGATTCAGTTACGCCTACGTATGCATTCTTTCTTACATTCTTTTCCACTATAGTTCAGCACAGGATGGTGAATATTGTTCCCTGTACGATACAGTACCTTGTTGTTTACCCATTCTATATATGAGAGCTTGCATCTGCTAACCCCAAACTCCCAATCCAGCCCAATTCCACCCAATTCCCAGTGGCAACCGCAAGTGTGTTCTCTGTGCCTGTGAGTCGGTTTCTATTTTGTAGATAGATTCATTTGTTTCATATTTTGGATTCCACGTATAAGTGATGTGTTCCTAATCCTTCTCTTTCTGACTTCACTTAGTACAATCATCTCTAAGTCAATTCATGTTGCTGCCAATTGCATATTATTTCATTTTTTTAATTCCTGAGTAGTACTCCATTGTATATATGTACCACATCTTCTGTATCCCTTCATCCTGTAGATGGAGATTTAAATTGTTTCTGTATCTTGGCTATTGTAAATAGTGTTGCTGTGAACATTGGGACACATGTATCTTTTTGAATTATAGTTTTGTCTGGGTATATTCCCAGGAGTGGGGTTGCTGGATCACGAGGCAACTCTATAAGAGACATGTCAGTCAGTGATTTTTAATTATCTCCTTCTCCACAGATATTAGCTATACTGTTCAACTAGCTCTTCAGACTCTGAAGTCTCTTATAGACACATGTTCGAATCCTACCTCCTCAACTACCAAGCATGACTTCACCTTTTAATTTCCTTATCTGTACAATGCAGAAAATAATGGTAACAGATTGGAGGGTTGTTATGAGAACTTAATGAGATAACACAGTAGCTTACATTGGTTTCTGAGCTAATTTCCTACATTAATTAAGATAATTTAGTTACAATTATGCCTTTCTAAAGCCAAAAACGAGTAATACAAAACAGGTCTCAACTATGGATTATTTTAAAATCAAGTTCTTTTTTCCCAAAATAAAGGCAATAGTCTAAATCATATTCCCAAATGTGCAAACAAAGCCTGTTCATAATACTTTGTTATATTTCAAGAGTGACTATTGTCTTTAGACAAAACTATACTTTGTTCTCACCCTTATTACCTTTTGTTCCTTAAATTTTAACTTCTAAGATAAGATTTCTAAACTCAACATGTTCTTTCCTGCCTAAAACCGCTCTGTACTCATCTTTGCTCATTCCACATTCATGATTTCCAATCTACTTTTTTCAGTCTTTTTCCAAAAAGGCCTACATTTCCTATCACTTCTCTGGCTGCTTTGATCAAAGTGGCTGTCCTGAATTTCATATGAAATATGAGGTACTCTAGGTGTTGGCAGGACATGTGAGAAAAACCTAGATTATTAACCTCTAACACTATAACCAAATGCATCATTCTATGTATTTTATCATATATCATTATCAAAAAGGGTTTTGTGTATCTTTAGGCAAATTTACTAAAGATAGGTATGTTTTTTTAAATTTACTGGTCATCTGGGTATCTACAAGAGACAGAACATAAGATACACATAGATAGGTATGAATATGAAATCAGTCATAACCAGCACCCTGCAATCTTTCATGATCCATGAATCCTATCACTGAAAAGTGAAACATCTGAAGTGTCAGATGAAGGAAAATTTGGTTCCAATTTCATTAAAGTAATTTTACTAATATGAAGGCTGTTAAAAACAAAAATATTTATACAAGAGAAAAATAATTCCGAGACTTCATCTGCTTACTGAAATGAAATAAAATTGATTATTCAAATTGCACATTTTTACATGCAGCATGAGAATTCAGGGCTGGATACAACACTCATCTCGATGTCAGGCAAGGAAATGTTGAAGGGATTTTTCACTATGAAATCTAACAGAAATCTTAAAGCTGATAAGTCCAAAACTAAAGTTCTGCTTTTCCTCACAGAAAATATTTAACTTTACCTGTGCCCTCTGCTCCCACTCTTTTGTGTCTGAAGAACTGGCTAACCAAAAATCACCACCCTTCCCTCGAATATTTGAAGATAACTCACTTCCATTCTTCCTCAAAGGACTCAGATGGGAAAAAGCCCACCCCGTCCTTCCTCATGACTCCCATGAGACGACCTGATGACTCCATTTTGTGTCTGCCTCTCTCGCAAGGTCCTTTCCTTTTCTTTGAGATGGCCCCCATTAATGAACTTTCTCCTTATTGCAACGGACTGAATAAAATCATTTCCTTAACTGGTGCATTTTGTTTTTCATACCCAAAACTTGTTCCAACTCAGCTCAGCTGATAGCAGTACATCCTGACGGTGCCTCAGGCCAAAATCCTGAGAGCATTCCTTGACTCCAGTCTTTCTAACACTTCCATTTGATCTATCAAGAAATTCTCTTGATTCAAACATCAAAATATATCCAGAATCAAAACACTTCTAAACAATTCCTTTGCCAGCCCTACTGGTCCAAGCCACTATCATCTCTTACACAGTTTATTGAAATAATCATCCCACTGGACTCTCAGCTTCCACCCTGGCCTGGTCATCATGAATTCTCAACCAAACAACATGAATGAATTCCTAAAATTTAAATCAAATCACTCTTTATTCCTCTGCTCAAATTTCTCCTAAAAATTCAGTTAGACTCCAGACTCCTTACAATGGCCTTAAAGATCTGGGGCCCCATAATACATCTGAACTCATAAGTCTCCCTTGCTCACTCTGTTCTGAGCAAACTGGCCTCTTTTCTCTTTCTCAAAAATGCCAGGCACGCTCCCACCTCAGAATCATTGCACGGGCTATTGCCTTGAACTCCCTTGCTTCAGATAGCTGCCTGGGTCACTCAGTCAAATCCTCCAAGTCTTTGCTCAGATGTCACTTTCTCAGCTAAGCCCACCTTCACCACCCTTTTAAGAACTTTACCTAGAAATCAGCATTCCACCTCACTATCAGGTTCTATTTTTCCCAGAGCATGTTACTCCTTTTAATATACTCTACACTGTCTGCAAGTTTATGTGTATTTTCTCTCTCTCCCTCTAGCAGCGAGGACTTTTATGATTCATGCATTAATGTATGTCTCAGTTCCTAAGTCTTTTTTTTTTCTTTCACTGGTATATCCCTAGTGCCTAGAAAAGGACTTCCCAGGTAGCTCAGTGGTAAAGAATCCACCTGCCAAGCAGGAGAAGCAGGTTCAATCCTTGGGTCAGGCAGATCCCTTGGAGTAGTAAACGGTAACCCACTCCAGTATTCTTGCCTGGAAAATTCGATAGAAACAGGAGCCTGGTGGGCCAAAGTCCATGGGGTCGCAAAGACTGAGTGACTGAGCATGCACGCCTAGAAGAATAATGGCACATAGTAGGTAGTTCAGTAAATGTTCGTAGAAAGACAGATGGGCCGAATAGCTAACTGACTGAAATGAATGAAATGGGTATAAAACAATAATGAGTACAGTAATGAAGCTGTGCACCAATAACTCAGATTCTTTTCCATTGTGATTTGACCAGACTTTTTCCACAAAATTACCTCTAGTGCTCCTTTCAGGTTCTGAGTGTGGTAGGAAGCCACTAATATTACTGTGTATCTGGCACCATGGACACCACACAAGCATTGCCATAATCACACAGACCTTACTAAGAAAATGGCACAAGCTATGTTGCGAAATGGGCACAATTATGTCCATAAGATAATTCTGTTTGTGAATTCACTAGAAACATACAGGCATCCCACTGTAGGAGTGAGCATCCGGCCACGCAGTCCCATGATCAAGCCATAGGCTACTTATTGGACATTTTATCAAGTGAAGACTGTTCACTCATGTCTTGACGAGAGCTGTACAGAGTGACAGATGAGTGGAGAAAATCTTCAGGTCTTTGCACAGTTGAGGAGAGATTCTTGAGTGGGCTAGATGAGGACTACAGGTTTAATTTTAAATTTCTAGAAATAATTCTTAACGTTTTTTTTCAATAAGCTCACTTTTTAATTCTATTAATTACACTCATTTAATATGTTGATGACACAAAAATCTTATAATGCTCTCTGTGCACTCTAACCCCAGGACTATCCCTAAATAACACAGAGCAGTGAAGTCTAGCAGAAACAAAACTGGACTTTTGAATCAGAAAGACTTGGTTCAAATCCTGTACCAACCACGTGTCACGTACCTTTGGACAGGTTTTTCAATCTGTCGATCTGAATTTTCTCATTTACAAAAGATGAACAATAATCTGTGCTTAGAGAGAGGTTACGAGGCAGTTAGAGCTCACCCACCCCCACCTCTGAGTCAGACACAGGGTGGTCACTCCTAATAATAATTAAATAAATGTTCCTTCTATTTCTTACCTTCCTAAGGCTTGGGAACAACCAGGACATCTCCCTCATTCAAATTCCAACTGGGAATTAAAGAACTCTACCTTAGATTGCTTAAAATTCTCCCACATCAGGTACTTTTTAGACATAGATTTTTTTCTTCCTTGAACACTACAGGATTGTTCATACCTCGAGACACTGACCTCTGCCTGGAACCCTTTCCCCTCCACATTATTCCAGGCCTTTCCATGATATCTCAGAAAGCCCTTTCTGTTAATGGTGACTCCTTCTCACCCTCGTTACTAACAAAAGCCTATTCCTTAAACTCGATAGCATTATTAAAATTATTTTGTTTATTGGCTTGTTTTCTTGTTTGTGTTCCCACCATCAGAATGTACATTCAGAGCCCTGTCTGAATTATTTTCAGCAATAGCCACAAATTTTGAAGCTTGCCAGGCTCATTGGTGGGTGCTTAAAAAGTATTTGCTTAATGGAAGGATTAAGAGAAAGGAATTACATTTGTGCATGATCCTTTCTTTAACAAAGGCCGAGTGTCCTGGATGCTGTCTGCTTCAGGGGGCCTAGGGGTGTGTATCGCCCATCTCCCTTGTGGCACCCCCTCCAGGGGGCAGGGGCAAGGGAAACGTCATCTATTTCACACAGATCCCCGCACCAGTCATGCATTCCTCACATTCTTAGTTGATGGACAGCCCCAGCTGGGACAGCTGAAGAGCACATTAACAACTCAGCAGCAAGAGCCTGACCTCTGAGAATCCTCTCCTATTCTTCATTTGAAATGAGCCCCACTCTTGAATTCAGGCAGATTTACTTCATTCAAACTTCTGATGAACATGCGCTGTTTTCATCCATCTCTAGGTTCAACCTCAGGCTTGAACCTTCTGGCATGGAGTAACACGGCCTGAGTCTCTCTGTGTGGTTAGACAACTTGAAATGATGGCATGATGAAATATGAGGAAAAAAAAGAAAATACTGTTTTTTTGCATTTGTGATTATTTGACATTGATTCCTTTGGCCCCATGGTTTTTTTCAATGTATTAAGTTGGATTAAAATATATCTCCTTGGAATTTTCTCTCCTATCTGTAGGTATAAACATATCATTTGTATATTAGAGAACACTTTTTTATTATTATTTAAACTCTTAACTGGTAATGTTGGCTATTAGAATTGAGGTTATCCAATTTCTCAAATGTCTTAGGTTTCATGGCATTTTAAGGATTTTCATATCTTCCATGGTGTCATATTTTTATAACGTTCCTACCATTGTGTATACAGGTGAGTGTGGGAAGAGATTACACCTGTGTAAGAAGTTATGAGTTACCATGGTAGGTCTAAATTGGTTTACAGAAGAGTAACTTCACAATTTTTTACCTCTCTAAAAAGATTATTTTACAATTTCTTGAGCTTTACCTTTTACAGAGCAAATGTAATGTAAAAGAAAGTGAATATTTGGGGGATGTATATGTTGCCTCTTAAGATTTAATTACAACAAACAAGTGGGTCCAGGAAACGGCAACCCACTCCAGTATTCTTGCCTGGGAAATCCCATGGACAGAGGAGTGACAAGCTAGAGTTCATGGGGTCACAAAGAGTCAGACATGACTTAGAGACTAAACAGCAATAATAAAATAAGTGGGATCTAATTAAGCCTAAAAACTTTTGCACAGCAAAGGAAATTTGTCAACAAAACAAAAAGAAAACCTACTGCTTGGGGGGAAATGTTTACCAGTGATATGACTGATGGGGGTAATATCCAAAATATATAAACAGCTCATACAACTCAACATTTAAAAAAAAATTAAAAAAAGGCAGAAGAACCAAACATATTTTTGACAGAGGAAACACAGATGGCCAATAAACACATGAAAAGGTGTTCAACATCACTAATCATCAGAGAAACCCAAATCAAAACCACAATGAGATATCACTTCACACCAGCCAGAAAGGCTGTCATCAAAAAGAACACAAATAATGAATATTGACAAGGGTATAGAGAAAAGAAAATCTTCGTACACTGTTGGTAGGAATGTAAACTGGTGCAGGCACTGATGGAGGTTTCTCAAAAAACTAAAAACAGAACTACCATCTGACCCAGTAATTCCACTGCTGAATATATGTCCAGAAAAACACACACACACACACACACACACAAATTAAAAAAAAAACAAAAACATATACCCCAAGTTCATAGCAGCATTATTTGTAATAGCTAAGATAAAGAAACAACATGTGTCCCTCAATAGATGAATGGATAGAGAAGATACAAATATACATACAGCAAAGTACCACTCAAAGCCATAAACAAGAACACAGTGTTGCTATTTGCAGCAGCATAGAAGACTCTTGAGAGTCCCTTGGACTGCAAGGAGATCCAGCCAGTCCATCCTAAAGGAGATCAGTCCCGGGTGTTCACTGGAAGGACTGATGTTGAAGCTGAAATTCCAACACTTTGGCCACCTGATGCGAAGTTCTGACTCATTTGAAAAGACCCTGATGCTGGGAAAGATTGAAGGCAGGAGGAGAAGGGGACGACAGAGGATGAGATGGTTGGCTGGCATCATCGACTCAATGGACTTGAGTTTAGGTAAACTCCTGGAGTTGTTGATAGACAGGAAGGCCTGGCATGCTGCGGTCCATGGGGTCGCAAAGAGTCGGACACGACTGAGAGACTGAATTGAACTGAGATGAACTTGGAGGGCATTATGCTACGTGAAATCAAGTCAGACAAAGAAAGATGAAATCAAGCATAGAACAAAAAAGAAGCAGACTCACAGATATAGAGATCAAACATGTGGTTACCAGTGGGGTTGAGGGAGAAGGAGCAACACAGAGGTAAGGGAGTAGGAGGTACAAACTGCTGGGTGTAAGAAAGGCTGTACAATATGAGGACTAGAGCCAAGACTTTATAATAATTCTAAGTGGAAAATAACCTTTAAAATTGCATAATGTTTTAAAAACAATTTAAAAGATAGATTAGGAAATCTAGAAAATTTAATGTGCATGCGTTTATAATGAGTACAATTGAAAAACATTTATAAATACAATAAAGAGAAGGTCAGTCCGTGTTCCTTGTTCTACTGTCTTACACTGGGCTGAACGGCTGAAAGATGCATGATAAGAGCTTTTCTAATAGCAAGTCCGCAAAAAATTGTAGCAACTTTTCCTAGCACTTAAAGGAGATCATTGTCTACTTTCTTATCACATATGTTCTCAAGAATATTAACTTTATTAACTCAATATGCATTTATATATCTACTTGATTGTGTACATATGTGAGAATACTTCTATTTTTTTTATTAGATTACTCTTCAAACTGTTTATTTGGGGTTTTTTTGCTCACTCCTTGCAGTATGTAGGGTGTTAGTTCCTCAACCAGGGATTGAACCCACACTCCCTGCTCTGAAAGTTCAGGGCGTTAGTCACTGAACCACCAGGGAAATCCTGTAGGAATACTTTAGAATTGCAGGATTTCTCCAGAAAATCAGGCTTGCTGATAAACTGTAATAGTTTTCACCTTCTGAAGGATTTTTTTCTTTTTAAATTTTCTTTGCTCATTAGCTGCGTGTTCAGGGGTTTTATTTTAAAATTTCTAATTTACCAGAATTCTTTACCTCAACCATCATGTGAACTGATGGCTCAGAACAGTTTTCTTACATCTTTGTATGGAGGGGATAAAAGCAAAGCAAATGCTCACCCTTTTACAAGTAGAAGTAGGTCTTAGATCCTTTATGATGTCACTCAATTTAAACATTGATCCTGTAAAGTAAAAAAGATCTTGAGAAACTTCAGTAATATTTAACTAAGTAAAATATTTTTATTAATCACTCATAAAAAGTAGCATTTTCTCCCAGCATTACTATATAAATATTCTGTTCCTTACCAATCTTATTACTGGTGTTATTAATATTTAAAATAGCGTGATTTATTAGCAATAACAATAATTCTCAAACTTTATGAGTAAATAGATCTGAGCATTAATCTGAAACTAGAGAAGAATTACAACAGCACATGCAAGCAAAGGGAAACAGGACTTCTCTGGTGGTCCCGTGGCTAAGAATCCACTTGCCAATGCAAAGGACACGTGTTCAACCCCTGGTCCAGGGAGATCCCACATGACTCAGAGCAACAAAGCCCTTGGGCCACAGCTCCTGAGCCTGCTGGGCCTAGAGCCCAT
The DNA here is from genome assembly GCF_000754665.1 of Bison bison bison. Taxonomy (NCBI): domain Eukaryota; kingdom Metazoa; phylum Chordata; class Mammalia; order Artiodactyla; family Bovidae; genus Bison; species Bison bison. The sequence continues at coordinate 12,712,480 of NW_011495082.1, forward strand.
GCCCCAGGACAGAAGCAGCCACTTCAGTGAGAAGTCTGCAAAGGGCAAGACAAAGAGTAGCCCCCACTCACTGCGACTAGAGCAAGCCGGTGTGCAGCAACAAAGACCAGCGCAGCCTTTTAAAGAAAGGAAAGGAAAACAAGAGAATCTGAAAACTGGATTCATTTGGTGCTTGATCATTGAGGTTACTCTTTCAATTTGCAAAAGGAAAAACTTAGGAATATCAAACATAAACAAACTATGAATTTGACAGCTGGAGAGCTGAATGTGTACATTAGCTGAACATTTTAAATGCTGAAGTTCTAGCACGTGTAAGTGGAAATTCAGAGGCTGGTACAAATGCACATTGAGTCATTAGAAGGTTTCTTTGCAGTCAATAAAGAAACACTAAGTCAAACACTGAAAGCTATTTTTCTGTCTCTTTTCTATTCCCATCTTTGGTTTATTCTGGCTGGTATGAGGAAAAAGAGATTAAAATGAAATAAGAGAAAAAAGTTATGGAGCATTGAGTAAGATTTGGGAGAATGGCATTGAAACATGTATAATATCATATATGAAACGAATCGCCAGTCCAAAAAAAAAAAAAATTGGGGGGTGGGGGTGGATGGGAAATAAGTCATGTTCTTTTACTAATGAAACCTACCATGTGGTATTTAATTAGAAATATAACCATTTTTAGCATATATGAATGGGACAGTCATGATGGTAGTGTGACAGATAGAAATGAACAGAATTAGACAAGCTCAAAATGTTCCTCCATCACTATTATTTAAACAATAACTTATATTTCCCAATGAAAGTATACTTAAGAATTCTCTTCAATATATAATTTTTAAGTGTGCATTGGTATGAAAGCTAAGCAGTTCTAAAATTCTTTTGTTGAAGCCGAAGAAGCAAGAGATTTATGGTTTAAAAATTAATACTTCATTATAAAATTTCACCTTTTATTGTCTTGGTTTCAGAAAAGATTAACAGAAAACAGTCAGGTTTTTCCAGAGGGAGAAATAAGGCTAAAGATTCCAAAGTGAGTAGTGAATCAAAAATTCTGGAAAGAATTATGAAAGAAAGTGAAAGTGAAATCTCTCAGGTGTGTCCGACTCTTTGCAACCCAGGGACTGTAGCCTGTACCAGGCTCCTCCATCCATGGGATTCTCCAGGCTAAGAATACTGGAGAGGGTTGCCATTTCCTCCTCCAGGGGATCTTCCTGACCCAGGGATCGAACCCTGGTCTCCCACATTGCAGGCAGACACTTAACCCTCTGAGCCACCAGGGAAGCTATTGGGCTTTCCCATGAGGCTAAGGGCAAGTTTAGTGTATTGATTTGATTAATGCATTTACATGATAGCTGACAAGTTAGCATACAGGTTCCACTGACCAATATTTATGGGAAGGGGTGAAGGGAAAGGGGTTCTGGCAGCTCCCGCCTACTATTTATGTGCTGTCCAAAGCCAGCTTTAGCAGGGGCTGTGGTGAAGGACTCCGGCTGCATTGCAAACGTCCTCTGGGCTGGCTCCCTGGGCTTGCTTTGAACTCTTGTTCATCATTATTTTATGTTGCAGCTTGTCTTTGTGTTGGTGGAAGGGAAAAGAAAAACACAGGAGGCTTGCCTTTAGGTTTTAAATCAAAGCTCTGCTCTACTGATTGTTGGAGTGGCTTTTCAAAGTGAGGACATTAAAATTCCTTGTTTCTACGGACCAGGAGCTGAGGGTTATTATTTTTTTTTAATTCTCAGTAGCAAAAAGAGCATTTTCCAATATATCTTACGTTTATCATGAAACATCCCCAGTTTTTGGTTTTCTTTTTTTTCCAATTTGATTGGCACTTGGAGAAGATAAAGCCAAGTGGATAAATGCTTTAAAAGGGGAAAAGGAACCTACAGAGAGGGTGCCAGGGGGCTTGTCTCATCATAGGATTTCAGAACCAGAAGGAACCCGGCCACTGCCCCTAACCCACCCTTTCTCCATAGTGACCCAGGAGCCAAAGACATCAGTTGCCTGACTCCTCTTCAGAAAGTCCCTAAAGGACCCCGCTACCTGGATTCCCACCCCGCCCTCTTTGCCCTGCTCTACGCTGCCTCTAGCGACAGACGGAGCAGCACCAGAGAGGGAACAGCAGAAGGCGAAGAAAAGCTAGAGAGGGTCGGAGAAACTTCTAAGGAGACAAAAAGTGAAGTGCCTAGGTCAAGACGCTGGACTATTTGCCCAAACGAGGAGACGCAGCCTGCTTGTCTCAGGCCTTGATCGCACAGAGTAATCATAGCTACTGCTGAATAACAGTGATGCTTATTTTCAACTTTGGAAAGTCAGCTAGTCCCTTCCCTCTAGCCCCCAGCCCCCCATCCCGCCTTCTGCTCTTACCCAAGGGACTGTCTTCCCTTGAGCGTTGCATGCGCTTGGGCTTGTTCTTTATAACTAACACACTTCCTCGCCTGTGTCTTAGGTGTCTCTCTCTCCTGGGTCTTAGGTGTCTCTCTCTCCTGGTGGTGGTGGTGGTTTAGTCGCTAAGTCGTGTCCGACTCTTTGAGCCCCCATGGACTGTAGC
>NW_011495082.1:12715121-12716283 GCF_000754665.1 Bison bison bison
CTGGCCCGCCGCTGCGCGCCCCTCCGCTGCCGCACTGCACAGATCCGGTGCGCGCCGGCAGGGGGAGACGTGGAGGGGTGGGGTGGAGACCCCCTAGATTTGGTCTTTGATAACGAAAGGAAAGAGACAGCAGCTTGGAGAAAGCGAGAACGCAGCTAAGGGCTTTTTGCCTCCCGCCCGCCTCCCCTAGGGAGCCGGAGAGATCGCGGCGGCAGCAAGAGCGCAGCGCCTCACCGGGCGCTCCCTCACAGTCGGGGAACCGGGAGGGCGAGCCCCCAACTCTATCCCGGGGCTGAGCCCCCCTGGAGCCCCCTGGTTCCCGCCGCCCCCACCGGGGAAAGAGAATCGGGCGCCGCGCTGCCTCGCTCAGCGCCCCGGCCGCGTGGCTTGCGGCTTATTTTCCCAGCTGGCAAGCGTCGTGCTGCAGACAAGGGAATGCCTGTGGTGAGTTGTTTATTTTGTTGAAGTTTGTGGTGGGCCAGAGGGCCGGGGTTGGGGGGATGGCGAGCGGCAGGCAGCGACCGGGACTGTTTTGTTTAGGTCTCCATCCACCTGTGTGGTATAAATCTGCCCGCCTCGGGGCGGCGGGGAGCCAGGGTGAGAAAAGCCCAGCTCTGCAAAGGCCCCTTCTTGCCACGTGCAGACCTAGAACCGCACTGGATTCCCCACTCCCGGCGTCGGCTGGATCCGCCAGATCCCGGCGAACACTGCCCCCCCACCCCACCCCCGACCTTGCTCAGTGCTGAGAACGGGGCTGGCGCCCCAAAAGGGGAGTCAGCACCCGCGACCCGGGCCCAGCTGGCCGTCGAAGTTCCTTCCCGTGTACCCCCGCTGGTTCCGTGAGGCTCACAGAGCTGGAGGCTTTGATGCGACGGGCGCTCGCGATATCAGTGGGGACTTGTTGGGGCTGTTTCCCGCAGCAAGTCGGTTCAGCGGTGTCGGGTCTGCCCGTGATTACAGTCTGGGGATCTGGGTTGGCCAGAGTTTCCCTGACTTGAAGCCGGGGGGGAGGAAGGGAGAAGGTAAGCGGTTGGCTCCCGGGGGAGCCCAGAGGAACCCCCCTCCCCTCACCTCCCCGCCACCAGGGGCTGATGGCAGACGCGGCAACGGCTGCGTTTGCCTGGAAGAAAAGCCTTAAATACATTAGCGGGCTGGTAAAGCT
>NW_011495082.1:12716383-12717131 GCF_000754665.1 Bison bison bison
GGTGGTGGTGGTTTAGTCGCTAAGTCGTGTCCGACTCTTTGAGCCCCCATGGACTGTAGCCCGCTATGCTCCTCTGTCCATGGGATTCTCCAGGCCAAGAATACTGGAGTGGGTTGCCATTTCCTTCTCCCCCGGAATCTTCCCAACCCAGGGATCGAATCCAGGCCTCCTGCATTGCAGACAGATTCTTTACCAACTGTGCTACCAGCGAATCCCCTCTCTCCCCTCGTGATTCCCAAATCGTTGTCCTAGGTTTGTCTTAAGCTATAAACTCAAACCCCTTTTAGAGGGACGGGACAAATGGCTGGATTCCTTATTTCAGCGAAACTCCAGAGGACAATACTGCCCCCCTCCCTAGTTTAGACGTATTAGGAAGACACTCAGAGGTCGTGTATGGAAAGGGAGGAAGGCATTTAGACGCCGCTGGTGGGCAGCGAGAGAAAGGGGTGGAAAGCTGGGCATCCGCGTCTGTGCGGCAAAGCGCAGAGTAGGAACCACGTGCCCACGTTCCCAGCCGCCCTGCCCTGGCGACAGCTGGCACAGCCACCGACCGGGAATAGGTTGGTGCGGGTTGGTGCAAAATGCAATGCAGCCGGCGAGGAGGGTGGCTTTGGCCGAGTGAAAGGCTCTTTGTGCCGGCCCGAGGGGTGAGGGGAACGCGGGCGAGCAAACCTGGAGGCTGGGGGTCCTGGCCCGCCGCTGCGCGCCCCTCCGCTGCCGCACTGCACAGATCCGGTGCGCGCCGGCA
>NW_011495082.1:12717231-12720143 GCF_000754665.1 Bison bison bison
CGAAGTTCCTTCCCGTGTACCCCCGCTGGTTCCGTGAGGCTCACAGAGCTGGAGGCTTTGATGCGACGGGCGCTCGCGATATCAGTGGGGACTTGTTGGGGCTGTTTCCCGCAGCAAGTCGGTTCAGCGGTGTCGGGTCTGCCCGTGATTACAGTCTGGGGATCTGGGTTGGCCAGAGTTTCCCTGACTTGAAGCCGGGGGGGAGGAAGGGAGAAGGTAAGCGGTTGGCTCCCGGGGGAGCCCAGAGGAACCCCCCTCCCCTCACCTCCCCGCCACCAGGGGCTGATGGCAGACGCGGCAACGGCTGCGTTTGCCTGGAAGAAAAGCCTTAAATACATTAGCGGGCTGGTAAAGCTTTTAAGGCCTTCTCGGGAATGAGTGGCTGGCTAATGAGAGGTTAATTTTGTTTCGAAGGGAAGGCTGCGCTGGTTTCCTGAGATAAATGGACAGGAAGCGCATTACCTCCGCGCGCTGGCAAGCGACTCCCAAATGCTTTTTGCACCTGCCGCTCTGAGCAGCGCGAGCCGCGGCTGAGCCCGCAGGGATCGCGGGGGCCAGTCGGGTTCGAGCGGGTGATGAGCCCCACGCACGCCCTGGGCCCTCTCCTTCCGGGGGCGCAGCTCTTACCCCTGGCCCTGGAAATCCTCTGTCACACCCAGGTGCTGCGTGTTCCGGAGCTCAGGGGTCCCCCGATCCCGCCAAGCCCCCTCCAGGAGCGGAAGGGTTAAGAATGATGTAAGTACGATACACAAGCCGCTCGCCGCCGGGCTGTAGGACTCCGGGCTTCTTCTCCCCGGCTTTGCTGGGGAACAGCGGGGAACCTTTCCTCTAAAATGGGTGGCACACGTCGCAGCCCTGGGTCCGATTCCTGGCTCCTCTGTCCTGGGGTGGTCTGTTAGAAGAGGGTCCTGGTAGATTTCTGGAAATGGAGATTCTGTATATTAACAGGGGACAGTTTAGACATCATGTAAAGGTTCCCGAAAAGAAACCACGTCTGTTTAGAATCCATTAATGTTGCTGGCGTGTGTTTTATTTCTACTCATTTGGCACGTTCATACTATGAGATGCTTTCCTGTGTCCCCTAATTGTACTGTTCTGGTTTCCTCTTTTCTTCCTGAAAATAAAAAGGAAGGAAGGAAGGAAGAATACAAGGGGCAAGAAACGGGGTGGATTTGTTTGAATTGTGCAAGCTGTCACGTCACGGTTTTATTTTTTATTAAAATATAAAACTTTTGTAAGTCATCGATTTTATGTTTGTGTTCTAGCTCCCTCTCCAGATTTTTCTTCGTAGAGTCTTAAAAGACTCCTTAACTTGCGGCATACTAGCTGGGGAAGTAGGTACGCTATAATTGACCAATCACCACGCTCTTGCTTCCCAAGCTGACTTCGGATCTTGTTAACAGTCCGCATGTACCCGGCGAATGTGTCAACTAACCTAATGTCCTGAAAATAAGAACCACCTTGCGGTTTAATTGTGAAAATTAACATTTTCCTCTAGCATACTGAACACTTATGCAGCAATTAAAAAATGAATTCTTAGGCGTATAAATCTTGGGCTTGTCAAATGTTTACAACAGAGGAGCAATAAAGCACCTCAAAAGAAATGAAGTTTTTCCTCTAAAGAACAATAGTTTCATTTCAGGACGCTAGGACGTGCAATGACTCGGGGGTGCCCTCTGTTGGTAAAATCTAGAGCAACCATGTACTTAAGGAGCAAGATATAGGAGGGAGAAGAGGAAAGGGAGGAAAATTATAGAAAATCAGGAGTGAAAAAACTCCTGAATTTGATCCTTAACTCTTGGTTATATGTTTTAAAGTATGGTCAATAAAGTGGGATTCTTCTTTCATAGGAGTCGAATTAAATCTTGGGTTAAGGAAGAGGAAACATTAGTCTGTTAGCAAAATGCTTTGAAAGATGCTGTTTACATTTGATTACTTTGAAAAAGAGGTTTACCAGGGTTTCATTGACTTCATTTCATTAGTAATATGTAGTAATTGCAAGAAAATCAATTTGGGGCTTAACAGTATTTACTTCACAGTATCACCTAAAAATCATATCACATAACTCCCCCCCAAAAGTCATTTCTCCAGGCAACTCTGAAGCTACTATTAAGCATATCATGGATACACACAAGACTTGGGTTATATCATGGGCAGTGAAAGGTATGTTTACCACTTGAGTCATCATAGTATGTAATAAGTAAGTAATGAAAAGTTGCAGTAAAAATAGATAGGCATCCTTCATTAGGGAGCTAGTGGTTTGTATAATTCAGAACGTGTGTAATGAGGAAGCTGGAGTGATGGAAGGTTTGCCCTCAATTATCCTGGTCCATTGACTGGCACTTTTTAACATGTGGAATACTAACATGTCCGTGGTTGATACGAAAATTCCTAAATTAGGGATTCTGAGTAATGTAGCAGGTAGAGTTGCAGACTGCGACTTGGATATAAGTTCATTTAAAATGACAGCCCACTGCCGTTTGCGGTGCTGCGGTGCTGTGCCAAATCGCTCAGTCGTGTCGGACTCTTTGCGACCCTACGGACTGTAGCTCCGCCAGGCTCTTCTGTCCAGGGGATTCTCCAGGCAAGAACACCTGAGTGTTGGAGAAAGGCAAAGACAGGACAGTATGAAGTGGCTCCTGGCCTTTGAGGCCGTTCTTGAGATTAGATACCACTTCACACCTGCTGATAACAAATTGGAACCTATCATCGACCTCATAAAACATGCTTTCCTGTATCTCTGGAAGTCTCCTTTCCCGCCAGCAATTGGTTTCCCTCTCATTTTTGGAGCCATCCCATCGCAAAAGTAGAAATGGACCTGCTATTGAATTAATTTGCTAATAGACGATGAACATTTGTGGAAAAGCCACGGAACAACAACAGATCATGGTATAAAATTACACTGCATTAAA
>NW_011495082.1:12720356-12721568 GCF_000754665.1 Bison bison bison
TTACACTGCATTAAAACTCACTATCCTCATGAATCTAACTACAGTGTAACAGAACACGTAGATGTTCCCCCTACTCTCAGAACCCCCTCCCCAACTGCTTTCAAGAAGGGAAAAATGTCAGAGTGACAGGAACACCAGCTGCCCGCGAACTCCACCAGGGAGCTGGTGGCTACCTTCCCAGGCCATCCGATTCGTTCCGAACCACGGGTCACATTCGCATTTCCAACGCGACTGGCTTTACCAAAAGTCCCGAATCGGCTCAGAAGGCGGTGGCTTTACCAAAAAAATAAAAAGACTCATTTGAAAACACCCTGATGCTGGGAAAGATTGAAGGCGGGAGAAGAAGGGGCCGACACAAGATGAGATGGTTGGATGGCATCACCGACTCGATGGACGTGGGTTTGAGTAAACTCCGGGAGCTGGTGATTGACAGGGAGGCCTGGCGTGCTGCGGTCCACGGGGTCGCAAAGACTGAGCGACTGAACTGAACGGAACTTACTTTAAAAAAAAAAGTCCACAGCGGGCTCAGAACGCGGTTCAGCAAATGCGATTGGCCTCGAAGGGATCTACCGCCGGGCGCTAGGCATAAACGCGCCCGTTTCCTCCGAGGATCCAGGGCTGTAGGGCAGGGACAGGGTCGGGGGCTGGTGATCTAAATAAATGCGTTACGGAGAGGGACGTTGAACCCGATCACTTTCCTTCTTGGAAAGGCCAAAGGCCGGCTTCTTTGTAACGACGGAGCTGCCGTCGCCCGTCTCCACTGGGCGTGGGACGATAGTACATTGCAGGAGAGGGTGGAGGGGAGCGCGGAGGCCGCAACCAGCAATAGGGAGGCTGGGCCGCAGCGCCGCAGACCGGACCGGTGGAGGGGGGGACGCGGAACTCGAATAACCCCGGGGAGGCTGGGAACAGGGGGCGGGGGCCTGGAGGGGCGGGTCCGGAGGGCGGGGCGGGCGCTTGGGGCCCTATGAGTGGCCGACTGCGTCCACAGCTCCCGCCTCCCTGCCAATGGAGCTAGAGGGGGCGGGGAGTGGCGGGGCGGGGCCGGCGCGGATTGGCGGGGCATCGGGAGGGGCGGGGCGGCAGTGCGGGGCTGAGATTGATCGAGCGTGGGGGGGCCCCGCGGCACAGAGTGATCTCGGCAGCCGGCGGCTGCGGGCCGCCGCTCGGGGCTCCGTTCGGTGCGTTTCCGCGCCCGCCGAGCCCACGCTG
>NW_011495082.1:12722225-12739985 GCF_000754665.1 Bison bison bison
TGCATGGGTGTTTTTACTGAAAGTCGGGCTGGGATCAGGTTTCCGCCGCCGCCGCCGCCGCCTCCTAGGCTGGGGAGACCAGGAGCCTGGTTGCTGCTGCCGCCCTGGAGTTGGGGGTGGCGTCGAGGCGAAGAAATGGCACCCGATGGGAAGATAATTCTACCCGTTTGAAAACCTGGGGGTTCATCTCGAAGTCACTTAAGACTTCTTTAAACTGGGATCACTTTCATATTTGCGAAAGCCCCTTTTAATTTCAGCTTTCACCCCCTCTTTGGAAAAACTTGGTGCTTTGTGGCTAGCCGCGTGTTTTGGGGGGTTCCAGGAGAGTGTGACCGATCTCTTGCCTTCGGGAACTTCCCCGGTGTAAGCAGCAGTGAGGAATCTGTTCTTAGCGAAGAAAAATCTTTTTGTCTTAGCGACGATGAGCCTTCTTGCGTGTTTTGCCTGTTTTTCTTTTTAATATCTTTTCATGAACACAATGATGTATGTCAGTTATATCTCAAGAAAGCCGGGGGGGGGGGGAATCTAGAACGCCCTTTATAAATAAGTACCATTCCTAGCAGCATATCTAGACAAAAAGTTTTTTCAGTGCCAAATTGAAAAAGACAATCTATCTTTTAGTTTGAGAGCACCTAGAGCATTAGATACGTTATCCTTTGAGATCTTTTTGTCCTGTATTTGTGGGACAACAATCACAACACTCTGATCTGGAGAATACTGAACTGTAATGCCACCCAACTGTGCCAGAGTTAATTTTTATTTATTTATTAAGTCATACCAGCGGTGTTAAAAATCCGGGAGGTCTTTTAAGTAATGGGGAAAAAATGTGACATTTGAGCAGACGACTAAATTTAGTTTTGCGTAACTTTTCATTGTGATGTAACAGCTGCATTTTAACACTGTCTCTTGTGGAAACAGACTGAAGTCTTAATAGAGAGTGTAAATAGCAAGTTTTACAATGATGAAGGTTTTTAATTAGTGATTTTAGAACCTTAGAAAATAAAGTCAGTCTGCTCACGGTTGCGTGGAAAACTTTTTATGACGTGTCAAAAAATATATTCAGGAGTGTTTTGTGTGGAAAAAAAAAAGTGTCCATAATGTCAAAGTGTAGATTTCTTGAAATGGAAATTGAGCTGGTGGGCAGGACTGTGACCCTCTTGACTGCTTAGATGTTGTTTCCTTTAGTTGCCATAGGGTCCTGTAACAGGATTGGAATGTGGTCCTTGAAGCTTTCTTCGATGGCCTCTGAAAGGCCTAAGAAGTTGGTTTAAAGGTTTAGAAAATTAAGGTGCCTGAGTTCAAGAACTTGGAATGTGAAACTCCTCTCAGTATCCTAATGTGGTCACACTGAAGTCCCCATTAGATTCGACCCAGAGTTGCTGTAGTGAGTGATATCTGTGGCTAGATTGTTGGAATGAAGCAATTAATCTGGTTTTAGGAAAGAGGGCTCCTTTGGAGAGAGTTCTTTGAAGAATGGTGCTATTGAAATGCAGGGGTTGTGTCTCCTCAGAGCAGCCAGCCTCACCTCATGCTCTTTACAGATGGGCCACCATATGTTTTATGCCCGGATCCTTATAATTTGCTTCCACACCCCAGATGGCTCTGCGTTGCACTTAATTCATTTCAGCATATCTCATTTCTTTTATTATAATCTGATGATTGGGCTGCAGATTCACTCGTGCAGGCCTGACATTGCGGAAACCGCCTTGAATGGTGAGGTCTTTATGTCTGCATCATTCATGAGAGCTCTAGACTGACAAATCCTTTAGTAAATTTCATTTACTGGGATGAAAATACGGTCACATCATAGATGGTATGATTTGAAAAAATAGATCTGTAGCTGCAGATTTTGAATTCTGCCCTTGGGAAATGAAAAGGATACTTTTATTCTTTTTTTTTTTCTTAAGCAAACCTCTACACTTCCTGAATGGAGATCCAATATGGGAGTTCCTTGCTTACTCATATACTTCATGGTTTTCTTGGCTGCATCCTTGAAATTGTTTCTGCTCTGCATTGTCTTGGCATTTTGACAGGAGGCTTACTTTACCGCCTCTTACAGGCAAAGTGTGCATTGTCATTATAAATTCATGAAGCCTGGATATTTCTGGGTGTATGCTGCAAATTAGTCATTATATACAGGAGCCTGTGATGGGGCTGAAACTGCTGACCCACATGCACTTTCTCTCTGGTTAGCCCTCCAACATCCCACCGTCTCTATTCAAAAAGTCTGTTAGAAACCTCATCCAAAACAAAGGAATCCAAGGAACTGTGTTTTGTGTGAGATTTCTCAAAGGAATCAGCACCTACCTGCTATGAAAAAGGGTGTGGGGAAGGGAGGAAGGGAACAAAAAAGAATCTGGGAGTCTAGATTCTGCTTTTTCTTTCTAAACAGTTGCATCTGCATTTCCATGCTGGTCTTACTTTTGATATTTTTATGACTATTTGAAATAATTATAAGTAAGTGTACGCTCGGCTAGATTTTATAGACCATAAAAAGAACAGAATAGGCCCTGCAAGTTTAGCGGAAAGTTCTTGTGTTGTCATTTATGTGTTGTCCAAAAGCTGTTCGTTACTGAATGAGCCTTGGTTCATATATTTATTTTCTTGTTTACTGCTTGCTATGAATCTGATTTTAAAAGAAAAAGAGAAAAGATGTTGCTGTTCCTGAAGTGTGTGTGTGTGTGTGTGTGTGTGTGTTTAAGCTATCAAGTACTGTCTTGAGAATCAGAAATTTTGTTGGGGGAATGAAAATGAGATTTGAGGAAAGGCACATGTCCTGGGCTTCATGCTGGCAGTTTACAGTCCAGCCAGGTCACGGCCTTTAGTGTCCCTTTGTCTTGATTTTCCCATCTGTAAAATGGCTTTAATACCACTTTGGGGGTTGTTGGCTGGTTTTATTTTTTTGTTTCCACTTTTGCCTTTTTGAGTAAAAACAGTTGAAAGATGATTTGATCTACTTTGTAGAGAGGAATTCTATAAATACTAGAGCTGCTTTTGTCAACTTTGGAATGAGAAAACATGAAAGAGACCAAATGCATAAAGATGCATCTGTGATTTTTATTTAGTGCCTTTAACAGCTGTAAATTCACAGCTCCAAAATATTAAAATATTTTAATCTTCTCTTTTCCTTGTGTTAAGTCAGATATCCAGTCTTGACTACATTTTCCCTTTTTGGTTTTGGAAACTTAGGGATGGTTGGGGGAGTGCCTTACGAGGTTGTCATCGACTCCTCGTTTCCCCAGCTGATGCCAGGAACAAAGATTACAGGCTATTTCACTCATTTAAAAGCAGTTTACTACTGAAAAGACTAAAATATCTTTCTACGATGATTATTAGAGTTAGTTTTAAGTCTTTATCAGATAATGTCCTAAATCTTGATATCATCCTGAAGTTTTGTTATGCCTAAATCTTGAATAATTACACATTTAATAATACTCTACTGACTGATGCACCCCCCTCGGATATTTCATGCCTAGAAAAGATCACAGAATTTACTTTCGAACAACCTATTCATTTCTCAGATGAGGAACCTGACTTGAGATTGAGGCTCCTCCATAGTTGAGGTACCTATAAAGAATGTGCAGGTAACACAAATAACGTGTTACAGTTCATTTCTATAAAATTTGAGGTGGACAATAAAGAAAATTGTTTTTCTTTTCCGTGTTTCTGGTGTTCTCCTTTTAAGGAATACAATATTAAACTGATTAGTATACACACTGACCTAGTATTGGCAGTTCATTGTGGGTTTTGTGCTTTGAGAGATTTTACAAACTTTTGTATAAAAAGCTAGGAGCAAACCATAATTTGAAAACTTACTGTTTAAATAGTAGGGCAGTAATCGTGTGATTTTTCATTACTTTATGTTAGCTTTGCTTAAATCATTAAGTTTATGTGACTCATTGATTTAAGGGGGAAAAGTAGTTTTATATATACTCAAAGAATTCTGTCTCTGGTTCTGTTTCTAGAAAAAAACATGGTTGGTGGGATCACCTGTCAGTGTTGTGTACATTTTGAGTTAGCATACTTTTACTGTGAACTGTTGAGGAGCTAGAATCCTGGGGGATTGATGTTATGGGATAGTGAATACCTAGCTTGGTCAAATCAGCCACTCTATTTTTTTAAACGATCATTTACACTTTGTAGAAACCAAGGGATTATGTGTGTTAATTTATATGCAATTTGTTGGTAAATATTTCTCAAGAAAGACAGAATAACTTAGTACCTGGATTTTTTCCTGATATTCTTGCCCTGTACTAGAGTGGAATCAGGTAAAGGTGTTTTAACTAATCACGCTATAATTTAGGAGTTTCCCCTCCCTGAAGTGTGCAGGCTTTACTCATGGTTTTGTGTACAGACTGTGCTTTTCAAAGCAAATTACTTACGCAGTTTTCAAAATCAAAACAAAGTTCACATCTTTGACTTGGCCTTAGAGCCAAGGGATCTTTCTCAAAATCTAGAAACCAGAGCAAAGTTGATAAAATATTTCCTTTATCGTTCCCTTGTAGTTTAGCCTAAGAACACCTGACTAAACTCCTGTTCACTCGCAGTGGCCCGCGCTTTAGTTGTTAAGTTAACCAGCTGCATGCAGTGGTTCTTCCAGTGGCTTACTTTGTGAGAGACCAAGAAGCCACAATGCAACCCTATTTCTGAAGGCCTTCTTAAAATAGGAGTATAGGAAATAGAACAAACAGTTCCCAGGGGAGAATGTCCTTTTCTCATGCAGCTCAGAAAGTTGTGAAGCCTTTTAAAAACATTCGGCTTAATCGTCTTTCTCCTAGGTGACTGCCAGCAGCCAGCCCAGTGTCGAATCCAGAAATGCACCACGGACTTTGTGTCCCTGACCTCACACCTGAACTCTGCCGTCGATGGCTTTGACTCTGAGTTCTGCAAGGCTCTGCGCGCCTATGCTGGCTGCACCCAGCGGACTTCCAAAGCCTGCCGTGGTAACCTAGTGTACCATTCTGCTGTGCTGGGTATCAGCGACCTCATGAGCCAGAGAAACTGTTCCAAGGATGGACCCACATCATCTACCAACCCAGAAGTGACCCATGACCCTTGTAACTATCACAGCCACGCGGGAGCCAGAGAACACAGGGGCGGGGACCAGAACCCTCCCAATTACCTTTTCTGTGGCTTGTTCGGAGACCCTCACCTTAGAACTTTCAAGGATCACTTCCAGACATGCAAAGTGGAAGGTGCTTGGCCACTCATAGACAATAATTATCTTTCAGTTCAAGTGACGAACGTGCCCGTGGTCCCTGGATCTAGTGCTACTGCGACAAATAAGGCAAGTGTACTTTTTTTTTCCTTCTTCTTTCCTTCTGTAACTTTCAGATGTTTGATTCTTCAGACGACTGGAACTTCTGTTGGCCAGCTCGGCACAGAAGGTGGATAAAGGATTAAATGAAAGTTACTTGGTAAAAAAAAAATTTTCTCACTGGAATTCTTGTAGGTCTAAGTTTAAATAGGCAATGATATGAAAAATAAAAAGGAAACAGTGAAGTTGGGTTCTCTAGGGAAAAGGCAGGCCTGTTTAATGAAAAAAAAAAGTTCTTTTTTTCCAGTGATGTCATTTTTGAGTGCAGATGTGTGTGGCTCTTGAAGAAATCCACGTTCAGATTTATCAGATGACTGCAGTGGGTGTTCTGAACAAAGAACGCCGTGAAACCTAAGAGAGCGACTCATCAGGAAACCTTATTGGAAACTTGGAAGCTATAGTAAAATGTGGTGACCAGGGAAGTTAAGAAGTGGATTTTGCAGAGCAGTAATACCTAATTCTGTGTAACCTCAGGATAAAATTTAAGTCAACCAGAGGGGAAAACTGACAAAATTAAGCTTACCGGGTCTAGCTGCCATTGTCTGTGGTTGGTGTTTGTTCATTTTAAAGAAACTGATACTGATAAGGGAGCCTCAAAGCCAGCATTAAGGCACCAGAGTCTTAGTGCAAACAGGTGGCAAGGAGCTGTGACTGGGTTTCCAGTTGTCAGGCCAAACTGATTCAGGCGTTAGTAAACAGAGGTCCAAAAGGGTTTTCCACAAAAGTGGTGTCCCAGGGCTTCCCTGGTGGCTCAGTGGTGAAGAAGAACCCACCTGCCAGTGCACGGGACACGGGCTCAGTCCCTGGTCCAGGAAGATCCCACATGCCTCCAGACTACTAAGCTCATGCACCATATCTACTGAGTCAGAGCTCTAGAGCCTGTGTCCCCCAACGAGAGAAGCCACCACAATGAGAGGCCTCACAACTGGAGATGACCACCCCCCACTCTGGGCATCTGGAGAAGGCCTGCAGATAGCAAGGAAGACCCATAAACAAATTTTCTCAAATGTTTCTAGTGTTAAAAAAAGTGTAACAACAAGGAACCAGCTCCTTGGCTATCTTCTCCAACTATAAAATCGCACATACAGGTTTTCTTATTTTGTATCATTTCATTTTGTTTATTGTAGCTTTTCATCAGTTGGGTTAGATTAAAATGTAATTGACAGCTAGCACGCTTTTATAATACTTAAGGACTGTTCTCTTGATTCCAGGCCTTGCCTCCAAACATATGTAGCATAGTTTTTTAAGTGAATTTAAATTATTTAACTTGGCATTTTGTGGAGGGAATTTTAGCACACTTCCAGAGACTGTATGGAGACACCCTGGGGTGTCACAAATCTAAGATTAGAAGTCATCACCCTGAACAAGGGAGACTATACATTGGTCTAGACATCTTAGGGGAACTTAAAACTATTTACACTTCAATTCCCAATAAAACCCAAGGTTGCCTTTCCAAACCTTATGTCTCAAAAAAACTTTTCTTCCTCTGGATTTTGCAAGTAGATAATTTTTCCTGTCTGTATATTACAATATGTATTTGCTATATGTTATAACGTTGATAGCTGCAAAGTCGTAAGGTAAGCAATGAGCAACAATTCATCATTGCAGACTCAAAGGGCATAAAACCTGGTAATAGTTTTTGAAAAGACATGGCACTGAAAATTCAAGAAGGCAATTCCATTGAAAATGCAGAAAATCATCAATTTTGCAGATAATTGAGGGCTTGGAAGGGTAGCTTTCACACGATACTTTTGAGATTCATAAGTGCTGTGTGCATGGGAAAATTTACAGTTGACCCTTGGACAACGTGGGTTTGAACCCAGCCAGTCCACATATGTGGATTTTTTTCAGTAGTAAATGCTACAGTACTACGTGATCCCTGCTTGGGTGAATCGGGTACAGAACCCTGTATACAGAGGGTTAGCTATAACGTTATATGTGGATTTTCAACTGCCCAGGGGTCATTGCAACTAACTCCCCTGTTGTTCAGGGGTCAGCTATATTGTTTCTTTCACAAGCCCAGAGTTTTATTTTCCAAGCCTTCTATCCAGTCACATGTCACTTCTGTTTGGTGTTCAGCCTTTCAAAAATGTACTTTTTACTGATCGTGTTGAAAATATCTGGGGACAGCTGGTTGCCTTATAAGTACGCATAGTATATGAATGAGACAGTTGACATTGAAGTACTTTAGATCATTCTATTTCAGTTGTGGTTGAACCTATCATAGTTTTTAGCAAATAACGTAAGTACAATTTGTTTTCTCCCTCACTTTGGTGAGGATCAAAGGTTTTACCCTTTCTAGAAAGGAGGGAAAAGTTATCTATCTTTTAACATAAATTCAAGCAGACAATGAGAATGTTTGGTCTTTAATTGCCCTATGGGAAAGTATTCCCCCCACATCTGGTGACCATGCTGTTCAGCAACAAATTACTCTATGGCTTCATGACCTCCAGTGCTTGTTTTTTTTTTTTTCTTTTCTCTTTTTGTAACTCTCTCCAAAGCCGCCCAAAAGCGTGTGAAGATTACTGTTTGAGGGCCTGTCTCCGTGTTGGTATGACCTCTGCTGGTGAAGCCAAACAAAGACCTAAAATCTTGCACTGCAATTCCTTCTGCTGTACCGAGGACCAAAATAAAACTTTTTAAAAATTTCTAAGCAGTGAAAACAATCCACTCCAGTATTCACGCCTGGAGAATCCCATGGACAGAGAAACCTGGTGGGTTACTGTCTATGGGGTCCCATAGACTCGGACATGATTGAGTGGCTAACACACACACATACACACACACACACACACACACACACACACACACACACACACCATGAAAAAAATGTGATGCTGAAACTATTGTGTCTAAGCAGCCATTCATTCCACCATCCTCAGCACAAAAGTAAAGCACTGGACTCAGGTATTTGGCTCAGGCAACTCAGTCCTGGGGCCGTGGGCTTCCTGAGCAGGCCATCATCTTCAAGGCTGCCTTTGTGAGCTCTGCCTGCCCCCTGAACACCCAGGTTTCCCTCATCACAGAAAGACAAAGCTTAGGGGGGAAAGAAATCTAAACAACAGAGGGAAAGAAAACGAAGTCATCTCTGGTCAGTTCAGTTCAGTTCAGTCACTCAGTCATGTCTGACTCTTTGCAACCCCACGGACCACAGCACACCAGGCCTCCCTGTCCATCACCCACTCCTGGAGTCTACTCAAACTCATGTCCATTGAGTCGGGGATGCCACCCAGCCATCTCATCCTCTGTTGTCCGCTTCTCCTCCTGCTAGCTAAGCCTTTCTTCACCAGGCCTGCAGTGCTTGATGGTGTGGTCTCATCTCCCCTGGTCCACGTCCTCTCCCCCTTCCCAGCTGTGCACAGGTACACCTTCTCAGGGCCAAGGCTCCGGGCTGTGCCCTGCGCCAGCCTGTCTGGTTCCCTCCCTTCCCCAGAGTCTGTGTGCTTGGCCACCTGGCTAGCTCGATGCGCTCCTAAAGGGGACACCAGGGCTGTTTCCCCCCTCCCCACCCCGGGGGCTGCCAGGGCTCCTCGGCACACCTGCACACACCTCTGCTAAGATGCGTGTCCACTCTGGGCCACCTTCCCCATCTTTGTCTACAAGAGGCGGGCAGCTTCAGACCTGCAAATGCTCTGCAGAAAAGATATGAGAGAGGGGATGGGCTGAGAACGGGCAGGGTTGGTTCTGTGGGAAGGAGCACTGTTTATGTGTTTGGGGCTCCAGGGGGATACAGCGCTGTCTTCTCTCGTGATCCTCACACAGATAAACAAGCAGATCATCCGTGGAGGGTGCTGGGCAGCGTACCTTCTCTTCCACGTTCTCTTTGCCCACCCCTCAGTCTCAGCTTCATGTTGTGTAACTATGTATCCCTGTTTATGTGGATCTAAGAAGGAATTGCATACGCCATGATTGCAAAAGGCAATTTTGGTGTGAATTATTTCATAAAAAGATTTTGCCCTTCACAAATGGAGTCCTAGTAGCATGTATGAAAATCTCCAATCTCTCAGGTGCATTTAAAATGATTTCCTTTTCCCTAAAATTTCAAGGATGCATTTATTACACATCTAAACAAGGGTCTTTCCTTGTAGCTCAGTTGGTAGAGAATCTGCCTGCAATGCAAGAGACCAGGGTTTGATCCCTGGGTCGGGAAGATCCCCTGGAGAAGGAAATGGCAACCTATTCCAGTGTTCTTGCCTAGAGAATCCCATGGACAGAGGAGCCTGACGAGCTACAGTCCATGGGGTCGCAAGAGTCGGACATGACTAAGCAACTAAACCACCAAACAGTGGCCGTACTTTTAACAATTATTTTATACAAATAACTTGTGTACTTTTGCTTTGTCTTTCAAA
Source organism: Bison bison bison (assembly GCF_000754665.1). Taxonomy (NCBI): domain Eukaryota; kingdom Metazoa; phylum Chordata; class Mammalia; order Artiodactyla; family Bovidae; genus Bison; species Bison bison. The sequence continues at coordinate 12,731,892 of NW_011495082.1, forward strand.
CCTTTCCTTTCAATGTAATCATATCCTTTCTTCAACATTCTAGCTTGCTTATCCTATTCTTCAAAGTCAGGGAAACAACATTGCAAGTAGGAGGGGATATTGAGATGACAGCCAGTCCTTTATAGATCTTCAGACCCTTCTATACTGCATCCGTTAATGAGAGAAGGTGGTTTACCTTCAGGCAGTTTGGTTTTGGGGAGGTGTGTTCCTTGTGCTTAACCAAGCCAGGCGAGTGGACACTCAGGTGCTTCGTACGTCCTTGCCGCTGCCCCAGGCCACCCGCTGTGGTAACCCATGGGCAGCAGGACTCTGTGCCTATCCAAAGCACGAGAAGAGAGCCTGTCTTTCAAAGTCCATAAATATCTGTACTTCTGGAGCTGTGGCTACTTGCTGAGAGATTTTCCTGGAAATCACCACTGGCTGATGATACTGGAGATACAGGAAGTCTTGAGTTCCTGGGCTCCATTCTCGCTGGCTGCCCACAGTGTTCCCTGGTGATAAAATGTCCTCCTCTTGTAGGGTCCTGGAGCACGAGTTGGGTCCTCTCCTGCTTTTGATGCCCCTTAGCATGCCCTGTTGTTCAGCAGGAGAATGTGGGCATGTAAACCAATGTTCTGGGTCATTCTCTGTTGGTTATAAAGTCAGAGCCAGATGTGCCTCTGTTGCAAAGCCTTCCAAGGATCGATTTTTTTTTTTTTTAGGCATATCTCTGGATCAGGCTTTGGGAATCTGTCCTCTTTTGACCGTAAGCCTAGTGGATTTTTTTTGTAGCTAAGTTTTTGTAACCAGTTATGTTTTTAGTATCTTTATGGAGACTCTGTGAGCTGCACAGTGGTGATCATTCTTATTTTTGTCCACTAAGGAAGATGCCTCATCCTCTTGTGTACAGAATTAGGTTTTGAATACAGGGACACTGTCCTTGCATGCAGCACTGTTACAGAGGCAATACACTATTTGAGAATATAGATTCCTTCTGGGAGCACACAAGTTGCCTTGCAGATTCATTGTAACTAACCCTTAAAATCTGAGATTGTTCTTTGTTATGATTATCTGTTATGATTATACAGATAACTCTTGCCATCTTTAACTTTTGCATCTCGTCCTGGTCCTCCTTGTTGTGCAGAAATGTCTTAAAAATTACAAAAAGTTGCAAGATATATTGAGCTATATTGTTGAGATATATTGTAGAACAGATGGGAAAGAAGTTTGCAGTTGTATAGCTCCCTGCGCAGTATACTGTGTTCATTTGTCTGATAAAATGTACTATTTAGTGTTGCATTGGAAACCCCAAGCATTGACGGGCCTATCGTGTCTGGGAGATGCCGAGGTGAATGTAGTCTCTGCCTTAGTCTAAGCTCATAACTAAACTTTGCTGCCTTCATGTCATGGAGAATTGTGGGGTTTGTGTCGGGGGGTAGGGGAAAGCCGTTTTTAGGGTTTCTTTTCAGAACACTGGGGGCCCATGCTATAGGCTGGTTCCAAGTGCTGCAAGTTGCCTCCGGGGGTCAGGACCAGGAGGCTGGGCCTGAGAGATGGGCAGCTGTACCTTGGACATAACCCTGCCCACCAGCCACTGTCGCTGGTCAGTGTTCTCGCTCCCAGGACTTGGTACCGTCTCCCTTTTCACATCCCACCGTCAAGGTGGTCCCTCACCTACACCCACATTTCCTCACTCCTCTGAAATACCCTAGCAGGGTCTGGAACCCTGGTTGCTGTTGTTGAAAGGTAGTTGCTTTTTAATACCCAAAAGCTTGCTAGGGTAGTTGAGCATCAGAATCACCAGTTCTTAGTTAAGTTGATTTTTCAGGGTTCTGTCTCATCTTTAAGACTCATAAAAGCATGTCTTGGATAATCCTTATCCTCCCTGAATTTCTTTATTGTAGAGACAATATTAAAAGAAGAGTTTCTAGAAGAACAGACACCAGCTACAGTTGTTCCAGGTGGTGGTATTCCTGTTGGCCCTTTTCTGCTTCCTGCATAGCTCTGGTTTGTACTGGATTTTAAGGTCTTAGGCCCAGAAACTTTCACCTTCGTTTCATATAGTTTTCAGCAGACTGCCTGGGGGTGATTATATTTGGGCAAAGGAAGCAGAAGAAAAGGGGGCGACATTCTTAGCTCCATAATGTACCCTTAATGTGAATGATCATTTTGTGGGATGAAAACAGGCCTACCTGGCTTATTCTTTAGGCCATACTTGAACAAGATCTGCCTTCATTTTGTCCGTACAGATTGCATGTACTCTGGGTAGGTAGGCCTCTGTCTTCTCTCTGTTCCCTGGAAGGAAGAAATACATAAGGTGGTCAGTGAAAACTGTCTAAAAATGTATAAAATTTGTCTCTGTATACCTTGTCAGTTTTACATTTCGAATCTCTGCGTGTGCCAGTGTCTCCGTCCCAGACGTGGTTTGGAAGAGTGAAAAGGACCTTCCGAATCCCCCCTGTGTAAGTGACAGTAACCCAGCGCCTGCCTGAGCCAGCCAGAATTCCCTCCGAGTGCTCTGGGCCTTTGCTACTTTAAAACAAACCCACCGTCCTCCATAGTTTGAACCAGAGGCGCCCAGCCAAGTCTGATACACAGCTGAGCGTTAGAACTTGTTTTTCTGTCACATTTCCAAATGTCTCTCTCTGCCCTGTTAAATTTTCTTTGAGTCAACATTTTGAGAGGAAGGGGCAAGCAGGAAACATTGGATGGTTGGTATTTTTTTTTTTTTTGGTTGTTGGCTTCAATTAATGCTAACCAAACAGTTTCTGCCCCTGCGGAATGTGGCATGTAAAAAGAGTCATACCTACAGTGTCGAACAATGAAGCTGCTACCTTACCCGTTTCGTCTTTATTTGTTTTGACTGCAAGTAGAACTTGCTCTTCCACTGGTTTGGATTTTGTGTTCTCCTGGGTGGGGTAACTTCAGGACTTCTTAAGCTGCTCAGCTTGTCCTAAGTATAACAAGAATAGCCAGCCGCACACATCTAAGATGCAGAATTTAACGGGGGAGCCTTGCAGTGAAAACCCATTGCTGTTGGGTCTAGAAAGAACTTCAGATGAAATTGGGTCTCTGCAGAGGGGAGCTCAGTATGTCCAAGTGAGCTGGTTCTTTTAGGAGTCGGAGCCCAGAGAACCTTAGCTCCTGCTGGTGGGGTTGTCTCAGTGCTGGAGCTGACTGTGTACACTGGATAGGCTTAATGTGACAGCATTTAAAGACCAACTTCTCATCTGCTCTGCATGTGCCCCTGAAAAGGGTGTCAGTGTTTGCTCTTTCCTTTTTAAAGGTGTGAGTACACACACAAGCACACGTGTGTGTTTATGTGGGGTCCATGCCTTCCCCGCTCCCTGCCTCAGGAAAATGAAGACAGAAGGATATTGTTTTGGAACTTTCCAGTTAACTGGCTTCTTGGAATATATGGTCACCACCTCTAACCACCTTGTTCCTGACTGGGCTTTGCTTTTTTTGTTGTTGTTGTTAATAGCCCTGGGAACCTGAAACTGACCCTAGAAGTGACAGAATGTGAGTGTATTGAGACCTTTAAGCCCTTTTGCTTTTTAAATTACCTCCCCCAACTGAAAACCGATCAAAGGGGCTGTGATTTCCTGATAATCCCCGTCGGTTTGGGAAACAGCTGTGCTGAACCTCAGCCCAGAGTGTTCACCCGGGGTGCTGCGAGAGCCTGGGGATCTGTGTGCCTCCTCCCACCTCCACCCCATTAGGAGGGAGATCCCAGAAAGCCAGACCTGCCGGGACAGATTCCTACCCCTGAGTGACTGCAGTAATTTTAGCCTCTGGTCCAAAGCGCAGCAGCTTCCCTGGTGGCTCAGAGGGTAAAGCGTCTGCCTGCGATGTGGGAGACCTGGGTTCGATCCCTGGGTCAGGAATATCCCCTAAAGAAGGAAATGTCAACCCACTCCGGTATTCTTGCCTGGAAAATTCCATGGACAGAGGAGCCTGGTAGACTCCAGTCCATGGGGTCACAAAGAGTCGGACATGACTGAGCAACTTCACTTTCACTTTTCCAAAGCGTAGCGGCAGCCTCGGCCTGAAGTACTGTCCCCACGCGCCTGACTTCCCATCTAGAAGTCTAGCGAGGGCCTCCTCACAGTGCAGAGAGCAGGCACAACAAGCAAGAAGGTCCCCCTGGAGTTCTCCGGGTGCCGGGAAGGCCAAGGCACCCCAGGCCTCCCCTCCTCCCTGTAAACTCTGCACCTTGTGCCTCTGGCCTGTACAAGGAAGCTGGCCCATTTCCCTCTGAGCCTATTTATGCTTCCAGCCTTCCTTGTTTTAAATGTACAAAAATCGCTCTTTGGATGTCAACTTTTTTTTTTTTTTGGTCTGTCGCTTTTATGTATCATCCTGGGCCTGCTTCTCTCTCTCTCTCCCCCCTTCTCCCTCTCTCTCTGTTTCTCTCTCTCTTGCATGCTGTTTCCAGCCACGGAGCTTAATGCTCCCCCCTGGACCACCCTAGCAGCCTCAACTGTGGGTGTCCTTCTCCTCTGGTTTGGTTTCTTCTTTCTCCAGCTGCTGCCAAGATCCCCTCCAGCAGCCAAGGCAGCCCTTGTTCCTGCATGTATTACCTAGGGCAACCCTAAGAATAAATAAGTCTGATCCATTCTGTGTCTCTGGAATCCTGTGAGTGCTGCTACCGCAGAGCTCGGTGGAAAGAAACTCGAGAGGACAGAGAAACCTATTTGGGTATCTTTAGGAGGCTGTAGATTTTTGTAGTCTCATTCAAGCCTGAAAAGGAATCTAGAGGGAAATTTCTTCTGCCACCCTCCTCTGAAACTCATGTACCACTTTCTTCCTGTTAGCTATCTTGTCCTGGCCCAGTGAAGTGACTTAAACTGTGCTTTTGTAGATGTTGAATTCAGACTTCCTGTAGGTAGATAGCTGATGCTAGGCTGAGTTGCAATGGTAAAGTTACACTTGTTTCATTGAGTTCATGCCTTCCTGGCAGATTTTTTTTGTTTTTTGTTTTGTTTTTTTTTTTTAGTTTTTCAGGAAAATGATCAACGACATCAATTACTGACCTCCTTAAGTATGGTCCATGTACTCTCCAGAAAGTTATTCTAGACGGATATGCTTTTATTTCCTACCTCATAAAAAGGAGCGAAAGCCAGAGTTCTCCGCAGCCTAACCGAGATCCTTCCTTAGTGCTTCGGAGCTTCCTAGTCTCGGACTTCTCAACATTGAGAAACATTGGCCCACTCGAGTTAAGATGATGTGTTTTAGAGCTGGCGATAGAGCATGTGCGTTTATTTCTTTGAAACACACGCGCTCGTAGGAATGATCTTTGTGTTCAGCTCTGAGGACTAAGCAGAGGCTGTATGCCGCTGACCTGGTGAGAGCAAAGGCCATGGGCACAGCGTTCTCTGATTTCTCCCACAGTCATCTGTTTTTTCAACCTATAATTGCACCCAGAGGATCTGAGGAAGTAGACACATCACCTAATTACATGAAATAAAATTAATTTTAGCTTTCTTAACGCAAGCAGAATTTTAACTGGATACCTGTCAACATTGGGTTTCCCTGTGTTCCAGGCTGATTTCCTGTGATTTTCAGTTTGATTTGCTGGCCCATCTTAACCCGAGAGCTGGAGCCCCTTGTCTATAAAAGTCCCAGTTCTGGTATTAAGAGAATTCCAGTAAGGTCCCACACATGCAGTGCCAAATGGTCTGATTTAAACCCCGATAAACATTTCTTCCAAAGAATGATAAGCACAAATAGCTCAGGGCACAGCCTGTGGGGAATTCTGCTGTTTGAAAACCTCCTCACAGCACTGTGCAAGGCTGTTGAGCTTGGAGAAGCTCTGTGCATTGGCAAGGCAGTGCCTGGTTCTGTGGGTGACCTTTCTTTCATTTAGTTCATTTTTATTTTTATTTTTTTTCCTGATGGAAAGGAGAGGCAGGTGCCTCTCAGTGTTGGCATTTCACAGCAAACCCTAAATCCTTTTTGCCTTTCTCATGTGGAAAGGTTGATTTGTAGCTGCTGTCTTGCTTCTCCTAAGAGACCCTGTAGGTGGTAAAGATCTCAGGGAGTGAAACATTAAAAATGAATGAGGAGACTGGAGTAGTGTTGTCTGAGGTGGGGGTTGGGAGGAGCTGGGCGGGGAAGGTTTAACAAAAGGCATTGATGTTTTAAATGCACAGAAATGCCATCCATCAATAATAAATGGTGTGGCATAGAACAGATGTGCCAAATTGAGTTATTACAGCATATGGATCAGTTCGTAGAGGGGGGAAAAGTAAAGAGCATAGCTGTTTTTAAATTATCTGTTTAAAAGCTTTAGAATACAATTTTGAATGTCCTATTGTGACCCTCTGATAGCTGCTAGCTGGGAATAGAAAACGTGTGGAATTTCCAAACATTTCCATTAACATTTGAGTTTTTTAAAGGAAGAATTACTGAGAGAGAATAAATTTTATTTAATTTTTCTGAAAAGGAGGATATAATTGGAAAATGAATTTCTGGCCCGTTCTGGTTAAGTGCTTGCTTTTTAAGACCTCAGGTTGCAATTGTATAAGGGATGAAAAAAACTTATACAACTTGTCAGGGACTGTTTCCTAGTGTTTTCTACATTTCCATTGCTTATTATCTCTAGGTACCTCTTCAATATCTACTTAAACTACAGAGGACCACTCAGGAAACCTCTCATTCATTACCCTCAACATCTTGATTCAAGGGCTGATTCTATACATAGACTCTGAGAGCAAATTATCTCACCTAAAAGAGAAACAACTAGAGAAACATCAACTTCCTTGTCTTGTAGAGAAAGTCACTCCTAGGAAATTCGACAGATAGACAAAAATGCATTAGGTAAACTGGAATATTTTGTGAGTGTAGACAGTAACACAGAGGTTAAGCTTTAAGTTTCACCTATCTTCCAGAGGTGTGGGAGTTACCTGTTGGTGTCACAGGTAGAGCAGCGGAGAGTAAGGTGAGAGGCATTTGAAATGACTCCTGAGTTGGAATTGGTGTTTTTAATGAAAACAGCGGAGACTTGGTGAGACAGGGAACTATTCCATTCATGTTAATATTGACCCTTGCTTGCCTTTGTTGGAAACTTGTTTGGAATTGGATCTCTCTGCTGTGTTGTCCCAACAAAACTAATTCCTCTGTGTTTTTCCTAAGGCGAACTGAAAAGTCCTAAATTGTCACAAATAAGGCCAAGTTGGTTTAAATTTGAGGTTTGTTAGGTTGGAAGGACAAATGGCTTAGCTGTTGTAGAAGAATTCAGTTACTCTGAGCGTGGATGCTCTGGTTGAAAATGAGGACAGCGGCTGTATGCGAAGTCTGTTACTCTTACTGTAGCCATCTGTATTAACTTGCAGTCCAGTCAGGTGCAGAATTTACTTGAATTAATCTTTTCACCTCCAAGAGATCCCAGCTTGCCTCTAAAAAGCACTTGTCAAACTGTCTTTAGAGTCACCAAATAAATCTATTTTATAGTCCCATTAGATATCTAGCTCGAAAAATCCCACTCGCTCTGGAAGGTCGTATGGTTGGATGCACAGCAAATTTCCTGAAATCATCTCTGGTACACCTCCTTCAGGTTGTTAGGAAGGTGTTGAAACGTGAGAAGGCTGGTCATGAAATTAAATTGTGGCTCAGAGTAATTAGGCAGGGAGAACACCAGGCATTCTCACAGTGCATTGTCTGGCTTTTGGTTGCAGCTGCAAACAACGGATATGAATTTAACCAGTTGCTGCAGCCACAGCTGGTTCGGATCTGGCTTTACAACTGGCTGAAGTGAAATGAAATGGCTGGAAAATTCCAGTCAAGTAACACCAGTGGGAACATGTGGAATTAAATAGCATGAGCAAATGCTGGCTGAGCCAGGGGGAAAGCCTTCAGACACAAACCTGAGGGTGGCTGGGAGGGCTTGTAGGGAGAAGGGTGGGGAGGGAGGCCCTCGTGGCCTTTTTAACAAGGGTCTATTGTTTTGATTAGTCCCCTTGCAGGAGGTGGCCGTTTGCCTCCATCCAGAGTAATTTGTAGAGTGTTTGGCCTGTCTCCCTTCCTCCTTGACTGAAGTCACCTGATACTTTTTTCTTTTTTTCAAGAAGAAAGCATAATAAGCCATTACCTCACTTACAGACAATAACTCAA
>NW_011495082.1:12740085-12745727 GCF_000754665.1 Bison bison bison
GGACCATTTTCCCACCTTGTGTGATCCAGAAGCCCGTATCTGTCTTAGCATCTTTCTATCCCCTGTAGCAGAGATGTCGAGGATGTTAGAGGTGAAGGTGCTCAGAGTGGTTTTTTTTTTTTTTCTAAGTACTGTTCTAATTAAGGAAAGAAAGTAAGTTCACCAAAGGGAAGTTTTTATATTATCAGATTTTTTTTTTTCCTCCATGAATTTTCTGCTTAATTTGGAGAGTTGAGAGTTGACTGGGGAACAGATTTCTGAGAAGCTGAAGGGCCAGCATGCTCTTTGGGGAAAACATTTGCTGTAACTAGGTTTAGGGTATTTATTCCCTGCCAGTGCTTGGGAGCGCACTTGCCAAGTGCTTTCGTGGTCCCAAAGATTAGCCGGTCATGTGAAGCGTTTGATTAACAGACTTAGAGAATCTTTTCTGAGGCACGTGGTTGATCGCTGTTGCTGGGCTGGCCCCCTCTTCAGCTTTCTGTCTCTTCCCTGAGTGTGTGTGTATAGCTCAGTTGGTAGTGATGAGTCATAGGATATTGTTTTAGAGTCCAAGGGAGAAACTTTTTAGAAATCACAGTTCTGGTAGGTTTATTATTAATGAAGCCACTTAGAGCGTCTGCATAACTCAGAAAGGAATCTTCTTTTTTTCTCAGAGCTATCTACCACAACTCATCTGTCTTTGGAAGGAGACAGGATACACATGATCAATAAAACTTGCCTATATCCCAACAACAACATTTTTCTGTCTTAGGAAAATGAAATTCTTTTGCTGATACACACTCTCTGGATCTGTGTCAGTTTTTCATTCTAAATACGTAGGTCTTTGGGACTCCCCTGGCTGTCTAGTGGTTAAGACTTCTTCACCTTCCCGTGTAGAGGAGTGCAGGTTTGATCCCTGGTGAGAGGGCTAAGATCCCACCTGCCTCATGGCCAAAAAAAAAACAAAAACAAAAACACAAGACTGAAACAATATCATAACAAATTCAATAAAGACTTTTAAAAAATGGTCCACATCAGAATGAATACACGTATATGTATGGTTGAGTCTTGCTGTCCACCAGAAACTATCGCAACATTATTAATCAGCTGCTCTCTAATATAAAATAAAAAGTTAAAAAAAAAAAGTCCACATCAAGAAAAAATACATCAGTTCAATTCAGTGGCTCAGTCCTGTCTGACTCTTGCGACCCCATGGACTGCAGCACGCCAGGCCTCCCTGTCCATCACCAACTCCTGGGGTTTACTCAAACTCAGGTCCATTGAGTTGGTGATGCCATCCAACCATCTCATCCCCTGTCGTCCCCTTCTCCTCCTGCCCTCAATCTTTCCCAGCATCAGGGTCTTTTCCGATGAGTCAGCTCTTCTCATCAGATGGCCAAAGTATTAGAGTTTCAGCTTCAGCATCCATCCTTCCAGTAAATGAATGCACAGGGTCTTCAAAATTGTCCCTAACAGTGACACCATTCACATGCAAGGCAGAAGCAGATACAGTCTGAGTTGGGAGATTCTGTCTTTAGCTGGTTCAACCTCCAGAACTGGAGGGCAGCTCTCATGGCCCAAGGATGCTGTCGCCCATATCTCTCCCATCTGTGTTAAAACTTTGTCCACCTTCCTTCCCCCACAGATCACCATCATCTTCAAAGCGCACCGGGAGTGTACAGATCAGAAAGTGTACCAAGCCGTGACTGATGACCTGCCGGCCGCCTTCGTGGACGGTAGCACCAGCGGCGGGGACGGCGACCCCAAGAGCTTGCGGATCGTGGAGCGAGAGAGCGGCCGCTCAGTGGAGATGCACGCACGCTACATGGGGACCACGGTGTTCGTGCGGCAGCTGGGCCGCTACCTGACGCTGGCCATCCGCATGCCCGAGGCGCTGGCCATGGCCTACGAGGAGAGCCAGGACCTGCAGCTGTGCGTGACCGGCTGCCCCCTGGGCGAGCGCATCGACGACGGGCAGGGCCAGGTGTCCGCCATCCTGGGGCCCGGCCTGCCCCGCAGCCCCGCGGCCGCGGCCTGGCCCGGCTACACGCTGGAGACGGCCAGCGCACGGTGCCACGAGCAGATGCCGGTGAAGGACATCTACTTCCAGTCCTGCGTCTTTGACCTGCTCACCACCGGCGATGCCAACTTCACGGCCGCCGCGCACAGCGCCCTGGAGGACGTGGAGGCGCTGCACCCCAGGAAGGAACGCTGGCATATTTTCCCGAGCAGTGCCCGCGGGGCTCCCCGTGGACGCCCCCTGTCGTCTGTCAGTCTGGGACTCACATGCTTGATCCTAGTTGTGTTTTTGTAGGGGATTATCTTTTTCGTTTTTTTGTTTTTTTTCTGTTCCGTTTCTCCTGTCTATAACAAAATTTTTAAAAAATATATATTGTCATAATATATTGAGTAAAAAGAGTATATATGTATATACCATGTATATGGCAGGATGCGTGTCCCGGGATGCCCACCTGATTTGTACATATCGCGTTTGGCTATGTTCCACATAATGTTGGATGTAGTGTTCTTGGACCGTTACCTTTTTTTTTTTTTTTTTTTTTGCAGTTTTGTGAAATGTTTTATAACGTCCCTGCCCGGGGACCTGTTAGAAAGCACTTTATTTTTTATATATTAAATATTTATGTGTGTACCTGGTCAGTACGTATATAGTACACGCGCACAGACACCGTATGCGGCGCGCCCTTGGAAGAGGACCGGTGACCTTGTTTGCAGCTCTTGCTGGCGGTGCCCTCACGGCCTACAGCCTTGGCCATCGCTGCGTGCCCAGCTTTCAACTGCTGCCTTCCTGGTGCCACTGCCTCGTTCCTTGGAACTAGGTCCTTGCCCGCTTCTCCTGCCCTCACTCCACGTGGAAGGATTGTTAACCGCCCCACCCCACCCCACGACAGGTGTTTTTGGCTGTTAAACACTGATTCTGGGAAGCCCTCTCCCTCTTGGACAGCTGCCACTTGTTTTCAGAGGGTGGGGAGAATGTTAGCACAGTTCTTATTAACTAGGATTGATATATCTGAGCACTTAGAGCGTGGTAGGTTAAACGTATGGAACTGCTGTTTTTCTAGGTCAGGAGGGGCTCCAGATGGCAATGGGTAAGGAGATACCAGGCATCCTGCAAGAGCCCTCTCAGACTTTTGTCATCCCTCATTCCCTGTTCAAACTGTCACTTTTCCCTCTTTTAACTCCATTCTACATTGAACAAAGAAAGTGTAAACCTGTAAGTGCAGCGATCGTGCCTTGCTCTTCCCTCTGTGATTTGTACAAGCCCGCGTTCTCAGCCGCCTCCTCTCTGGCTGTCTGGACTTGTACTCACCATGTCCACACCCAGTAAGCCCTCCCCAGGCTCAGTGTTGGAGCCCGGGAGCCCAGGCTCTGGGGTGTATTAGATTCTTTCATGTGAAGACCCAGACCCCATCACAAAGATTTCCTCTTCCTTGTCTCCCACACCGTGGTCTTCCCCAGTCTCCCACTTTGCGTCTGTGTGTGTGATGGGATGGACTGGGGTCCTGACAACAGACGTTTTTCCTTGGCCTGACCCTGTATGCAGCTTGACTGGGTGCTGGTTGGTCATTCCCACTGGCCAGGCTCCCCACGTGGCCTCTCCATGTAGTCACTTTCCCTCTTAATATGCGTAGGTTGACTATTAGTTGCTCGTGTAACTTGATAGTGATTTCACTGAGCTACACGAGCAACTCCTTCCTTCTTCCATTCCATCGTTGTTGGCACCTCTTGAAAAAAGGAAACCACCACCACCCAAAGGCAAGAGCAGTAGCTGAGAACATGAACTCCAGGATAGGTAGGTTTCTATTGTTATACCTAAAATGTAAATATCTGGTTCTAAGAATTAGTGGTAGAGTTTGTACTTGAGTCATTTACGTAAATGCAAACAGACGGTGAACTTGAAAGGCCACAGAGATTTGGGTCAAGGTTGTGCGTAGTTTTAGTTGGCCGGGTTAATTTCTTCCTTTTGATGAGTGGCACTACCAGACTGGTAGCAAAGAGGATGTCGCTTCGTGAAAGTTCTGTTTCTTTGTGAACTGATCTGTTGGTCACAGCATGGAGCTGTCGACTCACCAGAGGTGGCAAAGCTTCTCTCTAGCCCATCTTCCAAGGTACGAGACAATGATCTTGGCCAGTCTGGGAAAATCCCAGAGGCATCCTGCCTCTTACTGGGCAAAGATGCAGCGCCAGAGAGCTGAACCCAAACCTGTTATCCTTGTATCAAAGCCGAACGGGGGCCTGCCTGCCATCAGCTCTGAACGGTGACTGCTCTTGTTCCCTTATGGAATCACGTGCCCAGGTCAGAAGCTGTAGTTAGCTAGTACTTCTGTTATGTAACCGAGTAGAATGCAGGAGGAAAAATATTTAGGGTACCTCTAACCACTATTTTTGTGCAAATAGTCTAAAAGTGGAAAGCGGTAGAGGTTTTCTACGATGTCTGGGTTTAGTGTGTACATGATGTAACATACCTGTGTCCTTTTCAGCAAAAGCAAAACAACTGCCTCTCCAAATACCTGGGAAGAGGAAACTGGGTTTTTTTTGCTGCATCATTTACCTGGAAAGGTTGCATCACGTCTCTTAGTACCAGTGGATTTGGCTGTTTTCCCTTTGCAGTCAGTGTCTCTCTATGACTCTGAAGTCTTCCCCATGGATAACTGTTTCAGAAATACAGGTATTTCTCTAGAGAAGGGCCTGGTTTATTTTCTTCTGTTTCTTTGATAGAGTGTCTGGGGAGGAAAAAGAAAAATGTTCCTTGCACATGTTGGTTTTTGAAATCCCCCCCTTAACCAGAAGCGTTTTGGGTCATACTCACACGTTAGGTAGGACGTCTTCTGGGGGAGCTTAATCTTGTGGGAACACACTGGTTTTCACAGATGCACCACATGGCTGGCTGAAGACTCAAAACTGTTTTTTTGTCCTTCCCTTCTCTTTGTTACGCTCGGAAACCCCCACAGTGTGTCGAGTCTTTACAAAGAAACCTTTAGATGTGGTTCATAGGTATATGAATAAGTATCTGTGTAAAACAGTGAGTGTGCAGTGTGTAAATACTTTAAATTATTATGGTAGAAAAATAAAGTTACATACCTTGCTGTGGAATGTTTGTTCTGTGACTGTAGTGCCACCTGCTGGAAGAGTGGAGAAATAGCAGGAGAAAGGGAGTGAGGGGGTACGTGTACAAAATCCTACATGGTTACTGACAGTGAATCGTTCAACCTGTCCACAAACTCACTTATTTTCTGAACTATATCACTACTATAGTTTTTCCTTTTTTAATTTCTAGGCAATTGGAAATAAGTCAGAATCTGTGAGATTAGTCCACGGTATCATCCCAAAGGTCTTTTTTTAGTGTTGGTTTTTGTCCCCTGCAAGCATGGAACCTGCATTTGGTTCTTTGAAGGCAGCTTGGATGGTAGCAACTTCGTTAGTCCTAGTGGGGAGGATATTGGGGCAGGATTTTCTGGACTGGTAAACTTTTTTAAATTCTCACTTCTTGGGTGTTCTAGAAAGAGACATCACAAGATCACAATTTGGTCTTTGTTCAAGAAACATGCCAAAGGGTAGAAAAGCTTGAGAGAATTAAACCCAAACTGAAGACACAGAAACGCACTGTTCACACCACTGGGTAGAATTCTAAATGGAGCGAATTC
>NW_011495082.1:12745827-12757368 GCF_000754665.1 Bison bison bison
GACATACATAGTCATTTCTTAAAAGAGAAAGTTAACCCTTACATGCGGTGTTTATGTGTGGCCTTTCAGAACAAATAAAAAAGGAAAATGATGCCAACTTAGTCACCCACACAAAGTAAGATGCCAGTGTTCCAGCCGCTGAGTGCTTATGTCTGTACTGACGAACACTAAGAAATAATCTATGTCACCGTGAAATCTGTGCTTAAGAGGAAAAACATTCTTCACTGTATTCACATCCAGACCTCCAGCTTTTCAGGGATGGAAATTTGAGCAGCTGTCCAAAGCCTTAAAAAGAAGCTTGCTCTTGAAGAGCAAGTGGTGACTAACGGATTTTAAGAATCCTGTTATCTCAGTTTCTCTCTTTCTCTCTGTTTTGGTAGCCACAGCATTTAGCAGCATCCTAATGCCTGTAATCTGGAATAAAGCACAGGGATTTCTGCCGTCCTTTCTGGGCCAAGATACTTTCTCCTCAGTTTTTCCCGTTCCCACAAACAGTGATCTGTTTGTGTGTGAACCAAGAAACATCTCCCCCATAGAGAATGTAACCCAGCCATCCAAGAAGCAGGGAGCAGGTCCCAGTTCCTTGCTATCTCACCCCCTAGCCTACCATATTGTTTCTGCCTGCATCCATTTTCAGCGTGTCTTTGAATTGGATGAGTCACATTCACGTTTTCATTTCGATGGTATTTTCTTTTGAATTTACTGTTCTTCTTGCCCCGAGTACCTCTAGTAAGCACGATGCTTAACACTATCAACTCAGTAATAGAACACACAGTCCCTTGTGCCCTAAATGTGATGTCTGGACTGTGTGCTTGGAGAGGGGCTGTCTTTGTGTCCCCTCTTCCTTGCGAGCATTGTGTGGGTTTATAAAGAGTCTGGGCATCCAGACTCCGGGAGGATACACTAACAGATCCTACATATGCCACTGGCCTCGTTAAAATGACATTCTAACCAGTTGAACAGACCAGCCTTGTCAACTAAAATGTTAAAGTAGGTCCATCAAACGCCAACCAGGGCTTCCCTAATGGCTCACTGGTAAAGAATCTGCCATCCACTGCAGGAGACATGGGTTCGATCCCTGGTCCAGGAAGATCCCACGTGCCACACAGCAACTAAGCTGGCGCACCACAGCTGTTGAGCCTTGTTCTCTAGACCCTGGGAACTGCAGCTCGACCCCAGGAAGCCAGTGCTGCAACTACTGAAGCCCTCGCATCCCAGAGCCCGTGTTCCACAGCAAGAGAAGCCACTGTGATGAGAAGCCTGAGCACCCCAACTAAGAAGTAGCCCCACTCTCTGCAACTAGAGAAAGCCTGGATGGCAGGGAAGACCCAGCACAGCCAAAAATAATAAATAAAATTATATTTAAAAAAAAAAAAAAAACTCCAACCAGAAGAAAGCAACCAGGCAATGTTTTTTAACTGAAGGTTCTTGATGCGTGACAGTTCTAGGGCCATTTTTAGTTTAATAATGAAAACTCCAGAAGAAGAATGAAAAACAGAGGAAACATTCTGCTACCAGAGTGGATATAGACCAAAAAAGTGAAGTGAAATCGCTCAGTTGTGTCCAACTCTGCAACCCCATGGACTGCAGCCTACCAGGCTCCTCCATCCATGGGATTTTCCAGGCAAGAATACTGGAGTGGGTTGCCATTTCCTTCTCCAGGGGATCTTCCTGACCCAGGGATGGAATCCGGGTCTCCTGCATTGTAGGCAGACGCTTTACCGTCTGAGCCACCAGGGAAGTGGTGACCAAACCACATACAAATTAACCAAGTATGAATTGCACCTACCTTAAATGACATTTTAAAAACCCAGATTCTCTCAATCAATAATGTAGCCCTGCCAAGGGAAAGGATGCTATTGGATGGCATAAAGGGCTTCCAGAGCTTCTAACAGGAAGCAGTAAGATAGGAGTCACTGAAGGGGAGGATTGACAGGGACAGTAAATTCATTTTCTCGCAAGACCCTCTCTGGAGCTGCCAAGTAGCAGTCCCATTAATGCTTTGTTGGCCCTCAGTGTGGTGAGGTCCGTGGAGAACTATCGATGGGCTCGCTCTCAGGGTAAGATTCAGGGCCAGAGTCACTGTGTGAATGTTCGTCTTCCTTCTTGGGAAGAAGAGAATGGTGAAATAACCTGGGACCTGGAGAATCCCAGGGATGGGGGAGCCTGGTGGGCTGCCGTCTCTGGGGTCACATAGAGTCGGACACGACTGAAGCGACTTAGCAGCAGCAGCAGCAGCACAAAATATAAGATCCTCAGTGTCCTGTCAAGATGGACATTTGGATGATATTTAGAGGCTGGGTAAGACGTGAAAGTTTTATCTGCGGGCCTGGGAAGGGAGGGCAGTAACAGAACTGATGGAGCTCACAAACCAGAAGGATGAATATGGAGGGCATACTGACTGCATGTGTGGCCAAGAGCCAGTCCTAAGGGTTCATTCGTGTGTCGGTGTGGGTTTTATATCCTCTTCCTTAGAGGAGACAGCATAGCCCGCTGGTCAAGATTACGGATGCTGGAGTCACCCAGTTCTGAGTACAAATCTATACGCTGTACAAGACGTTCAGCCTCAGACACCCCAAGCCACGGCCTCATTTTTAAAATGAAGATCCCAATAGAAATTCACATCTCAGACATTCACTGTGAGAGGTAAATATGTTACCACATCGCAAGTTCTCAGCACAGCACCTAGTACAGACCCACCCCTCAACATACATTACACAGAAATGTACCTGAGGTGGAGAATTGTGTGTTTACTATTCTTGTTGTTTAGCTGCTAAGTCGTGTGTGACTGTCTTGCGACTCCATGGACTATAGCCCACCAGGCTTCTCCAGGGGATCTTCCCACCTGATCTTCGCATCAGGTGGCCAAAGTATTGGAGTTTCAGCTTCAGCATCAGTCCTTCCAATGAGTATTCAGGACTAATTTCCTTTAGTATGGACTGGTTGGATCTCCTTGCAGTCCAAGGGACTCTCAAGAGTCTTCTCCAACACCACAGTTCAAAAGCATCAATTCTTCGGCGCTCAGCTTTCTTTATAATCCAACTATCACATCCATACATGACTACTGGAAAAAACACAGCTTTGACTAGGTGGACCTTTGTTGGTAAAGTAATGTCTCTGCTTTTTAATATGCTGTCTAGGTTGGTCATAGCTTTTCTTCCAAGGAACAAGCATCTTTTAATTTCATGGCTGCAGTCACCATCTGCACTGACTTTGGAGCCCCCAAAATAAAGTCTCTCACTAGGGGAATGGGTGAGACCAAAAGCAAAAGCCTTGCATACCAGATGCCTCCTCACTGCACCCCCTGCCCCCCACCCAGATCTCAGTGCCAATTCTTGAAGGATTCTGCTGCTGCTAAGTTGCTTCAGTCGTGTCCAACTCTGTGCGACCCCATAGACGGCAACCCACCAGGCTCCCCCGTCCCTGGGATTCTCAAGGCAAGAACACTGGAGTGGGTTGCCATTTCCCTCTCCAATGGATGAAAGTGAAAAGTGAAAGTGAAGTCACTAGAGTAATCCTGACTTGTAAGCAACCATTTGCCCTGGACAGAAGTTCAGGGCTTAAGAGTGACCTGGGGACAGGAAGAACTCTGCCACCAATAAAATAACTGCTGGAGATTTCTGGTCATATATATATATATATATATATATACACCTTAGCAAGTAGGAGTCCCAACGGAGATAGCACCCACCTTTGGAGAAGGACATTCTGAAGTGTCGTCCTAGGTCCAGTTGCATGTAGAAGGCTGAGCAGCAGGACCTTCAGTAACTTAACTCTAACCCATCCATCTCTTCTAGTTGTGCAGACTAAGCCAGCTTGTTGACAACAATGGCTGTCTTCTCAGAATCGCTTGTAGAGGAACACGGAGAGAGCAAAAGGGGGAGGCCACGGTGGTGGCTGGCGAACTTTGAGCCAGTCCTACTGGTGTGAGGACTTTTTTCACATGTTAAGAAGAGGAGAGGAATTGCCAGAAAGTGCGTGCAGACATTCAATAAAAAGACAACACTGGAGAAAAAGTTAATGACAAATGTGTGGGAAACAACTGCAAAAGCAATAGAAACAGGAAAGAGAAATGAAACACGTGACAAAAGAAGCAAAGGGTGAAGCAGGGGTGACTGAGAAGACTCGTAGACAGTGAATAAAACACAGACTAGAGATACCACAGTGCTTGAGGGATTTTTGAAGAAAAGCATGGAGGAATCGGATATCCCCATGTAGTTAGTTCTCCAGAGAAACAGAGCCAGTAAAACAGACACATGAAGAGATTTGTTACAGGAACTGCCTTCTGCAGTTGTGGAGGCTGAGAAGTCTCACCACCTGCTGTGCACAAGCTGGAGAACCAGGAAAGCCTGACTGTATTCAGTCTGAGTGCAAAGGCTTGGCAGGGACCTCTGGTGTAAGTCCCAGAGAAGTCCCAGAGTCTGGAGGCCTGAGAACCAAGAGCTCCAGCATTCAAGGGCAGGAGGAGCTGGCTGTCCCAGCTCAAGAAGAGAGAATCTGCCTACCTCCACCATTTGTTCCCTTCAGGCCCCCCCTTGGCTGATGCCTGCCCACACTGCTGAAGATGGTCCCTTTACTCAGTCTCCTGAACCAAACACTAATCTCTTCCAGATGCACGTTCACAGACGTACCCAGAAATCATGTCTGGGCATGCCTTAGCCCAATCAAATTGGCATATAAAATTAACCTTCACATCCTTCTGTTATATATTTGCTTATACATTTTGTTATATATCCCTCAGGCATTGGAAGGACTAACATGGAATCAAGAGTCTGATTTCATCAACAAAAGCTAATTCAAACTACGAAGCACAAAAGCAGAAAGGAGGGCCTTGTTTTAAGTTATAGTACATCTTATAGACCATAAAGAAAGAAGACTTGATGAGCACCAAAGAATTGATGCTTTTGAACTGTGGTGTTTGAAAAGACTCTTGAGAGTCCCTTGGACTGCAAGGAGATCCAACCAGTCCATCCTAAAGGAGATCAGTCCTGGGTGTTCATTGGAAGGACTGATGCTGAAGCTGAAACTCCAATATTTTGGCCACCTCATGTGAAGAGCTGACTCATTGGAAAAGACCCTGATGCTGGGAAAGATTTAAGGCAGGAGGAGAAGGGGATGACAGGATGAGATGGTTGGAGGGCATCACCGACTCGATGCACGTGAGTTTGAGTAAACTCTGGGAGCTGGTGATGGACAGGGAGGCCTGGCGTGCTGCAGTCCATGGGGTCACAAAGAGTTGCACACTACTGAGCAACTGAACTTTCACACAATGGATCTGGGGCAGAAATGGCACCTGGCCCACAAGGCTGGAAACAGTCTGGAAAGCTGTTGAAATCTCATCTCTGCTTCTGACTCTAAATGAGCTTTCTTCTGTCTCACTCTGCATGCTGGTTCCTCTACTTTACAGGAACTCCTGGTGGGACAACTGAGTTACCCACCTGCATAGAGCTCATGTTCCTGGGGGATCTCTTTGGCCTGACTTAGGCCAGGTAAGCAAGCATAACACAGGATGGCCACAGAGATCTCCTTCGCGGCTACCCAGCCTTCTGCAGTTTTGGCACTTGGGAGCTCTAGGGTATCAGTGGTGTGGCCCGCTTTATTCTGGACACATGACTGTCCTATCTACAATGATCCCCCCTCCCTCATTCTCTGCTCCCAGACTCTGCGTGGTTTGTTTCTTCCCTGTCTTACAGTATACTGCGTTTCGTGTTTAAGTGTTAATTGTGCTTCCCCTGCTAGGATGTAAACTCCATAAGGACAGAGGTGTTTTTTTGTTTGTTTGTTTGTTTCCTATTTACTATTTTGTCCCTAGAGAAGACCATGGTGCCCAGCACATATTAATAGAATATCTGTGGAAGGAAGGGAGGAAGGAAGAGAGGGAAGGAGGAGAGAAGACAAGCTGAAATTCAACATTATGATCCCTCAAGAGGAGAGCTAGGACTGGAATTAGAAGAGATAAAAAATGGGTGAGTTGAGAACAAGCTGTAAGACAAGATTGTTATAATCAGCAAGACCTCAAGCAGATGGTAACCATTTCCTGACACATCTATTAGGAGTATTGAGATGGAGGCCATGTGAAAGGGCAGGAGCTAGTTCTAGAACTGGACTTATCCTGTGTCCCACAGAGGTCTAGAGGTTGTTGATCGTTTGTTATGACCCCACACAAGGCAGGCACCTTGCAAACTCTATGAGACATGAGAAAACTGAGGAGAGAGGTTGAGCTGTTAGACTGTGATCACCAAGCCATGAGAGGTGGAGCTGATTAGCAGCCAGGCTCCCTGGGACCAGAAAGCCCATGCTTGCCAGTGAGATGAGCCCAATAATCTTAAACTGTTACTGTATGGTTTGTGCTAAGTCACTTCAATCGTGTCCGACTCTGTGATCCTATGGACTGTTCACCCCCAGGCTCCTCTGTCCATGGGATTCTCCAGGCAAGAATCCTGGAGTGGGTTGCCATGCCATCTTCCAGGGGATCTTCCCGACCCAGGGATCAAGCCTGCATCTCTTACATCTCCTGCATTGGCAAGCGGGTTCTTTACCACTAGCATCCCCTGGGAAGCCCTCTGTATGTAATCTCTATGGTTTACACTCAGTTATAGTACCTGCTTGAAGGGAAATGCTCACAACATCAGGTTAAATAGTCTATTAAACAAACGTTCTTTTATGAATAGCGAAGGTGGCTCAGACAGTAAAGAATCCACCTGCAACGCAGGAGACTAGGGTTCCATCCTGGGTCTGGAAGACCCCCTGGAGACGGGAATGGCAATG
The DNA here is from genome assembly GCF_000754665.1 of Bison bison bison. NCBI lineage: Eukaryota > Metazoa > Chordata > Mammalia > Artiodactyla > Bovidae > Bison > Bison bison. The sequence goes on from NW_011495082.1 coordinate 12,752,596, forward strand.
TACTCCAGTATTGTTTGTTGCCTGGAGAATTCCATGGACAGAGGAACCTGGTGGGCTATAGTCCATGGAGTTGCAAAGAGTGAGACACGACTGAGTAACTCACACTTTCATTTATGAATAGAAATACTACAAATTATGTGTCTTCCCAGGTGGCTCAGCAGTAAAAAAATCTGCCTGCAATGCAGGAGACCTGGGTTCGATCCCTGAGTCAGGAAGATCCCCTGGAGAAGGGAATGGCTACCCACTCCAGTATTCTTGCCTGGAAAACCCGATGGACAGAGGAACCTAGCAGGCTACAGTCCAGGAGGTCACAGAGTCTGGCACAATTGAGCAACTAACCAACAACAAACTACTAAAAATTACTATTTTAATTGTTTGCTAATGATGAGGCACCTAAGATATTTGAGAATATTGTCATAAGAAGGTAAACAGTACCTCTATAACCTTATTTATCAAACATTTCACTTAATTATTACAAAAATGAAGTTTATCATCCTTATTTGAATCAGTGGGATCAAAAATTAAAGAATGCTTTGTATGTTTTAGGTGTAAATACCTATATAAACACATATGTATGTGTATAACATTGATAAAACCTTATATAAGTTTCAACATTACTAATCACCTGATGAAAAAGTGCCAAAACTTGTCATCTCATCAGAACCACATTCCTTGGCAATTCTAGGATAGGATTATGAATTCAATTTGTAAAATAACTCACTGTCATTGAAGAGGAATCTTAATGAGAAGGAAAATTGGACTGAGTGCAATATGAAAAGGAAGAGCTATTCATTTAACAAATGTATACTGAGTATCTACTAAATGCAAAATGCTGTTGAAGTATTAGGTTGGTGCAAAAATAATTGTGGTTTTGCATTGTTGAAATTTGCCGTTTGATGTTGGAATACATTCTTAAAGAAATGTGGTTATTTTATACATCATTTTAATGTACATTTCTTGCTTTATGTTTTTTGCTAATGAATTATTACTTGCTGTTTATATTTATTTTAAACTATAGAAATTATGTTAAACAAAAAGCAAATTCGAGTGATTTTTTTTATTCGAGCTCAAAATGGGTTGTAAAGTTGCAGAGACAACTCGCAACATCATCAACACATTTGGCCCAGGAACGGCTAGCAAATGTAGTGTAGTGGTGATTGAAGAAGTGGTGATTCATGGTACTCTGCTACAATTCAAGAAATTTTCTGAAGGAGGCAAGAGCCTTGAAGATGAGGAGCATAGCTGCAAGCCAGCAGAGGTTGATAACAACCAACTGAGAGCCATCACTGAAGCTGACCCCCTTAAAACTACATGAGAAAGTCACCAAAGAACTCAATGTCATCCATTTTATGGTCATTCAGCATTTGAAGCAAATTGGAAAGGTGGAAAAAGCTCAATAAGTGGGTGCCTCATGAGCTGACCCTCCCTCCCCCCAAAAAAAAAACCAAAGCGGTCATTTTGAAGTGTCTTCTCTTATTCTATTGCAACAGTGAACCATTTCTTGATTGGATTGTGATCTGCAACAAAAAGTGGATTTTATATGACAACCAGCGATGTCATCATATATGACATCAGCTCAATGGTTGGGCCAAGAAGAAGCTCCAATGCACTTCCCAAAGCCAAACTTACACCAAAAGAAGGTCATTGTTACTGTTTGGTGGTCTGCTGCCAGTCTGATCCACTACAGCTTTCTGAATCCCATTAAATCTGAGAAGTATGTTCAGCAAATCAGTGAGAAGCACTGAAAACTGCAATGCCTGCAGCTGGTATTGGTCAACACAATGGGCCCAGTTCTTCTCCATGACAATGCCTGACCACGCATCGCACAACCAACGCTTCAAAAGATGAGCAAGTTAGGCTATGAAGTTTTACCTCAATTCAGTTCAGTTCAGTCACACAGTCGTGTCCAACTCTTTGTGACCCCATAGATTGCAGCACGCCAGGCCTCCCTGTCCTTCACCAATTCTCAGAGCTTGCTCAAACTCATGTCCATCAACTGACTCGCTGATGCCATCCAGCCATCTCATCCTCTGTCATCCCCTTCTCCTCCTGCCTTCAATCTTCCCCAGCATCAGGGTCTTTTCAAATGAGTCAGCTCTTTGCATCAGATGGCCAAAGTATTGGAGTTTCAGCTTCAACATCAATCTTTCCAATGAACACTCAGGACTGATCTCCTTAAGGATGGACTGGTTGGATCTCCTTGCTGTCCAAGGGACTCTCAAGAGTCTTCTCCAACACCACAGTTCAAAAGCATCAATTCTTCGGCACTCAGCTTTCTTTGTAGTCCTCATCCACCATATTTACCTGACCTCTTGCCAACCGAGTACCACTTCTTTTAAGCATCTCGACAACTTTTTTCAGAGAAAACACTTCCACAACCAGCAGCAGGCAGAAAATGCTTTCTACGAGTTCATCGAATCCTGAAGCACAGGTTTTTATGCTTCAGGAATAAACGAACTTATTTCTAGTTGGCAAAAATGTGTTGATTGTAATGGTTCCTATTTTGATTAATAAAGATGTGTTTGAGCCTAGTTAAAATGATTTAAAATTCATGGTCCAAAATCGCAATTACTTTTGTACCAACCTAATAGCTAGGCCGTGGAAGCAACGCAGGTGTCCATCAATAGATGAATGGATAAAGAAGTGGTGGCATGTATGTATAATGGAATATTACTCACCATAAAAAGGAACCAATCTGAGTCAGTTCTAGTGTGGTAGATGAACCTAGAGCCTGTTATACAGGGTGAAGTTAAGTCCCATGGACAGGGAAGCCTGGCATGCTTCAGGCCATGGAGTCACAAAGAGTCAGATACTACTCAACCACCGAACTGAACTGCATAAAAAGAAAAATAAATATCATACAATAACACATATATGTGGAATCTAGAAAAACGATACTGATGAACCTATTGGCAGGGCAGGAATAGAGACACAGGCATAGAGAACAGACTTCTGGACACAGCAGGGGAAGGAGAGGGAGGGACAAATTGAGAGAGTAGCATTGAAACATATACGTTACCATTTGTTAAACAGCTGGTGGGAAGTTGCTGTAAGCACAGGGAGCTCAGCCTTGTGCTCTGTAACAACCCCGAGGGGTGGGATGGGGTCGGAAGTGAGAGGGAGGCTCAAGAGGGAGGGGACACGTGTATACTTACGGCTGCTTCACCTTGTTGTATGGCAGAAACCAGCACAACAGTTGTAAAGCAATTATCCTCCAATTAAAAAAAATTTTTAATACTGTTGAATGCTAGAGATTCAAGACCAGATATTCATATTTCCTTACCTAGAGGAACTTACAGTTTAGCAAAAAGGAATATTATGGGAAACCCTCAGTGCTGAACTTTTTTTGTATGATTCCGTTTATATGAAATGCCTACTACAGACAAATGTATAGAGACAGAAAGTAGGTTAATGGTAGCCCACGGCTGGGGAAATAGAAGAATGGTGAGTCACTGCTAAAAAATATGGGCTTTCTTTTGGGAGTGGTGAAAATATTACAAATTGATTGTGGTGATAGTTTCACAGTGCTCTGAAGAGAATAAAAGCGGTTGAATCGCACACTTAAATGGGTGAGTTGTATTACATGTGAATAAGATTGTTAACAAAAAACCTACATAACCCAACATTTATTTTCTCACGTTTTCTGTGGACCAGGAGTCTAGGCATGGCTTAATTGTGTCCTCTGCTTGAAAGTAAAAAAGTGAAAGTGAAGTCACTCAGTCATATCCTACTCTTTGTAGACCCCATGCACCAGGCTCCTCCGTCCATGGGATTCTCCAGGCAAGAGTACAGGAGTGGGTTGCCATTTCCTTCTCCAGGGGATCTTCCCGACCCAGGGATTGAACCCAGGTCTCCCACCTTGCAGGCAGACGCTTTACCCTCTGAGCAACCAGGGAAGCTTAGGATTAAAGCTTAGTTCTTTGCTTAGGATCTCACAAAGCTACAGTAAAGGTTTCAGGCAGGACTGTGATCAATCATGTCGCTCAGTGCTCAACTTTAAATGAAAGTCTTAAGGGCTAATATGTTTTTCATACAGCAAGTGCAATTTCTTTCTATAGTATCAACCAACAGTTTCAATAAAGTACTTTCTCTCATGACTCTACAGATTTGCTGGGTTCAGCTGGGTGGTTCTTCCCTGGATCTCCCATGCAGTGGTGGTGAGCGGTCTTCGGGCGGCGCATGCATGGTCAGTCACTGAGTCGCGTCTGACTCTTTTGAGACCCCATGGCTGTAGCCTGCCAGGCCACTCTGTCCATGGGATTTCCCAGGCAAGAATAATGGAGTGGGTTGTCATTTCCTTCTCCGGGGGAATCTTCGCAACCCAGGGATCAAACCTGTGTCAGGTGGATTTTTTTTTTTTACCAGTAAGTCATTAAGGAAGCCATGGTACTGTGCTACAATTAAAAAAAAAAAAACTATCCTGAGAAAAAGTGTTTTTTTGATAAATCAATTAGGAAAAAGGTTAAAGGGGCAGTGATCAAAAAGCTCAGCTGGGCTGGACATCCAAGATGCGGGAGGTGAGCTGGGCCAGGCACTAAACACCTGCACAGGGCCTTCCACGCGGCTTTGACTCAGGTTTTTCATGCACAGCCTGAATGTTCACTGGAAGGACTGATGTTGAAGCTGAAACTCCAGTACTTTGGCCACCTCATGCGAAGAGCTGACTCACTGGAAAAGACCCTGATGCTGGGAGGGATTGAGGGCAGGAGGAGAAGGGGACAACAGAGGATGAGATGGTTGGATGGCATCACTGACTCAATGAGTTTGGGTAAA
>NW_011495082.1:12757468-12759333 GCF_000754665.1 Bison bison bison
GACCCTGATGCTGGGAGGGATTGAGGGCAGGAGGAGAAGGGGACAACAGAGGATGAGATGGTTGGATGGCATCACTGACTCAATGAGTTTGGGTAAACTCCAGGAGTTACTCATGGACAGGGAGGCCTGGCGTGCTGCAGTCCATGGGGTCGCAAAGAGTCAGACACGACTGAGAGACTGAACTGAACTGAACTGATGGCGGCTCTAAGAGGGAACACGGAGAGAGGGAACATAATGCAAAAGCAGCTACGATAAATCAAGAACAACTAAGGGCTGCACCAGGAATGACGAGCACAGCGTTAACTTCCGCTGTATTTCACAAGTCAAAGCAGTCACAGGACCTACCGAAACTCAGGAACATAGAGAAATAAACCATCTCTGGATGAGGGACATCACGACCACATTGCAGAAGATAATGTGGGATTAGAGTTATGGAAAGCATCATCTGCCACGGAGAGAAAAGCCATTGTTTTGAGCAATGTTTCGTTTCAAATTTCTGTAACCAAGCATTAAAACTTTCAAATGCAGTAAATCATCATATCTATCTGGCAAGCAAGGTTATTTCCGTCTGCACTTTCCTCAGGGAAAGAAGGAAATGCCACATTTGGGGAAAGAATGCCGCTCTAATGCTGAGTCGAATACTAGTTCGGCTCTAACAGACACACCACACACCCCCCACACCCCATGTAGCACAGAAACATGTGTTTAATATCCAGGGCAAGATAATAAATCCAGACAGTCTTCAGTGATAACAGATCGAAATGCTTATCTATGAGTGTCATGTCCTTTCAGCTCTTCATCAATTCAAGCAGACGTTAATCTATTGAAATTATCTATATGATACTGTTAAGTGTTTTAGGCTGTGTAAAAGCTTATAATCCAGAAACCATGTCTTCCTGGAATTTACAACTTACGCCAAAGGGCAGGGAAATGTTGTCCCTTCTTCATGATTAGTCTCAGCAGCAGCTGATGTGTCCTTTGTTATCGTGTGTTTTTCTCTTTGGCTCTTCCCCCAACCCCCACGCCGTCCCCACCCCAAATGGCTACCAGAATAAATTGCACAAAATTCAGAATTCACTTTTCATAAGCTGCCTTTTAACCTGCATTACTTTAGAAATGAGTTCAAGCATCTCTTGCTTACCCATCAGTGGAGACTGTTGTAAAAATCTCAGCATGATTCTGTAGCGCTGCATGTAAAAGAGAAATATGAACAATTTCCACCAAAAAAATGAACATAAATTCATTTTTTAAACTGTCAGCAACTCTTCATGTTTGAATATGGTCATTTAGATAGGCTTGGGAAACTCCAAAATATTCTCCCAATGCTTAAAAATGTCTGTGCCTCTGCATGTTTCAGTCTTCTTAAAAAGACAGTTTACCTAAGTGGGGTTTCAGCAAATCCCAGATGGTAAATACACAGGTTCTGGCATGCCAGGAAGAACAACAAAGGTATTCAGTTCAGTTGAGTTGCTCAGTCGTGTCCGACTCTTCGTGACCCCCGTGGACTGCAGCACGCCAGGCCTCCCTGTCCATCACCAACTCCCAGAACTCACTCAAACTCATGTCCATCAAGTCAGTGATGCCATCCTACCATCTCATCCTTTGTCATCCCCTTCTCCTCCCACCTTCAATCTTGCCCAGCATAAGGGTCTTTTCCAATGAGTCAGTTCTTTGCATCAGGTGGCCAAAGTATTGGAGTTTCAGCTTCAGCATCAGTCCTTCCAGTGAATATTAAGCACTGATTTCCTTTAGGATGGACTGGTTGGATCTCCTTGCAGTCCAAGGGACTCTCAAGAGTCTTCTCCAACACCACAGTTCAAAAGCATCAATTCTTCGGCACTCAGCTTTCTTCCTAGTCCAACTCT
>NW_011495082.1:12759433-12764146 GCF_000754665.1 Bison bison bison
CACTGGAAAAACCATAGCCTTGACTAGACGGACCTTTGTTGGCAAAGTAATGTCTCTGCTTTTCCATATGCTGTCTAGGTTGGTCATAACTTTCCTTCCAAGGAGTAAGTGTCTTTTAATTTCATGGCTGCAGTCACCATCTGCAGTGACAAAGGTATTAGAAAGCCGCAGTTTTTCCTGACAAGATCTTCCTCCTGTCTCACTCTCTGGTCCAGTGGAGGGGCGGGTTTCCTTCATATCACACTCTCCAGGAGCAAAGATTCAGTCCTTTCCAGCTCCCAACCTTAGCGTGCGCCTTGCTGCCACTCATCAGTAGGGATAGTCCCGATGTCCCCAGCTTCTCTGAATGATGAGGCTACGGAGTCTCAGGAGCCTGGTTCACTAGAGAGCGCTTTGACTCGACTGCGGACACGTGTTGTGAGGGTAGGTCAGTGAATTCTGGGAGTGGGCTCAGGCGGCTCAGTGAAGAAGGTTTACTTCCCTGAGCTGCCTTTGATCTCAATTTAAGCAATTTATTTATACTTGGAACCATGTCATTTTAACCTGAATTTAAAGTGAATTGAACAAGCCAATTGAGAATGCAGTGACCACCAACTATGAAGCCCATTTTTTTTTACAGGAAAAAAGATGCATTAAGTCTTTGGGAAGATCTGGATAGGGACCAAGGTGGTGGTGGATGTGTGGGAAGAAATTTTCAGAAATAAAGATAAATGGTTTGTGTTTTAGAGGAATAAATAGGTCAATGTTCCAGACACTCCATTTCATTAATCAAGTTGGCAATGGTATCAACAAACTCAATTGCTAGTAAATGATTATCTAATTAAAATGGCAAGAAGAATATGCCCAAGTAGGTATAATACATTTTATAAGATTTAAAATACTCCCAATGCATTCTTTTCTGATGGTATCAGTAGTATGTTGAGTAACATTTTGCCAGAAAAAAAAAAAATCTCAAGGATGTGCTTATTCTTCACAGATTATACACCCCCTTGTTCTCTTGTGAATTACACTGATCTACTAAAAAAAAAAGTAAAAATAAACTATATGTTCAGGGATCATTTCTATAGTTCGTTACTGGAGAAGTTTCTCTGAACCTGCAGAGCACCAGAAACCATGAGAAGGAGATGCAGCTTTCTCTCCCGAGTGTGAAGCCGGCTCGGTGTTGCTTCTGCAGCTATTAGCCACTGATAATCGTTCTTCTCTTCCTTTTGGAGAGTAAGAGGGAGAGGGTGTAGTTTGAGTGGTCAAAAAAAAAAAAAATACTAAATAGACCTCCCATATCCTTGTTCATGCTACTAAAAATAGACTTCCTAAGATTGTATGGTTTTTCCAGTAGTCACATATATATGTGAGAGTTGGACTATAAAGAAAGCTGAGTGCTGAAGAATTGATGCTTTTGAACTATGGTGTTGGAGAAGACTCTTGAGAGTCCCTTGGACTGCAAGGAGATCCAACCAGTCCATCCTAAAGGAAATCAGTCCTGAATATTCACTGGAAGGACTGATGTTGAAGCTGAAACTCCAATACTTTGGCCACCTAATGCGAAGAACTGACTCATTGGCTCATTGGAAAAGACCCTGATGCTGGGAAAGATTGAGGGTGGGAGGAGAAGGGGATGACAGAGGATGAGATGGTTGGATGGCATCAATGACTTGATCATTGACTCGATGGACATGGGTTTGGGTGGACTCTGGGAATTGGTGATATACAGGGAGGCCTGGCGTGCTGCGGTTCATGGGGTCGAAAAGAGTTGGACACGACCGAGTGACTGAAGATTGTGTTGTGTTACATTATCCATGTACTTTGTTGTACCACTCCCAAATGTTTAGGGTAGATAATAAAATCACTAAATGAAAATTAGATGCAACTTGCTCAAATCTCGGATAAGAAAGGAGTGTTCTTTTCGCTCTACCCAGGGAGTAAGAAAGTGACCAAGAGAGGCATTGACTAAGCCCACCCTCTCGCTCCAGGGACAGGCAGGTGAAGTTGCAGATGGACACAGATGAGTGTTTGGGACATTCAAGTTTCAAGCCCTGGGCCTTCAACGCCTCTGTCTCCTGTGCTTCACTAACTCACTGTTACAGTCCAGTTTGTCTGGTCTCTGTTCACATGCCGCTCTTGCTTAACTAATCTATTACGTATCAGCAGATGGCTTTCCGAGCAACACTTCTGCAATCTCTTTCTCACAAAGGTGTTTGCAAGTCAGCTCTCCCTTTGACACCTTAGTCAGCGTAATATTGTTTCCTATATAGATGAATGTTGCATCTGTCCCAAGATCAGTGATCTGGCAAACTCAACTATTCCAAACACAGGCCAGAATAAATGGGAAGATAAAAAGTCAATGAGCCACTAAGGGAAACTAACAGAATGTGTACACAAAATCTTGGTCATTTTGCTCAGAGAAGAATCTCCAACTCAGGGCTTAGTTACTTCCACTTTACATACAAGTCGGACATGTCATTCAACCAACTTCCTGTGTAGCATCACAAGAAAAGCAGCAAATATGCAGAGCGGAGAAAGATGGCTGGAAAACAGGTACACTAGCAATAACCAGGAAAAAAAAAAAAACAAACCTGACAACTGCTTTGGATGCAAAAGTGAGAACTTCAAAAATGTACAACAGAATGTAGGAGCCATCACTGTACATCATAGTGTGAGAGACTCACAACATCCCCTTAGGCAGCACTGCCGTACTTCCCAGTGGAACTGAGTCATCCAGAAAAGGTTAAACTATTATTTTGAATTCCAGATAAGAAGGCAGAATGTGTATTGCCCATCACATAAAGTTTTCCAATGAAAATAGCTAAAATAAAGGATTTCATTCATTCCTTTATGAAATAGACATCAACTGTTTACCATGTGCCAAGGAAGCTTTCATCCCCTGCTTTTTCTTTTTTTTTAATTTAGATAACTGCAGCCTGGAAGATAAGCAATCTGCTCAATCCTAATGACCTTCTCAAAGTTACTCCTAGATTAAGCCAGGCCATAAAGATAGGGAGTCACCACCCCAGTGCTCTTTCTCCTGCAGGTTCGCTGCAGCCCCAGACGGCTCTCAGGGAACCGTGTGATCTGTCTGAAACCTGTGGCTTCATTAACTGGGAGACACTCAGTGGAAACAACAGATATTCAGACCTGGGGACGCATTGTCTCTGTTCTTAATGTAAAGAATAAGGCTGTCTCTTGTTAAGTTCTAGGCTTTGTGAGTCATAGAACTTGCCTTTGCCTTGGTACCTGGAGGCACAAGCTAAGACTGTGATCCACTTCTCATCACTGAAGGGACTTGAAGGGCGTTATTTTGCACCCTGTGTTCTGATTCTGTACCTTTTGTTTTCCACTTGCCTCACCCATCTCACTCATTTTGAATGTATATCTTCTTGCTCTAAAAGTGAAAGTTGCTCAGTCATGTCCGACTCTTTGCGACCCCATAGACTATACAGTCCATGGAATTCTCCAGGCCAGAATACTGGAGTGGGTAGCCTTTCCCTTCTCCAGGGGATCTTCCCAACCCAGGGATTGAAACCAGGTCTCCCACATTGCAGGCAGATTCTTACTAACTGAGCCTATCGTTTGTTTTATTTTTATTTTTTTTAAGCTTGTACAGAAGTCACCGTGTGCTGGATGCTATTCTAAGCCCTTTACAAATATTAACTCACTTCTTTCTCATAATTATGCATGCACTATCCATTTACAGATCATTAAAAGCTGGCACTGAGAGATTCGCTATCATATGTATCTCTTAATCTACAGAAAGTCTTTATGGAAAATAAGAAAATATATTGCAATCCATAAACAATTAGCTCGTAATATTAACTGGAACATTTACTTAAATGCTCATCTTTATTTCCCAGTAGGGTCAGATATACCAGACATAGAAATGTATATACTTACATTAAAGTGATTTGAAAGTGTTTATGGGATTCTTCAGGTTCTTAAGACACACTGTGATCTAACCAGGCCACTGACAGCTAAACCTGGGTGGGAAATCACTGGTGATCTGACGCTCCCTGGCACACCTTCCTCCTGGCCTTCTGTGGGGCATGTTTCCCACCTCTTTATTTAGCAGGCTGTAGTTCATGCCGGCCCTGGTGAATGGTCTCAGTCATACATCTTATTGGTTAATAGTGCTGTGCACTGCCTGAGAATAAGTAACCCAAGTCTCCAAGAGTCCTGAGAACTGAGGAAGGGCTTCTCCATGATTGTTTCAGGGATTCTTTTTGAGGTGTTTAGTGCAGTGTGCTGTAAATTGTTTCTTGAATTATTGAAAATCATGGGCATCCAGGTTGACTAGCTAAATAAACCTGAGTGAGTCCTTTACTCCCCAAGGGCAGTGCTGGGTTGATACTCACCCTTGCATTTGGCTCTGGACAGTGTAGAGGCTGAAAGAGGCTTTATCATCTCAGATAAGACTAATCTCAAGGCTGTGTATTGTCACCCTGGTTATTTAACTTATATGCAGAGTACATCATGAGAAACGCTGGACTGGAAGAAACACAAGCTGGAATCAAGATTGCCGGGAGAAATACCAATAACCTCAGATATGCAGATGACACCACCCTTATGGCAGAAAGTGAAGAGGAACTCAAAAGCCTCTTGATGAAAGTGAAAGTGGAGAATGAAAAAGTTGGCTTAAAGTTCAACATTCAGAAAACTAAGATCATGGCATCCAGTCCCATCACTTCATGGGAAATAGATGGGGAAACAGTGGAAACAGTG
>NW_011495082.1:12764285-12819055 GCF_000754665.1 Bison bison bison
GATGGTGATTGCAGCCATGAAATTAAAAGACATTTGCTCCTTGGAAGGAAAGTTATGACAACCTAGATAGCATATTGAAAAGCAGAGACATTACTTTGCCAACAAAGGTCCGTCTAGTCAAGGCTATGGTTTTTCCTGTGGTCATGTATGGTTGTGAGAGTTGGACTGTGAAGAAGGCTAAGCCTGAAGAATTGATGCTTTTGAACTGTGGTGTTGGAGAAGACTCTTGAGAGTCCCTTGGACTGCAAGGAGATCCAACCAGTCCATTCTGAAGGAGATCAGCCCTGGGATTTCTTTGGAGGGAATGATGCTGAAGCTGAAACTCCAGTACTTTGGCCACCTCATGCGAAGAGCTGATTCACTGGAAAAGACTCTGATGCTGGGAGGGATTGAGGGCAGGAGGAGAAGGGACGACAGAGGATGAGATGGCTGGATGGCATCACTGACTCGATGGACGTGAGTCTGAGTGAACTCCAGGAGTTGGTGATGGACAGGGAGGCCTGGCATGCTGCGATTCATGGCGTCGAAAAGAGTGGGACACGACTGAGTGACTGAACTGAACTGAAGACTAATCTCATTCCCAGGTAGAAAATGGCAAAAAAAATTCTTTCTGTTATCCACTTTAAAATCAGCCCAAAAATGAGAACAGAAAAGAAACAGAAGCACAGTTCTTGATGATACTAAGATAAATCTATTTTTTCTAAACCTAGCGGACCCAGGTCTCCTGTGTCTTCTGCATTGCAGGCATATTCTTTACCGCTGAGCCATCTGGGAAGCCCAAGTCATCAGTGAACAGAGGGACTGTCACCTACCGGAGTGAAGACACCCAGTGGAGATAAAGATAAAGGCAGATACCAGTGGGAAGCTCCTTGGTTAGACCAGCAGCACGTCTGAAAGGTTCAGGAATAGAGAAACCAGGTACCGAGAAAGGCCTGGGGGATCCTAAGCTATCCCTCTGAGCCAGTTTTTGAGTGGAGACCTGGGATCTTATTGGTATCTGGGTTCATTATCTTCAAATTCTTAAAGTTCCACTTTTCTGAAACACAGTCCAACTGTTTGCGTATATTTTATAAATTTGCAATGTAATATTAATCATAATTTTTGCTAAAATCTCATTACGTTCTAATGATTTCTAAACTTTTAGAGGTTGTACGTATGCTATATGGACTCTTTGATCAAAAACTCTTGCTTGACATTCAGCGAAACTAAAATATTATCTCAGTGCTCACAGCGGTTCAAGTCAATTAAGTATCACTACTTAAATTTGTTAAATTTGCATTTTTTATTGCTGTCACTCTAATTCAAAAAAAGTATATCCATAGCTTAAAAATAGATCATTAAAAAAGAATAATGAAAATGTAGTGTGCACACTGCAAGTAAGAACAAAAGTGGAAATGTAGACAGGGAACAGAACTCCAGGGTAAATACAGGATGTGAATTCGCAGGGGTTAGAGTAGGGGAAATTAAACGTGTGATGATTTTGCACAAGCAGCCAATTAAGGAGCACGTGATTAAGTGCGATGATGAATATAAGATAAATGGACTTTATTGGAAAATTGATTCACTGCCGCCAGTCCCAGTGCATTACCTGTTAAAACACTTGTCGATAGTGACGTATAGCCCTAGAGGTTTTCTGGCACAATGACGGTGCTTGTAAAATCAATCACAGTTTTACAGAGCTATGCAAAAGAATACTATTCATTACATAAACTGCTGGATTTTTTTTCCTAAGGGCAGATAAATGACCAATGTGACAGACTGATATTTGTTCATGTTTATATATCTCTTTCCCTTTATTGCTACGAAGACTTTAAAACCAAAAAAAGGTCAATGTTGTGTGCTTTATTGGAAAGAAAGCAGAATAATTTTGAAGAAAAATATGTTCAAACAGCCTGATCACTAGGTGTCTCTATATAACACTAAACAAAACAGTGTGAAACTGCCTCAGAATGAGAAAAATAAGCTAGGAAAACAGAATAGAGGCCAGAAATTGACCCAAGCATAAATAGGAAGTTGATATATAGTGGACTTTATCATTCAAATCAGTGGGAAAGGAATGAAATACTTGATAAAATGTGTTTAAACTACTGCTTATTCATATCAAAAGAAGACACTGTAATCTTACCTAATTCTTTGTTGTCGTTTAGTGCTAAATTGTGTCTGACTCTTTTGCAAATCCATGGACTGTAACCCACCAGGCTCCTCTGTCCATGGAATTTCCCAGGCAAGAATACTGGGGTAGGTTGCTGTTTGCTTCTCTAGGGGATTGAACCCATGTCTCCTGCGTTGGCAGGCAGATTCTTTACCACTGCCACCAGAAAAGTCCTCATTCTGGAATTTATTTTCATCTACATCATTCTAGACAAAAATAAATTCCAGATGATTTAAAGACATAAATGTCAAAAGAAAAAACTTTTTAAATTTGAGAAGAAAATATAGATTGATTCACAACCTTAAGTTAAGAATTTCTTAAACCATATACTAAGAGCACAAGAAGCAAACTACATGAAAAAAGATTGATACATCTGAACTATTTAATTTTGACAGAAAATTTTAGAACATCTTTGTGTACAAAAATATTAAAAAATGTATCATTATTAACTTGGGAGAGGAATGAAGGGAAAGATTCTGGGAAAGTATTCAGGAGTTTTCAGTTATAGCTATAATAGTTGATCTTTCAATATATATAACTTAAGCATGTATGGCAAAATGCTGTGGTCTGACAAAATTGACTTACTGGTGTAAGTTATATTGTTTTCTATCATTTCTCTATTTTATGCTTAAAATAGTTTATAGTAAAAAAAAAAAAAAAAAAAAAAACAGATTAAAGAATGCTTAAGAGAGAGGCATGGCTGATAGACTGTGAGGGCCATCATATGTAAAACCCAGTTCCAGAGGAAATGTTTGATATATTCAAAGAGATAATGGCTGAAGATTTTCTAAAACTGACGAAAGAAGTGAATCAAGACTTAAATCAAGGCACACCCTCTCTTGAATTCTCACGAATACACATTTTTCTTAAAGAGCAGTTATGTTTGAGCTGAGATCTTTTTGGCTACAATTTGTTCCAAAAGAATATAAGTGTGTAATAAATGTATTATGAAACCTGAATATGAACAACTGAATGTTGTTATGTGCCCGCCAGTGAACAAATGGCTACTGGTAAAATTCCTTATTCAGACGACGCTGTTAGATGTTATGTAATATAAATGGCGTATAATGCGGGAGAGCGGTCATTTTCTTCTGTGCGCTAGCTGATCATTTGCTTCATTGTTAATCGCCAGTGGTCAAAATATGACCATAGATTTAGGCTTCGATGCAGAACTTATAAGGTAGAAGTATTTGATGATTTACTGTTTATTTGCTTTTTACTGAAAACCCAGGCTACGGAAGAACTGACTTTTTGTTTTGTTAATTGGTTTCTCTTTGAGCTGTGATATGGGCCAGGGGTTAGCATACTATCGGGCCAAGTCTGACTCGTCTTCACCTGTTAGCCTCCAGCCAACAGTAGCTTTTATATTTTTACATGGGAAAATAAAAACTTAAGAGTAAATTTCCTGATATGTGAAATTAAAACAAAAACTTACGAGTAAATTTCTTAAAATTTCAGTGTTCATAAATAGAACTTTTTTTTTTAACATGGGCACTTTCGTCTTTATATTGTGAATGTTACTTTGATGCTACATTTAGGCCTGCAAAACCTAAAATATTTTCTCTCTGGACATTTATAGGAAAAGGTTGCCATACATTGACTATAAATGTATCTCAAAACACTCCAACTGATATGCAGGAGGGAAGACACATAAATCGCAAATAATTTATACATTAATGCCAATTTACAACTGCTTTATTTATAGAGAGCAGTTATGTAGAAAATACAACATGCAGTCATGATTCACACTAAATGAAGTTGTGAAAACTGTTAATGTAATTAAATGTGGTGATGAGTATAACTGCTTTCTTCATGTTATGTGACGAAATAATAAGCAGATGATTCAGCTTTTACATATCACAGTAAACTGGCTTTTGAAAGAAAAGTTGCTCTCATGAGTTTTTTAAAGAAGAGGTAAAGTAAGACACTTCATCGTGACCATGAAAATACCAATAATGGTGGTATTTTACTTTCATGTTGTATTTTTACTCTAGTGAATAGCCAGAATCTAATAAGTCAAGACCAAAATTGCACAAGTTTTAAGGTTGAAATAGGCATTTGAATGAAAATAATGTTGAAGATAAATTTTCCTAAGACAAAATTTTTGTTCAAATCACTGCTTTGCTGAATTTGACTCTTTGCAAGCACTTGACTTTTTTTTCATCCTTCAGAGAATGAAATTAATGAGCTATTATAGTGTAAACCTGTCTCCACCTAAATGCCAAGACAGAGCTTGAAGAAATGTCCCAGAGCTAAGTGAAACCTACAGGCTCACCTTTTTATGTTGAAGCCGTCAGCTTTATAGGTTTTCATTGTTGCTGTTGTTGTTTTCCGCGTGATAACTCATTTACAGGCCAGCAAAGTGATGAAAGTCATTTTCAGTGAGCAGTCTCTCTAACTTCAGTTTATATGCAAACACAAACATGGAAAACTGATTATTATCAAATAGTTTCTCCCATTCTTAATGATACATGAATGTGGTTTTCTAATTCAATTAAAATAGAGATCAAGAGGAGAAACACCCCGGATATGGAGCCTCACTGTGCTGCTTTGTGAAGACTGCACATGCTGTCATTGTCCCCCATGGTTTGAAGCAACGATAATTAATGTCTTCAGTATTGTTCCCCTTTTATAGAGGGTGATAAATTCTTGCCTTTTGATCTGCCTGAAAATTAGTGGCTAAACTTTGCATATAAAGTGGCCCACAGCCACTGTTAGGTTGCATAAAATGTTCGAAATGGAATAAGTATTTTTTTTTTAACAAGTAAATGGTGAAAATGTCTCAAAGAAAATCGGAAATAAAGTGAGAATTGAAGGACAAGTAAGACTGCTAATAGATATATTTCATGGCCCAGAAAATATACATGCAAACGTATGGAAAATAAGGTAAGTTTGGGGGTGGTGAGTAGACCAGTTTCTGAGAGTGAGAAATTAGGATATGGGAAATGGAAAATGACTGCAAAGGTGATTCACAGGGAAATTCTTTGTTTCCTCAGTGATGACTTAGAAAATTCCATTTATTTTTGAAGTTTTTGAGCTCTTTCTCATTCCAAAGGTAGAAGCATATATGACCTTAAAGAATTTCCAGGTCAGATTGTAAGTGTCTGGCACAAGAAGATGTTCCACATATGGATAAGGATTGGAAAGCAACACGTTCTACTAAACCACTGGTTTGAAAAAAGAAAAATTAAGTTCAAACCTAAATTTTTAAAGCCTTCTCCAGTATCAATTACATTGCAGATTTGGAAAAAGAAAAAAAAATTTTTTAGAAATACATTCTCAAAAACTTAACTCTTATTTATTTTTTTTCTCAGAATGCTACAGGAGAATATGTTCCACCCGAATAAGGGGATTGACCCAGGAGGAACTCGGGGTTTCAGGAGCCAGGGGATCTATCGCAGGAAAGAAGCCAACAGGATTCATAAATGAGGCCGCGGCCATGCAGCAGGCTAGAGGCAGCCCCACCCCAAATGGGAAAGGTGAGAAGGCTTCGGAAGAGATTTCTTCAAGACGATGAAATTGTTTCAAACCTAACATGTCCGAACATATTAACTGAGGATTTATATAATTCAGGGAGTTTGGAACTGAATGGAGTAGGTAGAAAGCTATTAAAAATTCTGAGGAAAATCAAATGTTGTACAGGCCAGAGTCATCAGAGGATACTGCCTATGTGACTCAGACTGTTTACATGATTCTCATAATGTGGGAACTTCACATGCTTCCCTTTAAAGCTGTATCTACTCAGGAACGATTGGGAACTCTGCAGGGCACAGATGGAAGCAAAATCGAACTGAATTCTCATCTTTCATAGTGGAAAATTATGATAGTTAATGCCTACAACTGTAAGATTGAGCAGTAGCAATACCCATGGTATATTTCAGTATATGTCAGTTACAATCGTAAAATGGACCAAGAGTTTAAAAAGGGAGCTAAATGATGCTGGAGGGAAGTGGGTAAGACCCAACTGTTCTTCTTCATAAAAGCTTTGTGGAGGTGTCTCTGTGTTTATAGCTTGAGTTTTTAATTTTAATAAAAAAGTATATTTCAAGCAGTATAAAATGGAGAATGCAAAGTCATATCTATGATGATAGGAACAAGAGTTAGAAGAAGGTATAGACTAATAAAACACTTTGATTTGGAGAAACAATTTATTCATTGGGCTTTAAAAGAGTATGTTTGCTGCTGCTGCTGCTACTAAGTGGCTTTAGTCGCGTCCAACTCTGCACGACCCCATAGACGGCAGCCCACCAGGCACTTAGATAAAAATCAGATTTTGTGTGTGCTTCTCAGTTTTCATCACATTCTCTCAACTGATTGCAAATATCCAGAGGTGAGATTTATTTTGCTTTAAGTTAGTAAGGACAATAATCTTCCAGCTGATGAATGCAAACTTTCTAAGATATACATACACATGATTTCCAGGTCCTCTTGTTTCATAGGTAATATTTCTTGGAACTATTCTGGCTGTAACCCTCCCTTAAGCTGGAGATCATGTTGTTTCTTCTTGCCCACTGCCTCTTCGTAATCATTCTTCTCCCAATTAACATGTGAAATGCATATCCCTCTACTATCCTGTCTTACCATGAAACAATGCCCTGATTTGAAAAACTTCTGTAGCGTCAAGCCCGGGCATAGTTCAAAATATTACTTAAGCAAGTGAATGACTCTAATGAATAGGTAACAGTCATTTTGCAAATCAAATAGTTTATTTTTGTTATGGAACTTTGTTTAATATTTTAATCTTACTGGAGTATAGTGAATTTACAATGTTATATTAGTTTCAGGTATACAACAAAGTGATTCAGTTATACATATCCTCATTCTTTTTTTGACTCTTTTCTTGTATAGGTTATCGCAGAACATGGATAGATTTCTGTGTGCTCTGCAGTGGGTCCTCGTCGGTCATCTTTCTTACATATGGTAGTGTATATGTGTTCATCCCAAGCTCCTGATTTATTCCTCTCACCACCTTTCCCCTTTGGTAACCATAAGTTTTGTTTTTCGTATTTGTAAGTCTGCTTCTGTTTTGTAAATGAGTTCATTTGTATCTTTTCATTTAAACTAGAGTCCACATATGAGTGTATATGCCATGTGTCTGACTTACTTTACCTACTTTAATAATCTCTGGGTCCATCCATGTGGCTGCAGATGGCATTATTTCATTCTTTTCTATGGCTGAGTAATAGTCCATTGTGCTGTGAAAAGAAGAGAAGTGAAAAGCAAAGGAGAAAAGGAAAGATACAAACATCTGAATGCAGAGTTCCAAAGAATAGCAAGAAGAGATAAAAAAGCCTTCTTCAGCGATCAATGCAAAGAAGTAGAGGAAAATGACAGAATGGGAAAGACTAGGGATCTCTTCAAGAAAATCAGAGATACCAAAGGAACATTTCATGCAAAGATGGGCTCCATAAAGGAAGAAATGGTATGGACCTAACAGAAGCAGAAGATATTAAGAAGAGATGGCAAGAATACACAGAAGAACTGTACAAAAAAGATCTTCACGACCCAGATAATCATGATGGTGTGATCACTGACCTAGAGCCAGATATCCTGGAATGTGAAGTCAAGTGGGCCTTAGAAAGCATCACTACGAACAGAGCTAGTGAAGGTGATAGAATTCCAGTTGAGCTATTCCAAATCCTGAAAGATGATGCTGTGAAAGTGCTGCACTCAATATGCCAGCAAATTTGGACAACTCAGCAGTGAGCCACAGGACTGGAAAAGGTCAGTTTTCATTCCAATCCCAAAGAAAGGCAATGCCAAAGAATGCTCAAATTACCACACAATTGCACTCATCTCACACGCTAGTAAAGTAATGCTCAAAATTCTCCAAGCCAGGCTTCAGCAATATGTGAACCGTGAACTTCCTGAGGTTCAAGCTGGTTTTAGAAAACGCAGAGGAACCAGAGATCAAATTGCCAACATCTGCTGGATCATGGAAAAAGCAAGAGAGTTCCAGAAAAACATCTATTTCTGCTTTATTGACTATGCCAAAGCCTTTGACTGTGTGGATCACAATAAACTGTGGAAAATTCTGAAAGAGCTGGGAATACCAGACCACCTGACCTGCCTGTTGAGAAACCTGTATGCAGGTCAGGAAGCAACAGTTAGAACTGGACATGAAACAACAGACTGGTTCCAAATAGGAAAAGGAGTTCGTCAAGGCTGTATATTGTCACCCTGCTTATTTAACTTATATGCAGAGTACATCATAAGAAACGCTGGACTGGAAGAAACACAAGCTGGAATCAAGATTGCCGGGAGAAATATCAATAACCTCAGCTATGCAGATGACACCACCCTTATGGCAGAAAGTGAAGAGGAACTCAAAAGCCTCTTGATGAAAGTGAAAGTGGAGAGTGAAAAAGTTGGCTTAAAGCTCAACATTCAGAAAACGAAGATCATGGCATCTGGTCCCACCACTTCATGGGAAATAGATGGGGAAACAGTGGAAACAGTGTCAGACTTTATTTTTCTGGGCTCCAAAATCACTGCAGATGGTGACTGCAGCCATGAAATTAAAAGACGCTTACTCCTTGGAAGGAAAGTTACGACCAACCTAGATAGCATATTCAAAAACAGAGACATTACTTTGCCATCAAAGGTTCCTCTAGTGAAGGCTATGGTTTTTCCAGTGGTCATGTATGGATGTGAGAGTTGGACTGTGAAGAAAGCTGAGGGCCGAAGAACTGATGCTTTTGAACTGTGGTGTTGGAGAAGACCCTTGAGAGTCCCTTGGACTGTAAGGAGATCCAACGGGTCCATTCTGAAGGAGATCAGCCCTGGGATTTCTTTGGAAGGAATGATGCTAAAGCTGAAACTCCAGTACTTTGGCCACCTCATGCAAAGAGTTGACTCATTGGAAAAGACTCTGATGATGGGAGGGATTGGGGGCAGGAGGAGAAGGGGACGACGGAGGATGAGATGGCTGGATGGCATCACCGACTCGATGGACGTGAGTCTCAGTGAACTCTGGGAGTTAGTGATGGACATGGAGGCCTGGCGTGCTGCAATTCATGGGGTCGCAAAGAGTTGGACATGACTGAGTGACTGATCTGATCTGATATATATGTACCTCATCTTCCTGATCTATTCCTCTGTAGATGGATCGCTTCCCTGTCTTGGCTATTGTAAATAGTGCTGCATCCACCATCAGGGTGCAGGTATCCTTTTAGATTATGGTTTTCTCTAGGTATACCCCAGGAGTGGGATCACTAGACCATCTTGTAGTTCTATTTTAAGGTTTTTAAGGAACTGCCATATTGTTCTTAGCAGTGGCTGTTCCAATTTACATCTCCACCAACAGTGTAGGAATGTTCTCTTTTCTCCACACCTTCTCTAATGTTTATTATGTGTAGACTTTTTGTAACCATTCTGACTGGTGTGAGGTAATACCTTATTGTAGTTTTGATTTGCATTTGAACTGTAGTGTTGGCGAAGACTCTTGAGAGTCCCTTAGACTACAAGGAGGTCCAACTAGTCCATTCTGAAGGAGATAAGTCCTGGGATTTCTTTGGAAGGACTGATGCTAAAGCTGAAACTCCAATACTTTGGCCACCTCATGCGAAGGGTTGAGGTGGAAAAGAGTTCATTGGAAAAGACTCTGATGCTGGGAGGGATTGGGGGCAGGAGGAGAAGGGGACGACAGAGGATGAGATGGCTGGATGGCATCACCGACTCGATGGACATGAGTTTGAGTGAACTCCGGGAGCTGGTGATGGACAGGGAGGCCTGGCGTGCTGCGATTCATGGGGTCACAAAGAGTCGGACACGACTGAGCGACTGAACTGAACTGAATAATTAGGCTAAGAATCTTTTCATGTACTTTTTGGCCATCTGTATGTCTTCCGTGGAGAACTGTCTCTTTAGATCTTCTGTCCATCTGGTGGTTGAGTTGTTTGCTTTTTTGACATAGAGCTGCACCAGCTGTTTGTACATTTTGGAGATTAATCCCTTGTTAGTTGCACCATTTGCAAAAAGCAAATCAAATAGTTTTCAGTTCTTTCTTACCACGAATTAGGAAGACCTAAATCAGTCATCAACTATTAGATCATTAAAACATTTCAATGATCAGTAACTATGTGACTTTCCTCACATTACCTGGGGGGATTCAAATAACTTTGTGACATTGCCAAAACAAAAATCCTTCCTTTTCCATCTACTACTTAATGATGTGATTGAGTTTGTCAGCATAATAAAAATAAAACTGATGCTGAATTTATTTTATTCTAAAATGGATATATCCTCATCCTTCTCATTAATATCTACATTTAAATTCATTTAGAAAATAGAAAAATATATATTTTCTAATTGCTTAAGAAAGCATTTTCCATGTAAAATTTTTAGGGGTTAAAAAAAGAGAGATTGTTTAATTAATTAAATACAAGGATAAGACCAGGCTGGGCAGAGGTAGAGGGGAACCACCTGGGGTCCTCCCTTCCCTCCACTCACTGTTTTTAAATGGATGATAATGTGTATCAAATTGCCATGGTATTTTATTGCCTTTGGATATATGCATTTCAAATATATGTGAAATTATATCCTTTATTATAACATACAAAAATTATGTCCTTACTTTGAAATTTATTAAATATTACTTAAACTTTTTGAAGTGACTCTTAAAAAAAAAAAATTAAAGAATCTCCAAGCAAAATTTTGCAGAACGCCTGTCGAGTCTTTTCTGTGGTTCCGTTTATTGGGCGGATTCGTACTGCCCTCTGGTGGCCAATGGTTGGAACACATGAAGTACATATTTGGACATGTGGCATGTTAGAATTCCATTTACTTTTTTGCTGAACGAATAGCCATTTGTTGTAGAGATGACTACATCTCACATATTCTCACAATTTTTTTTTAATGAAATGTGGCTCTCATGACAGGATCTGAAAATTAGGATGTGACAACTCAGTGAATCAAAAATCAGCTTACCCACCAACCAAGATATTTTGCTTTCCAGAGATACCCAGAGGATATTCAAGGGTCCCTAGATGTGATACAGACATTCCATCAGCTGAATGTAAAATCAGCCCATAAGCTCAGGGTTAAAAAAAAGATATATCGTTTAACTAACTCAATGCAAATGGGGAGTTTTACCTTTAAGTCTCCCTGTAGCCTCCTCTTTGCTTGCCAGACTGTGCCCCGGGAGACTCCATACCCTGAGGCTGTCAGTAAATGATATGCACGTTACCGAGAAAGTGTGGCATTGTGGAAAGAGCAGGACATGGTGAAACTTGAAAGAACTGTATCTGGATTTTATCCCCCGCCATCCCTAGCCGTGATCTTGAGAGAAGTAACTTCTCTTGGTCAGTTTCTACAACAGGAAAATGGTTAAACTACAGGCCTCATAGGTGCCATGAAAACCTGAAAGCATACATGTAAAGTGCTCAATAAGAGCAATCAACTGTTCTCATTCCTGTTTTATACATTTGAAAGATAAGCAGGCCTGTCCATTTCGAGGATAAAAAATATAGTCACAGAGAGTCACTTGTTGGGGTGTCTTGGTCATTTTTAGTTACAGCAGTGCCATTACATGTATCTTCCTTATGTGTTTTCTTTCCCTTTAAGAGAAACATTTCTCCATTTTTCATCATTATTAAACGTCTCTCTTCTCCATTTCTTAGGTGACTAAACTTGGTTTGTAGCAGTGAGAAAATAAACGCAGTCCCCAGAATTACAGTCCTGTGAGCAACCCCAGCCACACACGGCTCACTCTTCTTTTACTGTGGAAAGTAACTCTTAGGGACCACCTCCTTCCCCTGTGTTCTGAAGCTCTCTCTTCATAAACTCCCACCTCTATAAAGGCATGATCCTTGCAGTTATCCCCTCTCCTCTGCGTCATATTTTTTCTTTCTACTGGGTCATTTCCATAAATGAAAAATACCCTCAAGTATCTGCCTCCCTTTCAAGCAACCTCTGTTCCTAGGAAAAAAATTTTCCTCACATTTCATATAACCAACCCTGTAAATAGTGGCCTATTTCTCTGTTCCCCTTTACCATTGAATTTCTTGAAAATATCTGTGCATCACAGTTTCTATTTCCACATCTCACATGCTTTCTTCATTTGCATTAATATCCTTCTCCATTTGCATTAATATCCTTCCACTTGGCTGAGATTTGTCACATAGGAATTTAATTCTCTATTACCAAATCAAAAACTTCTCTAAATTTAACAGCTATTGACAGTTGACCACAGAAATGAGAAAAAAACATGGTATGTAAAAATGATATCTTAGGGATGACTTTGTGGTAAAAAAGTAAACTCAGTCAAACTTAATAAAAAATAGATTTGTTTGGAAAAAGACCTAACATTGTCTTACAAAATAAGAGCAATAAATACAGCTGACGCCCCATAAGATAACACACTAGGCTACTCTGATGTCCCGCCTTTGCTGCTCTCTGCATGTCTGTTTCATTCTTCTGCTTCTTTGAGGCAACCAGTGTATATACCTTCCTAGGTCAAGGGATCAACAAAGACCCACAAGAGTCTCTCTAAATCTCTCATAATGAATTCCCATGAGAGAAACGTGATCAGTCCTGCTTAAAATGTCCTGCATCTTTTCTCAGTATTAGTCGCTCAGTTGTGTCTGACTCTTTTGTGACCCCATGGGCTGTAGCCTGCCAGGCTCCTCTGTCCATGGGATTTTCCAGGCAAGAACACTGGAGTGGGGTTACCATTTCCTTCTCCAGGGGATCTTCCTGACCCAGGGATTAAACCTACATCTCCTGCATTACAGACGGCTTCTTTACCAACTGAGCCATCAGGGAAGCCATACTTTTAGATGTGATTAGCATTTGAATCAATAGACTTTGAGTAAAGCTGATGACCCGCCCTCCACCAACCCCATAATGTGGGTGGGCCTCTTTCAGTCTGTTGTAGGTCTTAAGAGCAAAGACTGAGGTTTCAAAAATAAAGAATTTCACGTCCAGACTGCAACAGAGAAACCCAAACTCATTTCCGGGCTGTGGGCCTGCCATAGGAATTTTAGACTTGCCAGCCCCACAATCATGTAAGCCAATGCCTTAAAATAAACCAATCTCTGAGAGAGAGGGAGAGAGACAGAGAAAATGTATTTTTTTCCTCTGGAGAACCCTGACTAACAATCACAAAGTACAAACTTGACCATAGGAGTCTCTGCTATGGTTGGAGAGCAGGTTTAGAACACAAGATAGAGGCAGAGTGGCCCAGCTGTACAATATTTAGGATTACCATATAATCTCAGATTTTATAACCAGTTATGTTTGCTCAAGTAGAAACTGACCAACAATAATGTTACAATGGGGCTTCCTTGGTACCTCAGCTGATAAAGAATCCACCTGCAATGCAGGAGACCCGGGTTCAATTCCTGGGTCAGGAAGATCCTCTGGAGAAGGAATAAGCTACCCACTCCAATATTCTCGGGCTGCCATGGTGGCTCAGATGGTATAGAATCCACCTGCAGTGTGGGAGACCTGGGTTCAATCCCTGGGTTGGGAAGATCCCTGGAGGAGGGTGTGGCGACCCACTCCAGTATTCTTGCCTGGAGAATTCCATGGACAGAGGGGCCTGGTGGGCTACAGTCCATGGGGTCAAGGAGTCGGACATGACTGAGCGACTAAGCAGCAACAGCAGCAATGTTAAATATTAGCATGTGTTCTTTACTATTTATTGTGTCATCAACTCAAATAAATTCAAGTATTAGTTATATAATTTAATTTCAATCTCTAAAGAATTTGCCTATCAGTGTTGACATGTTTTCAGTTCAGTTCAGTCGCTCAGTAGTGTCCAACTCTTTGTGAACCCATGACATGTTATAGCTAGAAATAAAATGGGGAAAATACTTCGGAACCCTCCGCATTCTTGGAGCAGGGAAGAGGGGACAGTTTCAAAAGATATTCCATGTATAAGAAAAGATCAGTGTAATGGAGCAAAGAGGTGAGAAGCCCAAGGAAAGGAATAGGAAGGAATCCGACCTAACTTTCTGACAGCAACTGGTCACTAGTAAAGCATTTCCTTCCCCTCTTCCTTCTGGAATGGGAAAAGACTATCTTGAATTCCATACTAAATGTAAAATACTTATACAGAAGCTAAAATGACAGAAGAAGTATAGGTGAGGTGGTGTTTTGTTTTTGTTTGTCTTATTTTCACATCATTTATAATTAGAGTAAAACTTTTCTTAACTAGAGTTCTACCGACCAGAAAATAAGTTACGCAGGAGCTGAGGTGTGGAGAAATGGTGCGAGGAAGGAACTCAGGTTGCTAAATTAAACAGAGTCCAGGGTGCTAGAAGACAACTGTTCAGTTCAGTTCAGTCTCTCAGTCATGTCTGACTCTTTGCGACCCCATGGACTGCAGCACTCCAGGCCTCCCTGTCCTTCACTAACTCCCAGAGTTTATTCAAATTCATGTCCATTGCATCAGTGATGCCATCCAGCCATCTCATTCTCTGTCACCCACTTCTCCTCCTGCCCTCAATCTTTCGCAGCATCAGCATCTTTTCCATTGCATCATCTCTTCGCATCAGCGGGCCAAAGTATTGGAGTTTCAGCTTCAACATGAGTCCTTCAGAACTGATATCCTTTAGGATGGACTGGTTGGATCTCCTTGCAGTCCAAGGGACTCTCAAGAGTCTTCTCCAATACCACAGTTCAAAAGCATCAATTCTTCAGCGCTCAGCTTTCTTTATAGTTCAACTCTCACATCCATACATAACTACTGGAAAAACCATAGCCTTGACCAGATGGACCTTTGTTGACAAAGTAATATCTCTGCTTTTTAATATCCAGGTTGGTCATAATATGTTATCTAGGTTGGTCATAACTTTCCTTCCAAGGAGTAAGTGTCTTTTAATTTCATGGCTGCAATCACCATCTGCAGTGATTTTGGAGCCTAGAAAAATAAAGTCAGCCACTGTTTCTACTGTTTCCCCATCTATTTGCCATGAAGTGATGGGACTGGATGCCATGATCTTAATTTTCTGAATGTTGAGCTTCAAGCCAACTTTTTCTCTCTCCTCTTTCACTTTCATCAAGACGCTCTTTAGTTCTTCACTTTCTGCCATAAGGGTGGTGCCATCTGCATATCTGAGGTTATTGATGTTTCTCCCAGCAATCTAGATCCCAGGTTGTGCTTCCTTCAGCCCAGCGTTTCTCATGATGTTCTCTGCATATAAGTTAAATAAGCAGGGTGACAACATACAGCCTTGATGTACTCCTTTTCCTATTTGGAACCAGTCTGTGTTCCATGTATTAGCCAAACACTGGAAACTCATTTGTGAGCTGATCAATACAGCCATACAGCAGAATTTTACAAAGCAGTAAGAAAGAAGCATGGATACATACAACAACATGAGTTAATCTTAAAAACACTGTGTGGAACAGACAAAAGAGACAAAAGTCAGACAAAAAAGAGTGGGTAAATAAATAAAAATATAATCACCACTGGGTGATTTTATTAATTTTAAGTATTAAACTCTAGCTGTTTCTTAGTCTCTAACTTGTGTCCAACTCTTTGTAACCCCATGGACTTCAGCATGATAGGCTTCTCTCTCCTCCAAACTCCTTCTCTGAGTTTGCTCAAATTCACGTCCATCAGTGATGCCTTCCAGCCATCTCATCCTGTCACCCACTTCTCCTTCTGCCTTCAATCTTTCGCAGCATCAGCATCTATTCCATTGAGTTAGCTTTTCACATCAGCTAGCCAAAGTATTGGAGCTTCAGCATCAGTCCTTCCAATGAATATCCAGCGTCTATTTCCTTTAGGATTGACTGGTTGGATCTCCTTGCTGTCCAAGGGACTCTCAAGAGTCTTCTCCAGCATCACAGTTTGAAAGGATCAATTCTTTGGTGCTCGGTCTTCTTTATGGTCCAAGTCTCACATCTGTACATGACTATTGGAAACACCATAGCTTTGACTATACAGACCTTTGTCAGCAAAGTGATGTCTCTGCTTTTTGATATGCTGTCTAGTTTTGTCATAGCTTTCCTTCCAAGGAACAAGCAACTGTTAATTTCACGGCTGCAGTCACCCTCCACAATGATTTTGGAGCTCAAGAAAATAAAATCTATCACCATTCCCACTTTTTCCAGTCTATTTTCAGTGAAGTGATGGGAGCAGATACCATAATCTTAGCTTTTTTTTTTTTTTAATCTTAGTTTTTTGAATGTTGAGTTTCAAGCTAGCTTTTTCAGTCTCCTCTTTCACCCCCATCAAGAGGCTCTTTAGTTCCTCTTCACTTTCTGCCATTAGAGTGGCATCATATACATATCTAAGGTTGTTGATATTTCTCCTGGAAATCTTGATTCCAGCTTGTGATTAACCCAGCCCGGCATTTCATATGATGTGCTCTGCATATTAGTTAAACAAGCAGTGTGGCAATATACAGCCTTGTCATTTTCCTTTCCCAATTTTGAACCAGTCAGTTGTTCCATGTCAGGATCTGGCTATTGCTTCTTGACCAACATACAGGTTTCTCAGAGGTCAGGTAAGGTGGTCTGGTAGTCCCATCTCTTTAAGAATTTTCCACAGTTTGCTGTGATCCCCACAGTCAAAGATGCAGAAGCAGATGTTTTTAAGGCATTCCCTTGCTTTCTCCATGATCCAGATAATGTTGGAAATTTGATCTCTGGTTCCTCTGCCTTTTCTAAACCCATCTTGCACGTCTGGAGTTCTCAGTTCACATACTTTTAAAGCCTCACTTAAAGGATTTTCAGCATAACCTTCCTAGCATGTGAAATGAGCACAATTGTATAGTAGTTTGAGTATTCTTTGGCATTGTCCTTCTTTGGGATTGGAATGAAAACTGACCTTTTCCAGTCCTTTGGCTAATGCTGAGTTTTCCAAATTTGTTGACATATTGAGTGCAAGCATCATCTTTTAGGATTTGAAATAGCTCAGCTGGAATTCCATCAGCTCCACTAGCTTTGTTCATAGTAATACTTCCTAAGGTCCACTTGACTTCACATTCCAGGATGTCTTGCTGTAGGTGAGTGACTATACCATCCTAGCTTTCTGGGTCATTAAGATCTTTTTTGTATAGTTCTGTGTATTCTTGCCACCTCTTCTTAATCTGCTTCTGTTAGATCCTTATCATTTCTGTCCTTTATCATGCCCATCATTGCATGAAATATTCCCTTGATATCTCCAGTTTTCTTGAAGTGATCTCTAGTCTTTCCCATTCTATTGTTTTCCTCTATTTATTTGTATTGTCCATTTAAGAAGGCCTTTTTAGCTCTCCTTGCTATTCTCTGGAATTCTGCACTCAGTTGGGTATGCATGCATGTGTGCTAAGTTCTTTTAGTTGTATCTGATTCTGCAACTCTATGGGCTGTAGTCCATCAGGCCCCTCTGTGCATGGGGTCCTCATGAATATTGGAGTGGGTTGCCATTTCCTCCTCCAGGGGATCTTCCCAACTCAGGGATCAAACTCAGCATCTCTTAGGTCTCCTGAATTGGCAGGCAGGTTCTTTACCACTAGCACCACTTGGGAAGCCCTCAGTTGGATATATCTTTTCCTTTCTCCCTTGCCTTTCACTTCTCTTCTTTCTTTAGCTATTTGTAAAGCCACCTCAGATAACCACTTTGCCTTCTTGCATTTCTTTTTCTTTGTGATGGTTTTGATCCTTCCTCCTGTACAGTGTTACACACCTCTGCTCATAATTCTTCAGGCACTCTATCTAATCCCTTGAATCTGTTTGTAACCTCCACTGTATAATCATAAGGGGGTTGATTAGGTCATACCTGAATGGCTTCATGGCTTTTCCTACTTTCTTCAATTTAAGTCTGAATTTTGTAATATGGAGCTTATGATGTGAGCCACAGTCAGCTCCTGGTCATCATTTTGCTGACTGTATAGAACTTATCCATCTTAGACTGCAAAGAACATAATCAATCTGATTTGGTATTGGCCATCAGGTGATGTCCATGTACGGCATCGTCTCATGGGTTGTTGGAAAAGGGGTTTGCTCTGATTAGTGTGTTCACTTGACTAAACTCTTAGCCTTTGCCCTGTTCTATTTGTATTCCTAGGCCAAACTTTCCTATTATTCCAGGTATCTCTTGACTTCCTACTTCCGCATTCCAATCCTCTATGATGAAAAGGACTTCTCTTTTTTGGTGTTGGTTCTAGATGTTATAGGTCTTCCTAGAACTAGTCAGCTTCAGCTTCTTCAGTGTCAGTGGCTGAAGTGTAGACTTGGATTACTATGATGTTGAATAATTTGCCCTGGAAATGAACCAAGATCATTCTGTTGTTTTTGAGGTTGCACCCAAGTACTGCATTTCAGACTCTCTTGTTGACTATGAAGGCTATTCCATTTCTTTTAAGGGATTATTGCCTATAGTAGTAGATACAATGGTCATCTGAATTAAATTCTCCTATTCCTGTCCATTTTAGTTCACTGATTTCTCAAATGTCAATGTTCAATCTTGCCATCTCTTGCTTGACCACTTCCAATTTACCTTAATTCATGGACCTAACATTCCAGGTTCCTATGCAATATTGTTCTTTATAGCATAGGACTTTACTTTCACCACCAGACACATTACAACTGAGCATTGTTTCTGCTTTGGCTCAGCCACTTCATTTTTTCTGGAGCTATTAGTAATTGCCCCCTGCTCTTTCTCAGTAGCATGTGAAAGTGAAAGTGAAGTCGTTCAGTTCAGTTCAGTCGCTCAGTCGTGTCCGACTCTTTGCTGACCCCATGAATCGCATCATGCCAGGCCTCCCTGTCCATCACCAACTCCTGGAGTTCACTCAAACTCACGACCATTGAGTCGGTGATGTCATCCAGCCATCTCATCCTCTGTCGTCCCCTTCTCCTCCTGCCCCCAATCCCTCCCAACATCAGAGTCTTTTCCAATGAGTCAACTCTTTGCATGAGGTGGCCAAAGTACTGGAGTTTCAGCTTTAGCATCATTCCTTCCAAAGAAATCCCAGGGCTGATCTCCTTCAGAATGCACTGGTTGGATCTCCTTGCAGTCCAAGGGACTCTCAAGAGTCTTCTCCAACACCACAGTCCAAAAGCATCATTCTTCAGCGCTCAGCCTTCTTCACAGTCCAACTCTCACATCCATACATGACCACAGGAAAAACCATAGCCTTGACTAGATGAACCTTTGTTGGCAAAGTAATGTCTCTGCTTTTGAATATGCTATCTAGTTGGGTCCAACTCTTTGTGACCCTCCTGGGACTGTAGCCCACCAGGCTCCTCTGTCCATGGGATTTTCCAGGCAAGAATACTAGAGTAGGTTGCCATTTCCTTCTCCAGGGGATCTTCCTGACCCAGGGATTGAACTCAGGTCTCCTGCATTGCAGGCAGACCCGTACCATCTGAGCTACCAGGGAAGCCCCCTCAGTAGCATACTGGACCATCTTCCAACCTCTGGGGCTCATCTTCCAGTGTCATATTTTTCTGCCTTTTCTTGCTGTTCATGGGGTTGTTGTGGCAAGAATACTGGACTGCTTTGCTGTTCCCTTCTCCAGTGGACTACATTTTGTCAGAACTCTTCACTTTGACCTGTCTGTCTTGGGTGGCCCTGCAAGGCATGGCTACATTGCTTCAGTGAGTTATGTAAGCCCCTTCCCCATGACTAGGCTGTGATCCATGAAGGAGAGCAAGGTCACAGAGTAAAGGTTAAATCCCCAAAACAATGAACACTTAAAAACTGAAATTAAAATAAAACATAATTGCAGAAAAATATGAGTTACTAAGGGGTAAATTTAACTATATAATATTTATCCACTGAAAAATCACAGTACCTGATGAAATTAAAACCTAACAAAGGAGATACATCAAGTGTAAATAAGTTAGAAGTCTCAATTATTGTT
Source organism: Bison bison bison (assembly GCF_000754665.1). Classification (NCBI taxonomy): domain Eukaryota; kingdom Metazoa; phylum Chordata; class Mammalia; order Artiodactyla; family Bovidae; genus Bison; species Bison bison. Next base: position 12,784,242 of record NW_011495082.1, read on the forward strand.
AAATGGTCAGTATTCTCCAAATAGTTTATAGATTCAATATAATCTCAATGAAGACCCGAGCAGGCTTCCTGGTAGAAATTAAAGTTAATCCTAAAATATACATAAAAAAAAAAGCAAAGGAATTTAGAACGTCAAAACGATTTTGAAAAAGAACAAAACTTAAAGTTCCTACTACTTGATTTCATGATTTACTATAAAGTCACCAAGGTAGTGTGGTGTTAGCCTAGAAATATGAACTAATAGACCAGTACAGGGAACCCAGAAACAGACCCACACGTAGAGGGCAGTCTTTTTAACAAGTGGTACTAGAAAAATGGGATACACATATTCCAAAAACAAAGAACGAGAAAACTTACCCCCCACACAATTTTGATCCATACTCATACTATAATACATATAAAAATCAACTTGAAATGAATCATAGACTTAAAAGTATAATCCTCCTAGAAGAAAACATAGAAAAATCTCTGTGACCTCGAGTTAGGCAAAGATTTCTATACACAATTAGTGAACCATGAAAGAAAAAAAGTGGATAAACTGGAATTTATGAGAATTTTTTTAAAGTCTGCATTTCAAAAGAGATCATTAAGAAAATGAAAACACAAGTCATACACCTGGAGAAAACCTTTGAAACTTATCTAATAGATGACTTGTATCAAGTTTCATAAAATTGGAACAAAAACATGAACAGATACTTTACGAAAGAGATAAGGATGGCAAATAAAGACACTAAAAGCTGTTACCACTTATCATTAGGGAAATGCAAATTATCACTGCACACTTATCAGAATGGCTAAAAACAAACAAAAAAACCCCAAACCTATACTACAAAATACTAACATGAATAGAGTAATAACTCACATCTGGTGGGAATATACAATGGTATATCCACTTTGAAAAATGATTTGGCAGTTTTTTGTAAAGTTAAACATATGTTTTACCATACCACCGAGCAATCCCACTCCAAGGTATTTACCAAAGAAAGATAAGAATATGTCTACCAGAAACACTTGTATGAAATGTTTATAGCACCTTAATTCATAACCCAAAGATTGAAAACCCAGTTGGTGAATGGATACAAACTGTAGTACATCCAATACAAGAAATGTTACACAGTAATAAAAAGGGGATTTTTGTATTTCACTTTAAAAATACTGCAAACGCAACCTATTTCTCTTGCATTATAGTGTCTTTTTTTTTTTTTTTGATGTGATGATTTGTTCACTGGTTTATTCAATTTTTAAAAATTTGCTTTTAAAAATTAAGGGAAAGAAGAAAATAAGGTAGCCAAAAAGCCTATAAGCCACAACAGGAGTAACATCATTAAAAGACACAACTAGTTGTTCTCAAATGCTTTTGTGACCAACATGATTTTGTGTCATAGCCTGGCCATTATTAGCTGTGAAGGCTGTGAAACTGAACCTTAAAGCCAAGGGCTGTTAGCCCTAGCCTACTAAATTCTCTCTCCTACCTACTGTGGTTTCCAACATGCATTTCTCATTCTTTGTTAGTTACATATTTACAAAGAAAAGTGCTTTATTCCTATTTGGCTTTGGACAAGATTAAAAAAAAAAAAACTTTATTTACAAATGTTCTATTTCCTTTGAATATATATACAGAGTAAAGGATTTGGATAAAATAGGATAAAATCACAGGAATCAAAGCCAACTTTTCATAAAATCCAGGAGAAATTAGTAACACTCAGAAAAATCAAAATCCATTATAACAGTTACAAGAGAGTCAAAGCAAATAGATTGGGGGTCATGTGACATAAATAAGCAATCCCAAAGTGGAAGAGGGGGACAGTCGCTTCTTGGCTAATGAAATTTTGCAAGAGAATTATCAGCACCTCCCCAAAGCAGACATATTTGCCTTGGGGTTGACCATCGCGGTGGCTGCAGGAGCAGAGCTGTTGCCCACCAACGGCACCGAGTGGCATCATATTCGTGAGGGGAACCTTCCAGACATTCCTCAGGAGCTCTCCAAGGAATTCCACCAACTACTCGAGAGCATGATCCACCCTGATCCAGCAGAGAGACCGTCTGCAGCAGCTCTGGCCAAGAGTCGAGTCCTCTGTCTCTCCCTGGGGAAAACAGAAGAGCTTCAGCACCAGTTGAACTTGGAAAAGTTCAAGACAGCCACACTGCAAAGCACTTTCACAGCATCGTCTTTCAGGATTTGAAAAAGCTCAACTGGAATTCCATCACCTCCACTGGTTTTGTTCGTACTGATGCTTCCTAAGGCCCACTTGAGTTTGCATTCCAGGATGTCTGGCTCTAGGGAACTGAAAGAAGCCCAGCAGGCCCAGTCCCCCAAGGATGGCCACAGTGTCCCTGGGGTCTTTGATACCCCCACCGGGTTAAGAAATGCCAAGTCTGGTAGGAGGAAAGAGTGCCAAGTCTTCAAGCTTCACCTCGGGGCAGACTTCCCCATAAGAATGTCTCTCCCATCAACTTACTCTTTATCCCCAAAATAGATACTGGCTGTGTCGACCTTTCTTGTATAAAGGGAGGAACTAACAGACTTGAGAGGCTGAAGATTTCAAGAGCATTATAGTGTCTTTACAAGTTGTTCTTTACTTGTCAGTAGGAAAAGATAGTGGCATGCCACGTAAAAACATTTCCTTTCAGAAATATACATTAAAATGTCTTATATTTTCCTATTACATACCACATCTCTAAACATTTCTTCACAAAGTATCATTAGATTTCCTAAGGAGCCATGAGTTCCAGAAACCAAATTTTCATTTATTTGTAAGCATATGCATGCTTATTTGTAAAAGTGGAATTAACCTGTTATTCACATCAATAAATATTAAAATCCCTATAAATATTACTTGGGCCCTTCTCTACCAACTTTAATTCATAGAAAATGAGACTTAGTTGTTTCTATATTTCTCAAATGTCTCAGATGCTTTTATTAGGTTTAAAAACTGAAAGATAGTAAACAGACTAGTAACACACACACAAGTTTCTGTTGATACTAACCTATCGGGTAACAGTGGCAAGAAAGAAAAGTTTGATAAAGCTGGCATTTATGGAGCACAGCATTTCTGGGAGACATCAAAATAATGAAGAAAAAATAGAACTGATATGTGAGGCACTCTTTCAGGTGCTGTGGATATAGCAATGAACAAAATAAAGTAAAACTACATTTTAGTGAAGGGACAGCCAACAACAAACAAACAAACAAAAAGTCAAATAATTGTTCGGCACTAGAAGAGAAAGCAAGATAAGGAATGTAAAAATAAGGGCAGGGTACTTATATAGAGACCTGAGATGATACTTAAGCTGAGACTTCAATTAGGCGAGGGAACATGTTTCTTGCAAATCAGGGATGAAAACGCTCTAATCCAAAGACCCAAGACTATTCTTGGGTGCATTCTATAAACAATGGGAGTAACATGAGTGAGGCAAAACAAACAGAAGTAGCTACAGGGAAAGTGTCATAGAATAGAGAGCTGTGAATGCGGAGTATATTCATCAAAAATTATGGAACATTTGGAAGCTTTTTTTTTTTAAACGTCATTGGTGAAGTGTTGAATCAAGTTTTACTATTTTAAAATTAGGTATCTATTAGAAATCTTTGGAATTCGCCTGCCAATGCAGGAGACAAACAGGTTCTATCCTGGAGTTGGGAACATCCCCTGGAAGAGGAAATGGCAACCCACTCTAGTATTCTTGCCTGGAAAACTCCAGACAGGGGCGCCTGGTAGGTTACAGTCCATAAGGTTGCAAAAAGTTGGACATGACTGAGCACACACACACATTAGATATCTAAGTGGAGATGACTTTATGGGGAGTGGTTAAGTTGAAGATACTTAGCACAGAAATGGAAAGAGAAGGAAAAACAGGAAAGTTGTTGAGACAGGGAACTGAAGTTCAAAAATCACAGGCTAGAATACCATAGGAATTCCAGAAAGTAAAACCAACTGGGCAGAGGCAAGACCTGAACAAAAAAACCCAAAAAACAAAAAACAAACACCACACCTAGACTTAGCACAATCAAACTATACCACCAGAGGCAAAGCTAAGATTTTAAAATTAAAAAGAGGATAACACAAGCAACAAGTGCCAGTTCGACTCCACAGTTCATTCTACAAACTGGAAATCTAACAGCAGCCTACAGTATGAAACTACAAGGCAATGCACATTTCTGCATGTGAAGTGTTAATATGTATGTCATCAATGCAGGCAATGATCATTTAATAGGATCATTATAAGCTAGGGAATTCCTTGAGACTGTTTATACTTCAATTTAATATTTAGATCAAAACTCAAATGTAGAGAACATGAAACTAAAATTAAACATTTCATTCATTTGGGAGTTTGACTTACCAATTCCATTTCAAGTAAAGGTTGGGTAAATTTTTTTTTAACTGAAGGACAGGGTGGCTAATGGCCTTTTACAATAGAAAATCTGGCACATGAAGCCCCCGTGGAGACCTTGTATAGGGACTTGAAAACAATCTGAAACTATTTTTTAAATTCTACTTTACCAAGTAATCTCATCTTTCATTATTTAACATAAGTACTATTTCTTAAATCTAGGTCTTTCTTTATAAGGAATCCAAAGATTATCTGTAATAAAATCAACCTATTAGGTAGGTGCTAAAATAAGTAAAAAATTAGCATAAAGCATTCTGCAAAATCACTATCAACGTAGTCTTTTCCAGGATAAAATAGAATTTTAATTGAACTTTATTTTAAATGTCTAAAAGTAAACGCCTTAAGAATTTTAACACAGAAGTTTTACCATTTTCTCAAGATATTTTGTTGGTGCACTATTACCTAGTTGCTCCCTTTTAAATGTGTTCCATCCATCAGCCTTGCATAAAGTGCCACAATAATATGTAACAGTTTGCATTTTTAAATCGAGCCTTGAATATAAATAATGTTTAATAGAAGTATCTATGTTAACATGCTTAAATATATCAGTGCAGAAACTTTTAACAGTACAGTCACATTTACCAATTCATACTGTTTCAGATGAAGCTGGGAAAGTCTAGGGAAAAAAATCGTATATAAGATTAGTTGTTTGACCCAGAGGGATGGTACAGGGAGGGAGGTGGGTTCAGGATGGGGAACATGTGTACACCAGTGGCGGATTCATGTTTATGTATGGCAAAACCAATACAATATTGTAAAGTAATTAACCTCCAATTAAAATAAATAAATTTAAAAAACTTGTTTTTTCAAATCCCACCTTAAAAACACTCAAAGTTATTGATAGTCCAGTGATCATTTTCTAGTCAGCAGCAGTATGTGGTGCAGATAGTATTATGCCATCTACCTTTTGTGTATATTCTGGATAAAGCTCAAGGAAATGAAATCTGGGTAAACCAACATATAATCTACACAAACCTTCCATTAGTTAACCTCAAAGACAGAGCTCAAGAGAAATTACATGTGTAGTCTACATTTTATGCAACTTCAAAGGTTCTCATTTTATTAACCCACTCACTCTGAAATTAACAAACGAATCATTCACACTCGTTTTTCACAGCTTTCCAGTCTGAAAATTATTTTCTAAGATACCCTAAACAAAGAATATTTTCTTTATACGCAGACCATTGCTTTTAATAAGAATCATTTATTGTATATTTTTAAGGTGGAGGGTTAATTAGTACAGTACTATGCATAACCTCATTCTTAAAAAATTAAACACAAATGAATAAAAATGGCAAATCAGAATGAGCATGTAAAAAGACAAAAATTAGGCATATTTTTATAGAGAATGTTTCCTGTCATACGTATGTACTGATGTTTTTCTCCATTTTGTCTTTTAAAATGTATGGCTTGTTCCTTTTCTACGTAATTGTTCATTCTTACAAATAATGAACATATTTGCCATCAACTAATAAATGTTACATACAGTTGTAGATTTTTCATTCAACTCAGCTGATTAGTTGCCTGAAATACTCAACATAGCACTGTTAAGAAAGCTAAGAGTCCATTTCATTTGTCTCAAAAATGTAGTATTGAGTTATGAAATTTTCACAATAGGATATAATGCGAATGTCCCAGCTACAGAGTGATGAATGGAAAATGTCAACCCTGATCTGTTAGCTGTATTAATATGACTTTAATAAGCATTACAAATTTTTTATTAAATGTTATATTGTGGAATAAAGTAATCATTTATACTAATAGTGGAAAAAATAACTTACAAAAACATATACCAGCATTAAATTGTTTTATCACTTTTATAAAAATTGAGTTATTCCACAAGTTATCTGACATACCAGGAAATGACATTCAAGATAACTATCTAAACAGGAATCACTGCTGTTAAAAAAGGGTTGGGGGGATATAGAAGCTCTGTTTAGTACACATAGTGTAAATTTTAGACCTAACTGGATAAAAGGAAAATATTAAAAATATATCTATAGACAAATATCTGTACATCACTCCCACAGCTAATCTACAGACACATTTAAGAATATTATAGGAATATATCAATATACTTATATTTGTCAGAGTTAAGGTTCAAATGTGTTATATCACAGCACACATCCAAGAGTGTATGCCACAAGATTTAAAAATTCCCACTGAATATAACAAAATAAAAAAAAATCTGTAAATAAATATAAGGCATTCTAAAATAATATCTGCAGAAAATCGAGTCCAGCAAAGATTTCTATTATCTAAATTTTACTTCATATATTCATATATTCTTCAAAATAGATTTAATTGTAGTGCCACAAATTAACAATGTTCAACTGCTTACCAAAATACTCTTTTCTGGAAACTAAATGTTAGTATTAAAAAAAAAAGAAGTTAGGTGCTTGAGGGAATAAGAATGCAGCAGAAAATTACAGGAGCCCACATATCCTTTTTCTTAAATTTAATTTGTCATATATAAGGTTTTTATATACAATCAGTGTGCATTGTAACAGTTTTTATTAAAAGTCAATCAAGTTTATCTAAAATGTTACCTGGCTGCATAGCACATTTGACATTATTGCCCACATGAAAGGAAAACAAATGGATTTACAATAACTTTTGGCCTTTTGGATTCTGGAAGTGTTCAGAGACCTACCCTTTTAAACCAAATGCATCTGAAAAAAATGTTTCCAGAGCATGCAGTTTAGATTTTACAGATCATCTCACCATTCTGTTACACAATATTGACTAAAAAAGGGAAAAGGAAAGAAATAACATGTATCTAATAAAATAGTCAATATAAAAAGGACTATAATGGAATTAAGTGGCCCCTTTCCCCATTTTTTTACATTCTAAACAATGATTCCATCGAGATAAATCATTAAAAAGTGTTATTACACTGATATATATATATATATATATATTTAAACAATAAGAAGGCCTGAGTTGGTAGGGAAAGGAACAGTCAAAAAAAGCCTGAGAAGGGGAAGGAAGTAAGGAAAGCTCATTTAATTCATTTACAATAATTTACAGCCATTGTTTGTGTGTGTGTAAAAAGGCATAATAATAGATCACAAACAGGAAATTCCTGGCTATTTTACAGATATAAGTACAGAATTTAAATATTCAAGCTTGTGATGAAAAGCGGCAAGGTGGTCGCAGTGTACAATGTAAACAAGTAGCTTTGGAAAGTGAATAAAGTCCTTGAGCGTGTTTTCTTTATTAAGAAAAGAACTCTCTTTCATTCCTTCCTGAAACATGATCACAGGTAAGAGTAAAGTTCATATACAAACATAATTTAAATGGACGTCAGTCTAAAATCACTGACTTAAAAACAGTTTTATCCAGCCTACATGGAAGGGCAGTGTTGAGGTCCCTGTAATAGTAAACATTTTCCATTTCTTTAAAAAAGAAAAAAAATAGTACTACAATATTTGTAGTACAGTGCAGCATAATCCTTAAATATAAAAATATTTTCTCTTCTGTTGGGATAATAGACCTTGCATCCTGGAAAGAAGTAACAATACTGCTACTGACAGAAGATCTGTTTATATCTTTCAAGTCATGTAAGGCAATTACTGTGTTGGTTTATGATATATGGCTAAAAGAAAAGTCCAGAAAGACAGTATCAGTTTTCGTTATGTTTTCCGACTACTCCAGGTATGCTCAGGTGTACTTTTGTGTTCAATTGAGTGTTCAAATGGAGATCTGGAGCCATAAGGAGACCTCTGGTCTAGTGGAGATCTGGGACCACTACTGGAAGCTCTATGGTCCATCTGCCAATCTGAGTGATATCTATAATCCCTGGAAGATTTATGGTGTGTATATTCAGAACTTGATCGATGGTCTGAATGTAACCGATGATCTGAATGAGAACGATGATCAGAATGAGTTCTGTCTTTTAAACTTCCTTCCAGATTTGATCTGTGGTCTCTACTCCTGTGATCATCCAGTTTTCTGTGTTTCTCTCTATCACTGTAATATCTAATAAAAGAGAAATCAGGAATTTTAAATTAGCAATGCTAATTAATGTTTCCAAATAAATCTTATTAAAAATAAAACAAAAATAATGCATATTTCTAATTCTATACAAATTCAGTGTTTCATCATAAAATTTCGTGAGTTCATTAAAAATCACTGAAAAATTATCTCTGCATGTCTTTGGAAAAACTATTCCATTCAAAAAACTAAAGTGAAACCATACAAAGCACTTCAGATGGCATCTAACTTCACATGGCCATTTAAGATTGGTTGCTACTTTTTCTTCTGTGCATCATTTGTATTTAATGCATCTTTATTGGAACTAATTAATTAGAATTAAGACAACTATATCCATCTAAAATACCCTTGAAATCAAAGCCTTTTGAGTCTGCAGCAGGAAAAATAAATAAAAACCTCTAAAACAGTCTATGAAATATACCTATAAAAGAGAACTTTTATTGGTTGGTGATGCCTATTGAAAGCTTCCTTAATCTGATTATTTATATAGGAAGACCTGATATACAAATCATTGTGAAATTTACTCCACACATAAGCATGTGGCAGTCTGCTAAAAATTTATGGGAGTTTAATGAAAAGTAATTTCTAAGATGTTAGCCTTTTCAAATAAAATACATCAAATATAATTTAATGTTTTTTTATTCACAAAAGGTCCTTATTATAAGCAATATAAACTGTTATGCAAGTCTGTGAAATTATAAACATATACCACTACAAATATGGCTTTTCTTTCTCACTGTGTGCTTTTCTAAGTTTATAATGTGGCTGTGCGTCTCAGAAGAAATTTTAGTGAGCACAACTAAAATACAAACAAACCTATTAATTTCTTAATTTCTGATCTTTTACTCTTTTCGGTATTTTTATTTGGTTTATTAAATGAAAATATCCCCTTATCAACAGGAGTAAAATGTATTCTGTTATTATATTCCAGTTGTTTACTACTCAGACTTTAAAAAAACAATATGTGGAGAAAACTTCGTGATTTCAGGACCATCTTCAGATTGCTTTGATTAAATTTAACCTCAATGAGTTGTTTTTACATAAATTAATTATTCAAACAAAAATTAGGTTTTTTTAATGCAATGGAATGTAGAATTCACCATCGCACTTCAGCCACAGTCCATCAATCTTTTATTTTACCTCACTATATTTTGAAAGGTATTTTAGCCCATATTCGCCAAACCAACAATGAATCCCATGACTAATTATAGAACTCCCTACACTAAATATTTTCTTATTGTATACTCTGACCTTAAATTTATAATTAAAAACCCATTTTTATAGAGAGATTTATTTTTTCTTATTTAACCTTTGTTTTACATGAGACGTGTTTTGATTACCTGAAAACTGAATTGGTCAATAAAGTCAAACACAACAAATAAAGACATCAATATGCAAAATTTTAAAATTGTCAAGTTTACCTGCTGTCTTGCTTGTAGTGATCCCAATCACGATGATCTTTACCATTACTAAAAGAAGAATAAGGTCTCTTCCTAGAGTCACTTTTCTTGTACGAATCTCCCTGATGTCGGTCTTTATGATGATCATGATATTGAGATAAGTGTCTATCAGACGAATAACTGTCCCTGCTGCTGTCATCATGATTTGTATTCTCTTTTAATCTTTCTACATCTGTTAAGATAAAAGTGTCCAACCTCTGTTAATGACTTAAAAAAATACATGGTAAACAAAATAATTTAATTGCTAGATTATAAGAACTCCTGTTTCAGCTCCAACCAACGAAAGTGAGAAAGTCAAAGTGTTAGTCACTCACTCCTGTCCGACTCTTTGAGACCCCATGGACTGCAGCCAACCAGGCTCCTCTGTCCATTGGATTCTCCAGGCCAGAATACTGGAGTGGGTAGCCATTCCCTTCTCCAGGGGGATCGTCCCAACACAGGGACTGAACCTGAGTCTCCTGTAATGCAGGCGGATTCTTGACTGTCCAGTTCCCAAATACAAGCAGTTAAAGCATTTAGAAAATAGTTTATAAAAAGTCATACTAAGGCTTATGAATAGGTTTACTTTAATCTGAAATGTGAAGAATCACAACAAAAAATTTAAGGTCCATTTCCTTCTCAGACTATACTTTTATGACTCTTGCACAGAGCAATTAATCACTCAATTAATTAGATTAATATAATTAATCTATTAATATTAACTAATCTGTTAATACTCCAAATAATTTTTTTGAAATATGTTCAACAATTCTATATTTTTTAGAAACTGGTAATAGTGACTTATGAAAAGTTAATAAGCTAAAAAGGATTATTAAGATACTAAATTTAACATGGGCATATATCATCAAAAACACCTCACCCTCCCAGCAAAAAAAAAAAGACCAGTTTTTAAACTGACTTTCCAAAACAATTAACAAGACTGACTTACCTGGATTTCTAATCACTTGCGTATTCAAGCTGCTGTTCTGGTCATTATTCTGCTAAAATAAATACATATATGTAAGAATCTTTTAAGTGGCGTCAAACAACATTGTAAAACATGAAAAAGAAAATCCTGATGCTAAAAGAAGGTCTCCTCTATTAGAATCTATAAATGTAACATTAACAGATATTTTTTAAAAGCAGAAACTATGGGTCCTATGACTTTTTTAAAAAAACAAAAACAAAAACAAAATAACTTTAGACTTAGAGAAAAGCTGCAGAAATAGTACTGAGAGTTCCCATATGCTTTTTACCAGTTTCTCCTAATTTTAATGTTTCTTATATAACCACAGTATAATAATCAAACCTAAAAAATTTATACTTTAGTACAATACTCTTAACTGAACTACAGACTTTATTCAGATTTCACATTTTTCCACTAAGGTTCTTTTTCTCCAGAACCCAATCTGGGACTCAGGTCCTCTTTGTTTCCTCCAATCTGGGACAGTTTTCTTGTCTTCTAAGACCTTGACACTTGATGAGTACTAGACAGTTACAGAGTATTTCTCAACTGAGGTTTATGGGATATTTTCTCATGATTTGACTCATGAGATTCCTTTTTGCCAAGAATTCCACAAAGTGATGTACCTTTTTCAGTACACAACACAGGGGGTTCATGGTGTCACTATGTCTTATGACTGGTGACATTAATCTTAACTGCTTGTTTAAGGCAGCTAAGGCAGGTTTCTCCTCTACAAAGCTATGATTTTTCTCTTTGTAATCAGTAAAGATCTTGGAGGAGATACTTTCAGACTATGCTAGTGTCTTGTTTTCTTGCCCACTAATTTTTAGCTTTCCTTGGAAGCTCTCACCTGCAGCAATTTTTACTGTGGTATTAATACTTTAATAGAGATTTTCTATTTCCCTTATTCCTTCTACATTTATTAGCTGAATTCTTGTATAAGGAAGAATATCTGTTTTAATTACATAAAGAAAAATGATGCATTTACTTACCTGGGATTCCTGCCGTTTTTTAATAGCATGCTTATATAATTTATGTAATTTTCTTGCATCGAACTCAGTAAACTTAGATACAAAAATCCACAGGTTTCTAGAAGAATAAAAGGCAAATTAGTCTGATTGAAAATACTTAGTTTTTAATGAAATCCCTTTAGTATACACAGAAACACACACATCTTAGCCCTCTCTGGAAAAAAGTCTCAGGATATTATTTCTAGCATTAAAAAAAAAGAAACCAACAAAAAAACCTTCGTAAGTGGATAAGATTCCCAATAAAACTAGACAGTGTTAACTTTTACTTCTCTTCCAAATTCCTTCATTTTATAGTCTTCGGATTTGAAGATTTGAAACTAAAGAGAATTAAACTTACAAATTAGGAAGGGATTCATATTATGTTTCAGATTAGATATAAAAGGAATAAACTATGTTAGTAGTTCAAGTAAAATATCATCAGAAAACATGGATTAAGCTTGTGAAAGAGAAGTCCTGAATAATGCATTAAAAGGCTTCTGTCATTTTATAATTGTGATGTAATGGTCATAAGAGTAACATGATCAGACACTGTAAGCCCAGGACAGTATTCCATGTTTATGCCTCTCTTCCCATCCCAATGCTGGGATTAGGATTAGTAATTGACCATGGTATTCCTTCACAAATTCAGATGCAGTCTTTGGATTCGTCTCAACAGAGCTTCTTCAGAGCCACTACAAATCAGTGACATGTGAATTGAAGTCTGTCTGCCATCACTATAAAAGTAATAATTTCATATATTTACAATTTTTCTTGACCCTCTAGCTTTCCAGTAGGTATGTTAAAGATTTTGAATCTTGCGTACATAAACAGAGTAAAGAAATTACTAAAGAGCCAACGATGGAGGTTTAGTGGACTACCTAACATCAGTATCTTTACTGAGTTCAAGCAACAGATTTTAAGTGATTTTTTTTTTTTTGGCTGTGCTGGGTCTTCATTGCTACGTGGGCTATTCTCTAGTTACGGTGAATGGGGGCTAGTCTTTAGTTGTGACAGGTGCGCTTCCCACTGCAGTGGGTTCTTGTTACAGAGCCACGGGCCCTAGGTGTGCAGGCTTCAGCAGTTGTGGCACACGGGCTCGGCGCAGATGCGGTTCTCGGGCTCTAGAGCATGGGCTCAATAGCTGTGGCACACAGGCTTAGTTGCGCCAAGGCCATGTTGGATCTTCCTGGATCAGGGATTGAACTCATGTTTCCTGCACTGGCAGGTGTATTCTTTACCACTGAGGCACAAGTCCACATTTATGTGATTTTTTAAAAAATAATAAAACCCTGTGTGAATAATGACTTCCCCAAAGAAAGTCATCTCTCAGCAATAGTACAGAAGAAAGTCTAAAAAAGCAAAAATCCTTAGCTAGAAAATAACTTTTCTCATTCCTTTTTATGGGAGAAATAAAATTATACAGCACTTAATTTGGGTATTTCTTAATAGCCAAGACGTGTTTCTCTCAACTACCAAGCATCAATTGCCCAGGACTACAAAACATACACTGTCAGGAAGTCTTCAATGAGCTAACTGTGTAAAGTACCTAACCTGCACCATCCTTCAGTTAGGCACAGTCAGATGTAGCAGAGAATTTTTAAAATAAACAAATGGGGTAATGAGACTAAGTGACGGTAAGGCCAAAGGACAAGATTTCTAATTCTTTTTCCACTAAGATCAAACATTCGCAGCCTTTTGATTTTGAACACAGATATGTGTGAAGAGCTGCTTGCTTGTAAACTACTAAATTGCTAAATGTTAATAAATTCTGGAAATCAGAAATCTGTGTCATGCAATAACTACAAAATTATCCCAGCATATGTGCATACAGAGATGGATAACTGGTGATTTCTAAAAGAATTCTTAGCAGTGTTGTTAAGTCAGATGTGGCTTTCTCAAGTGCTTTCGTTTCTTTTTTAATTTAGTTTGGAACAGCTGTTTGCTTAACTGCAGTATAAGATGATACCTATTCTTCATCAATATTTGGGTCTATAATTTTACAAAAACTACAAAAATGTATTGCAATTTAAAGAGCAGTCACTCAAACCCTTATATTTAATGTGCATATATATGTGTAATATTCTCAAAATTTGTTTCTCTAGTAATACTTCATATAGCCTGTAAATTTTGGCTACTTAAGTAAAATATGCAGCATATTAACAAGGCTTATCAAGTTATCAAGACTAATATTAGCAGGCTAATTTAAATTAATGGAACATTTTCATAATACACATGCATAACTATTTTGTTAATTTTTCAACATGAAAATTTTCATACATCCAAAGATACAAAAGAACTTTACAATGATCACCCATATACTTAACACCTAGATTCTCTTATTAGCATTTTACTGTGCCTGCTTCATCACATATCATTCCATATAGCCATCCCTCTCAATTGCTCTAATTTTTGTTTGCATTTCAAAGAAAAAGTATAGGTATCAGTGTATCTCCCCCTAAACACTTCATTAAGTAGAGTCAATATTACTCAGCTTTTTTATTTGAACATTCTTTAGACAGTACTATTCTCTGTAATCAATTATCAATGAAATGAAAGAAAGAAAAAATAGCTAATATCAAGTCATGAAAGATATCAGATAGCGGTTGGGAAAATCAAACCATTCAACAACTTCAATACTAAATATATTAAAATCTTTGTAATTTATATACTAGTTAGCCAAATCCTATTTTTATCCATTGTTTGACATTAAACTAAAACAGCTTATTTTGAAATTAAAATATATAAAAAAGCAACTGATAAAAAAATGGGTGGAGAACCTGAGTATTTTTCTAAAGAAGACATACAGATGGCTGACAGTACATGAAAAGATGCTCAATATCACTAATCATCAGGGAAATGCAAATCAGAGCCAAAACGAGATGTATTACTTCATACCTAACAGCTATTGTAAAAAAGGAAAAACAAGTGTTGGCCAGGATGTGGAGGAAATGGGGCCCTCATGCACTGTTGCTGGGAATATAAATTGGTATGGTCACTATGGAAAACAGCATGTAGGTTCCTCAAAAAATTAAAAATAGAACTACCATATGATCCAACAATTCCACTCCTCTGTACTTCTTTGAAGGAAATGAAAACACTAATTCAGAAAGATATATGCACCCCAAAGTTCACTATGGCATTATTTTACAAAAGCCAAGACAAAGAAGCAACCTAAGTGTCCATCCATAGATGGATGAATAAAGAAGTAGAATTCTCTCTCTTGCACGTGCGCACGCACGCACGCACGCACACACACACACACACACAGAAGTATTACACAGACATAAAAGGAATACAACCTTGCCATTTAGGACAACATGGACGGACTCCAGTTGGGTAGAACATACAACAGAAACAGACTCACAGAGAACAAACTGTGGCTGCCAGAGGGCACGTGCACAAGTGCATGAGTGAGACAGGTGAAGGGCATTGAGAGTACAAACTACCAGTTACAAAATGAATACGTCACTGGGATGTAACATACAGCACAAGGAACAGAGTCAATAGTATAAAACTGTATGGTACCTAATCTAGAAAACTATCGAATCATGATGTTGTATACCTGAAACTAAGTCAACTATACTTTAATAAAGTAAAATGCAAGTTTTGTCTTGTTTAAAAATAAATGAAATTAAAATTGTGACTGTTATTGGGTTCTATTAATGTATAAAGTACTTGAGTTATTCATTAAAGATAATGAGCACATTCTAGTTTTCATTTTGTTGTTTATTACAACAAAAGGCTAAAAAGAATCAGCATGTCTTTATGTTCCCCCTCCCCACGAGTATCAGCATGTCTTTAAGTTTTTAAGAATACTATGTTAGGGAAATGGTCATCAGAAGATATTGAAATGTTCACTATAGGTATGACATTAACCTTGAAATAAAATTTATAAGCAAACTTCAGTTCAGTTCAGTTTGGTCGCTCAGTAGTGTCTGAGTCTTTTCAACCCCATAGACTGCAGCACACCAGGCTTCCCTGTCCACCACAGGGACAACCTTGAAATGAAATCCATAGCAGCTGAGAAAATTCAACTAGCCCTTAAATGAATTTATCAACTATTGCCATTCTAGAGTGAAAAGAGTAAAGAGATAGGGAATTAGTAAACTGTGTTTTTGTTAGTAATTTCTCTTTAAAAGTATCTTTTCTGTAGAAAAAAATCTAGTTGAAATTAGATTCTGGTCCTAATTATAATCACCTGCTAAACTGTGTGATCTTGGGCAAAACTCCAGATCTGGAGCTAGTGCAAGAGTGAGTGCCTTGTTAAAGCTCGCGCTGCACGCCTCCTCTGCCATACCCCAGGTCCTAGCCCTTCAAGGTGGTTTACCTGAGTCCATTTTTTTTTCTTCTGTAAAGTGGAACTAATAACTGTCAAGACTTCCTGAACAGAGCATTTTTAAAGGGATCTTAGAATGAAGCATAGGAAAGTACAAGTGAAACACAAATATGCATTATTATGCTTATCACTAGATTACAAGTGATTTTTAAATAAAAAACTAGTGTTGTATTTCCTCATCAACTATTCATGTTTATACACAAGCCAAAGTATTTGTACATAAACATCCGTAAGAAATAAAGCAGGTTATAAAATTATGGTTACTATGAAAATTTGCTTAAAGTATAATCATGGATCAAGTCTCTATCTTTACAATTGCAGGTAAGGTCTTGATAGTTCTTCCTTTTGTAGAATCAGTAACTGTAGCTGTGTTCTGTGGGGTGGAGTGGGGGCAGGGTCAGGTGATGAGAAGTTCCCTTTAATACAAGGGACTCTTTTCCTTGCTTCTACATTTTCCCTCAATTTTTCTCCAAGATAGCAGAGTAAAAACTAATTTGCTTTTGAAATATTTCTCAGTTAGGGTCTTTCTGTTCTCCTTTACCATTTAAGGGAATCTGGTAATAATCAGAGGCAGTGGCAGCATGAATAAGTACCAAGGAATATGAAATCAAGGTAGATGAGAGTGGGAGGGAAAACAAAACTTAAGTTGCCCAGCTGTGTAGAAAGAGGAATAAAGCCTTGGAAGTTAAGGGCGAACACAAAAGTCTCTTGGCTATTTGGTCTCTCTTCTTTTAGAGGTTTTTTCCTCCCCCTTTCCTAGTAACTAAACCGGTAGTAACTACTTGTATTAGTCAACATGTAATTTCAACAAGATGCTGTTCATTTCTAATCTAAAAAGCCAGTAAAATCGATACTCTGCCTTCTTCATAAACTTAAAAATCTAAACTCTAATTACATGAAGGTTTAAAAACTGGTACATAGTACACAAGTTATTTTCAGAGAGAAACTAAGCTCCTGTTACACTAAAGGCAGGAAATAATTTTAATATTAATCCTTTAATTAAATTCAGTTTTAAAGATAACTCACTGCATTTCTTTTATTTTCTAATTTTATCTCAAACAACAATCAAGATATCAATATGTTCAGGAGTCAATGACACAGAAAATTTAACTTTGGCTCTTAAATATGAAAAGACAGAGAATGTGACTATATTCTCACTTAATCCTGGTATATATAGTCGAACTCCTACTGTATTCCTATCCTGTAGTTCTGTACTTTAGAGGTCACTGTATGAGTAGCTAAGAGTTTGAGAAAAATGGAATAATCTCTTTTATGGTATTTAGGAAAGCAGTAAGCTCTAGTATATATACTCCAATCATAAATAAAATATTAAACTAGACACTATGAATACAGTACTTGAGAATGACTGCCTCTCATTCCTCATAAAAGGGCTTCCCTGGTAGCTCATGTGGTAAAGAATCTGCCTGAAATGCAGAAGACCTGGGTTCGATACCTGGGTCGGGAAGACCCGTGGGAAGGGATAGGCTACCCACTGCAGTATTCTTGACTGAAGAATTCCATGGGCAGAGGAGCCTGGAAGGACTCAGTCCATGGGGTCGCAAACAGTCAAACATGACTGAGTGACTAATACAGACACACTCTTCATAAAAATCTTTAATTATTCTTCAGTAACTGAAAAATATGCAGTCTTAGCATTTTACAGGCGATAATACTGGGGGCTCATACATAGTGGTAACTGTTCAAGGTCATAAAGTCAAAAATTAGGCAAGTTGCAACTAACTATGCATGTCTTGTGATCCAACCACAGTGACCACTCCACGTCATTACAGGCACATGGCTTTAGACTCTACTACGTCCACGCAAGGCTTCAGTTTCTTTAGACATAAGCTCAGCTTCACTTGTTTACAAAAGCCTTGTGATCATTATCAACTTCCTATCTCCTCTTTCTAAAATGAGTCCTGGTTGAGTTTAAGAAGGGGATAAGGATAGTTTTCTTTTTAATTTAGTGAAATCATAATGCCTCCTGCAGAAATGTGTCATGAAAATGTTTTGTTTTGATATGCAGCTGCACTGCATGTAGCAAAGAAATCAGTAGGTTAATAAACAGTTGTCAATAACTAGTTTGTGCTCATTTTATTGTTTTCCTAGCCTGTCTAGTAGTCTGGCTTAACAGTGACCTGGATTTGGTAATCATTAAGTGATTAATACCACTTATCACATTATAGTATCACTTATCACATCATATCATAGTTCAGATTTATGATTTTAAGATCAAATGTGTTGCTGCTACTTCTAAAATGAAGGGGAAAATAGAGTCTGCATTTTACACTGCTTGAGGACATTTATTTTTACAAGGCTTTACAGTCATACTGAGAAGATGAACTGCTAAATTTATGTAACAAATTGGCATACCAACATTTGAGGATATTACTGAGAATAATTTGGTAAATTGGGGAAATTTTTAAGAATAAAATGCAATCTGAATTTTAACAAAACACTTTTCACTATTTATTTAAAGGCAGAGATGCCACCTGTGGTTTTTCATTATGCATAATTAAGGAATCACTTATTTATAAAACGTTTTAAAGGAAAAAAATGAAAACATCCAGCCTCCCTCTGTAAACATTCTGTGACCTAAACTTCAGGAGGTGAAAAAGAAACTGAAATGCAAGAGACAAACAATGAAGTGAAGCTGCTCAGTCATGTCCAACTCCTTGGAATTCTCCAGTCCAAAATACTGGAGTGGGTAGCCTTGCCCTTCTCCAGGGTGTCTTCCCGACCCAGGGATCGAACCCAGGCCTCCCACATTACAGGAGGATTCTTAACCAGCTGAGTCACAAGGGAAGCCCAAGAATACTGAAGTGGGTAGCCTATCCCTTCTCTAGCAGATCTTCCTGACCCAGGAATCGAACCAGGGTCTCCTGCATTGCAGGCGGATTCCTTACCAGCTGAGCTATCAGGGAAGCCCTAAACACAAGTAAGAGACAAACAGACGGTTACACAATTACAAATTTAACACGTCCTGAAAAATACGTCACTTACTTTCTCCACTGCTTGATTTGTTCAGGATTTGTATACTCTTTCAGACATTCTGTGATATGGTCTCCGATTTTTATCAAGCACTGTCTAGTATGTTCCAGTTGTTCTCTTTCCGAAAGGCCTCTCTCAGGCCTATCAAGCTGCTTCAATGCTGCTTTGACAGGCCTCATCCTCTCTTTACACTTAAATAGGAACAGAAGAGCAGAACTACGTATTAAAGGCATGAATTCAACACAGAGCTACTTCTTCCAGTGATACTTACATGAGTAAATGTAGCATGAAATGAGTGTTAAACCTCACCTCACAGCTCTTAAATGTCAAGAGTTTTCCCCTCAGACTTTATTCAGAAAGCAAGGTTTTCCATTATCATTTAAAAATCAATCTTTGTGTAAGTAAAAGCCTTGGATTTTACTTAAACTTTTTACAAAAGCAGTTACTTTCTACACTGTAGCACACCATTCTAAACAGTTTTAATGTTAAAAGATAAAATATTTCAGAGTATAACTTAAATATTCTATATTGGCTCTAATACAGAATAAAATGTAAAAGAAACTTTATATAATACACTGGCAAAGCTATAACTTCAATATAGCTACAAGTATAAACTGTCTATTCTTCTAATTCCTTAGGACAAAACAAAGTAGCTAATGATGAATTTTGCTGCTATCCTATTGCAGGTAGTCAGGGATGTCAGGGTGTTTGATAGAAACTAATCTTTTCCTTGGCCTACATATCACTAGAATGCTAGTAAAAGGACAACATACCATTCAATAATGGACAACTGTACCATTCAATAAAGTCCAATTTATGTAATAAAAACTATCAACCTTGTACCAAAACCAGACTAAAAATATTGCTAGAAAATCAAACTACATATAAATTTTATTGTATATAAATGCAAAAACAACTTTAAATTTTATAGTAACTATATCCATGAGTAGCAAGTAGGGTTACTTCTGGGTATGCAAGGATGGGTCAACTACAGACGGTATATTTAGTTGACCTAATGCCACCATTTATTTGAAAAACAGAAATCCTCACATCCCTGCTGTGAAGGCCTTTCTTATAATCAGGTGTCTACCTTATATGTGAAAATCTGTTTCTGAGTACTTTATTGTTTTATTGACCTATTTCTTCATATCAGTTGGGAAACTTTCCATCTTTTGTCAGACATAATTTAAATAACACTGGAAACACTGGGAATTGTGTATTCTATAGTTAAAATTAGAACTCAGCCAAGCCTGACTTTTTTAAAAAGGGAAAACATTTGTTTTCTAATTTTTACGTTATTCATATTTGTTCTCTACATTTTCTATTTCTTGTTCAATTTTGGTAGTTTATATTCGCTGCTCAGACTCAGCTGGGTGCATGCTCAGTTGCATCCAACTCTGCAATGCTGCACACTGTAGCCAGCCAGGCTCCTCTGTCCCTGGGATCCAGGTTAAGAATACTGGAGTGGGTTGTCATTTCCTTCTGCAGGGGATCTTCCCAACCCAGGGACTGAACCTGCATCTCCTGTGTCTCCTGCATTGGCAGGCAGATTCTTTACCACTGCACAAACCTGGGAAGCCCCTTGTAGGTTGAACACATACTATATTCTACACATTGTTCTAGACCCAGAAAATAGAGCAGTAAATAAAATGAAGACCCTGCTTTTATGGACCTTGTACTCCAGTAGGAGAATAGAGCCAACAAATAAACAAGACACAGTGTTTAAAATGGTGACAACTATGATTTAAAAAAAAAAGTAAGACACGGCAGGGAGCTTTCTACCTTATATAAGATTTCAGACAAGGGTAATGTTTGAGCAGATATCTAAAGAAAACGAAGGAGTAAGCCATTTCAAGCAAAGGGAAGAGCAAGTAAAAACATCCTATAACTTGTCTGACATGTTCAAGGAACAGAAAGAACTCCAGTACTATGAAATGCAGTACTATCAAATTCAAATACATCTCTAAATTTAAAGTTTTAAAAGATGAATATAAACTCAAATGTTACAGGTATTTTTCAAATAACCAGAAACTTTACTACTTACAATGCTGAATGTCTTCTGATCCAGCTCTTCAGATTCTTCCGCTATGGGCACTGGTTCACCACTTGCGGTGATGTGAACTGGAGCATCCAACACTGAAGATTTCTTAGATCTTTCCTTGCTTTCAGACTTGGATTCACTCAGCTGGTGAAAGGAGAAAACAAATACACAACAACAAAGGCAAAAGTGATTAACACCTCCAGAAGACAATTTACTCTCACTGTAGTGTATAAAGTTTATTTACATTTAACAGTCTTATGTATTCTATCTTTTCCCCACTTGGGAAAACCAAAAATAAAGCTATCCTATGATGTTACTTATTAGGTAAGGCATCTAAAAAAGGATTTAAACCTGTTTTCTACTCTACTAGATATGCATATGTATTTTTAAAGAACTCAGTTATTGAGATTAACTGGGCTGACAGGCAGTTTATTCTCCTAAAATGTAAATATGCTGATTGTGTCACTTTCTAAATTTTATATTATGATTTGCATACCTTTTCTTCTTTTATGTCTTTTTCTTTCTGTATAGCTTCTTTTACTTTGTTTTCTCTTTTCTCTTTAAAATCTTTTTCCTTTATATCTTTCTTATCCTCTTTTTCTTTTATCTCCCTTTTAAGTTCTCTTTTATTTTCCTTTTCTTTTGCTTCCCTCTTTTCTTCTGGTTCCTTCTTTATACAAACATCTGGCTCAGTTTTTTCTTCACTGTCTCTTTCTGTTTTAATTTTTTTGTTTGGATGTTTCACAGAAGTGATTTCATCCTGAAAAGTGCAAGTATGGCCAATGTATTACTAACCAAATCTTGACAAAGACTAATTTCTTTTCTTTGCATGACTACTGATTGCATGTATGTGGATTCTGAGAGAAATAATCCAGAATCCCATTAGTAATGATACATGCAATAAAAACTAAGATAAGCCAATCCCATTCAAAATTCATAACAAAATGAGACAATGTCTTCAAATGGCAAATGTTTGAAAAGGAAGGACCTTCGCTCTCTCCCTTTAGTGACAGATGATATTCTACTGGATGGCAGAATTCTATTCTATAAATGAAACTACACAACAAACTATAAAAAAGGACTTCAGTATCTAGCAGTAAAATTTTAAGCCTAAGTTCAAATTTCAAATGTAAAGCATACTGAAAACATGCCATGTGCCCTTTTCTATAGATAACAGGTTGCTTTTCTAAAACACATTCTTACCTTATCATCATCTTCATCAGACTTGTCTGAGGGCAAGGGAGAAGAATCACTCTTTATTTCCTCTTTCACTTTTATAGACTTCATTGCTTTATTCTTCTTAGCTCTTGCTTTTCGCCTTTTTGAACCTCCCTAAAAATAATTATTTTTATTCTCACCAACCCCACAGATTCCATTAAAAAATCTTAAATACTAAATCTATGATGCTAAAAGAACACACATTCCTACCCAATCCTTAGTCTGTTGGTACACCAATCTTAGAAATTATCAACAAAAGTGATATAGCTTAATCAAATGCAAATTAATCTGAATAAATGCTAACCAACTGTAATTATTCCTTAAAAAAAAAAAAAAGAGTAGAGAGAAGTAGGAAGGCTTTTCACAATCCTAAATTATTGTCTTCAGCTAAACAATGCCACCAGAGATAGCATTAGAAATTATTTTAAATAGTACAGAGGTAGTTATTGACACTGTGGTCACAGGTAAACTTTCAAAGGTTTTGCTTTAGTTTCCAATCACCTCTCTTTTACTGCCTTTTTCCTTCTTTTGTGGAACACAATCAATAAATAAGCTTGGTGATCTTCAATACTTCTATTCCTTAAGCTGCCCAATGTCTCCAAATCCAATTACTGCCCTGTCTCCAGTAATGGAGGCTTGACCTCTCAAAAAACACCCCATTTCACTCCAAAAGTTGCTCCCATACTAAATACTAGGAAAAAAGAGATTCTTCTTCTGAAAGACATGACTCACTGGAGTTTCAACATGAATGCTGTTAAGGCAAAATACTACCGTATTCAAACAAAGCTACTAAATTACAGACAAACACAATGATGAGCCCATGTTAACCACAGGAATCTAGGGTGATGGGGTAAACTAGGTTTATCTTATCCAAAAGTAAAGTGCTCTTAAGCATCATATTTTAACTTACTGCACCAGAAAGCCTCTGAGCTTCTTTTTTTGCAAGATCTCTACTAAGTAATTTGATGAGGTAGTCTGCACGTGTCTGTAATTGTTTTGCTTGTGGTTTTTTATCAGGATCATCTGGAAGAATCTGAAAAGCAATTAATTTTTTCATCTTGTCTTTAATAAATAACATGAGAAATAATAATCATTTAAAAATGCCTTCTCAAAATAAAATAAAATAAAATAAAAATGCCTTCTCAAAAAAAAAACACATATAATGTGCTGGCAAGTTACAAATCTTAAAAGAATAAACAACATTGAATGCAAAATACATTTTTTATACCTATGCCACAAAGATTTCTTTCTCTAGAAATGAATTCTAAATACACAAGAAAATTATCCCTCTATTCATAAAGAGATTACATAGTATGAGGTTAGAAATTTCTTTCAAATACATAATGGTGTATTAGCAGTCAGTGTCATTAAAATCATAGTATTCTTAGATTTCCTTCCTTCTAAACAGTGTATTTAACTATGAAGTATACAAAAATACCTAGAATATAAAGTATCATCCATCTAGAAGATGGCACTGTGAGAAACCTTTTGCAATGAAAATATAAACTAATTTTGCTTCATAGTAGCAAATGACAAATAGCTGAAGGTTCCCACTTGTCCATGAAGTACAATATAAAAAGATGAATTATAAGAATTGGGCAAGCTTTCAGTGTTTCCCATTCCAGGCAAAGAAATGATTATAACGACTGTGTGCTGTGTTGTGTCAGTGGTGTCCAGCTCTTTGTGATCCCACGGACTGTAGCCCGCCAGGCTCCTCTGTCCATGGGGATTCTCCAGGCAAGAATACTGGAGTGGGTTGCCATGTCCTCCTCCAGGGGATCTTCCCAACACAGGGATTGAACCTGGGTCTCCTGTATTGCAGGCAGATTCTTTACCATCTGAGCCACCAAGGAAGCCCAAGAATACTGGAGTTTGTAGCCTATCTCTTCTAGGGGAACTTCCCGACCGAGGAATTGAACTGGAGTCTCCTCAATTGCAGGTGGATTCTTTACTAGCTGAGCTACCAGGGAAGCCCATAACAAGTGTGGTAGCATCAAATCACCAAAAATCGTAAACACTGGTATTCAAATATATACGCACACACACTCACAAAACAATCCTTTTCTGCTCTTGATTAATATAGATGGTTAATGATTAAATGAGAGGCTTACTTTTTAACCTGATACTGTGAAAATAACAGAAACAAAATTTCAGAGGTAAAGCAGATAGACATCATTTAAATTCAATCCCTTCATGAAAACCGAATTCCAAAGAAGCCAAGATCACAAAGCTAACTTTCCTGACCCCGAGCTGACTTTATTTCTAATATAATTTAAAAGCAAAAATTCAATTTAACAAGAATGGTCAACAGAATCAAGTATTGCAGTACCTTGTGTGTCAGACTGAGGTCAGGATCCATTTTAATCATCTCCCAGCTTCCATATCCATATTCGTAGATACCAATTAACAAATTGGAATCATCTTCTTTGCCCCAGTCTATATCAAAATGAGCTGCCTTCGTGTGGCATGGGATGATATACCTATCATTAAAGTTAACAACCACTGTCAGGTTTATAATTGCCGCATTAAAAATTTTGAAAACCACGTTTGATCATTAGAACTTCAAAATACTGCGCTTTATTTTATTTTTAAAAACATTTCATTCAAATTGGCCATGGAATAAAAACCACTTCTAACATACACTCATGTCCAAATTATTGAGTAACAAGTATTTTACAGCAGAAAAAAATAACTCACTGCTTTCTTTCTTCTGGATCTGAAGGAATGGATTTGTGCAGCGGTATTAATTCTTCTTCATGGGAGATGACCAGCTTGGCATTCACCTGTACACCTGATATTCGGAATGTTGGGCCCTTTACTTTTCCAAGTCTACCACCTATATTTGGAAAAGAATACCAAAAAGTATAAAATATATAATTCCACAAAATACAAAGCAATGTATGTTATTACTTATATAAAAAAGTAGTAGTATTTATTTACCTATTATTTTTAAGTATTACTTATTTGCATTAACGGGAGAGGCTTGCTGGCAAACCTTAAATTTCACTCCAAGTCTTTTCACTACATACTAGTGTTTATAATACAGCGCAAGAGGATTCACAAAAAGCATTTCACATACTACAGCAAACACATGTACTGTGCTGTGCTCAGTTATCAGTCATGCCCAACTCTTAGACTGTAGCCCCCAGGGACTGTAGCCCACCAGGCTCCTTTGTGCATGAGATTTTTCAGGCAAGAATACTGGAGTGGGTTGCCGTTTCCTCCTCCAGGGGATCTTTCTGACCCAGGAATCTAACCTGCACACCTCCTCAGTCTCCTGCACTGGCAGGCGGGTTCTTTACCACTGCACGACCTGGGATGAACATGTCAGTCATTCTAAATAAGAGTTCCAGTATGATTTTTTTTTCAGTACATCTCATTATTGAATCTTATCTAAGATGAATTACAAAGTATAATGAAGTAACTATGTTAAAACCAATATCACATGTGTATACTTATAATATCTCATCTATACTATAGTAAAAATACAGTAAAGAACCCACCTGCCAATGCAGGAGACATAAGAGACATGAGTTTGACTTCTGGGTCAGGAAGATCCCCTGAGGAGGGCATGGCAACCCACTCCAGTATTGCCTGGAGAATCCTATGGACAGAGAAGCCTGGCAGGCTACAGTCCACAGGGTTGCAAGGAGTCGGACACAACTGAAGTGACTTTGCATATATACTAAAAATACAGGAGAACTAACAATTTCTGATGTTACCTCCCAGCAAGAACATATACCAGGCAGATAGTTTCTATTGCCTTCAATAATACAGTTCTGTTCCCCATTTTCTATTACCCGGAAATGGCCTTACTTTGTTTTATAAAGCATCTTTTAAGACTAATATATAGGTAACTTAAGACATACTATCAACCAAATTCAATAAAAGCAGATTTCAACAATTCCATTTCTCTTTCTTTAAATCACTTTCATTTTAATATCACCTGTTCGTTCTGTTCCTGAAGAGCTGTCCTTTAAAGCTTTAATGCAACCATTATGCACCAATTCTCCTAGTCGTCTGAGGTCTGTCTCTGACTTATCAACTAATTCAGCATCTCGAGCAATTGCATCTAATCTGTAATAAAATAATACAATTTTCAGGTAAATGCAGGAAAAAATGAGGCCATTTAACATACATAAGAGTAAAGTTCTATAATTTTTTATTACTAGACACTAAGCAGATAATATAAATAATGATAAATGTTCAAAACATTTTTTTCTTCATCTAAAATAATTATGTAAGTATTCCATTGTAACCTCATACAAGTCCTCTCAAAATAAAATAGAAAATATCCCATTTTAAGGTGGAGTTTGGGGGAGAAAAATAGAATTAATCCAATTTGAGTCTCTGCCACTCTATACCTGAGATAGTAGTTACAGCAGTTATTGAGAATAACTGATAAGTCTGGTCTCTGAAGTCAGAGGCTAGGTTAGCAACTTAGCCTCTCTATGGATGAATCTGCTATTTTTATAAGATTGTAAGGAAAAGGTAAGAAAAAGCATTTGAAAAGTATAATTATAAAACTGCAAATGTTTTATAATCCATGTATTTTATAGAAAACATTTGTAGATAAAATTTTAGAGACCAGAAAGAATAAAGGATAGTACTAAAATACTTTAAAAAATCTATTTGAAATTTGCTTTTTACAGGCTAATTTTGTAAAAACTTGTTGCAGAAAATTTAAGAATAGTATAAATAAAACTGATAGCATGTGACATATTCTGTAATTCTATTGAGAATGACAAATGTATTTACCTTTCCAGAGGGCCACCAAATTTCTTGTAACTCTTGATAAACCTAACAGAAAATAACGGGTTTAAATGTGGGCTTCACTATTTGTTACAAAATAGATATACAGAAATAATACTTGTTAGTGTAAATATTATCAATAATTCAAGGCACTATTACTAACAAAAATGAATAAGCTATGCTAGAATCAAAATGTTAAGAGGTTAGATATCAATAAAGATAAGACATATTTTAACACCCAGGATGATATTTAGAAACCAATATAAATAAAACAATAGAAGCTAAATTTTATTTTAGAAATTACTTTATTATTTTCACAGGACAAAAAAGGTTCAAGGCTATCAGAGGAAGTGTCTCCAGAATTCTCAATCATATTACACCACCTCACATTTCAAGTGTTGATAAAAATTTACTGAATATAGTTTTAAATCAGATATATGGCATTATACCAACAGTGGAAAAATAAGTATTACTTAGGAACAAAGCTACCCAAGTGGTTGATGGATGAGGGAAAATATCCAGGAAAAGTAGAAGTTGCATTGTCTCTTCAACTAAAGACAGAAAGTCCAGCAAATCAGGTGGCCATAAAAGTACCCTAAATAAAATCTAACATATATTTAGTTTTCTGGTAGAAAAAAATAAGGAAGAACTTTATCAGACAGGTCTATGATTTAAAAGAAATGAGTTACAATAGTTTGAAAGAAACAACAAACTCTGAAAATACAACAATGAACAACCTTTCACAAACTTCATACACAAAAATATTACACAGTAAACAAAATAAGCTGTTATCCCATCTTCCATAAATAAAGCTGTGTATATATATATAAATAAATATATTTTGAAAGAAAACTACAATTTATCTGTAAGGCCAATCTTACCTCAGTTCCTATTTGGACATATCAAACACTTTTAACATGGTTATTTTCAAAAACCAATCACCCCATTGTAAAAAAACTAGAAAAATATGGAACTAAATTACTCCCACATAAAGAGTAATGTTGGGAGTCATATACAGTGAGAATTTTTAATAAATATTGTATTGAAGTATACGTTCATCATTCAAAAGGACCACTATTCTGAACCACATTAATAAAACCAAAATAATTTAGCAGTCCAAATAGAGTAACAATAAATAACACAGCATAGATGCCAAACTCATCTTTTACTCATACCAACCAAAATCAGAACCACCCAATCCCCACACAATTATATTTGCCTCTTCTAAAACTTTATGTTTTGTGGAGTTTCTGTTTTAATTTTACCCCCTATTAAAACCAAGCTGAAGTAAAAATGGTCTTATGTCATCTTACCGCCGAATTTCTGCATCACTAAATCCTTTAATATTTTCCCGAGGGATAGTTCGTGGTCTTCCACGTTTCTTTGGCCTTTTTCTTTCTGATATTGAATCACTATCAGATCCAGAGTATCTCCTACTTCTACTGCGCCTCCCTTCACTTCCATTGAAACTAATCTGGAATTTGAAAACAAAATTTTGCCCATGTTTAGGTAAAACAGGCTTCTGTTTTAAGAGCAACGAAAGTATTATGATTGACAAAATTAACATGTACATATAAAAAATATTCTATAAACAGAATTAAAAAGCAAAAAAAACTCCAAAAAATACAGCAGATTAACATCAAAGAGTTATATTAATAGTCTTAATGCTTAGAACATTCTCGTAAACCAGCAGGAAAATATCCATAGTCCTTTTGTAAAAATATGTGAAAGGTTATTAACAGTGATTAATTAAATAACAAACAGAATTATACAACTTCCTGGTATATTTTTAAAAACATGAATTAAAGTAACAATGCAGTGTAATTAAAGTTACTCCATCAACTTGACCAATACTAACTAATACTAGCCAATACTGGTACTGGTAATGAAAAACAGAGTCAAACACCTCTGATGGGTATTTATACAACAGGCAATTTGATATTGCATCAAACGTCTTAAAAATGATCATTCTGCTAACCCAGCAATATCATTCCTATTTTTCGTGATAGCAGAAATAAAAAGGAACACTAGCCAATAAAGCCATTTTTATCATAAAAGTAAAAAAATCTAATCTACAAAACATTAACTTCTATTACACACATCAAATCGCAAGGCAATCTAATAGGATAAAAGTAAGGAAATACAGATTGTAAGAGGTGGAAGTTGAACACTGGCTTACTTGTGAAGAGGATGAATGGTAGACGTCAAGTACCATACAAGAAGATAAGAGAAAAGTCAGCTAACATTTGCTAAAGACTGAGTTGCCATGAGAAGAGAGGATTCCTAGGGACAAAAGACACAGGGAGAACCTGCACCCACCCACTCGCAGGCACTTCACAAACCTCCACCAACTCACACCAGGGGCTCATGAGAAAGACTGGAAATGGGGCTGGAAATTAGAGAAAACTTTCCCTCATGGTGAAGGCCTGGAGAAAGAGAGTCACCTTTGAGGGGACAGTCAGGAAGCCTGGCCAGATCTTTCTCACCTACAGAACTGAGAACACAGAAGACCTAATATGCTTGTAGGAAAAGAAAAACCAAACCTGGCAGGGCAGAGTCTGGGGTGTGTTCATTTGCCTCAGACTCAAAATTTAAGGAGATAACAAAAAATTCAACAATCAAGACATAATCTTGAAATACAACAGTATTCTAAAAAATCAGAAGCTAATGCAAAGTTTTTCCTCTTGCCACAGGACCCAATATAGCTTGGCATGGCACTACCATTTAATATGCTACCATTATTTAAAAATCTAACACTCTGTTCATTTGAGCCATAAAACAAACACCAACAAATTTCTAAAAATTCGTATCATACAGGGTATGTTCTCTGACCATAAGAGAATTAAAACAGAAATCAACAATGAAGACCCCTGGAAAAATCCCCCAAATGTCTGAAAACTAAACAACACACTTCTTTAAAAACCTATGGGTTACAGAGGAAGTCACAAAAGATATTACAAAGTATTTTGAAATAAATGAAAACGAGATCACAACAAATTCAAAATTTAGGAAATTCAGAAAAGGCAGTGGTTAATGGAAGTTTGCAGCATCAAATGCAAATGTTGGGACTTTTGGTGGTCCAGAGTTTGTGTCTACCAGTGCAGGGGGCACAGGTTCGATTCCTGGTTCAAGAAGATTCCACACGCAATGGGCCAAGTGGCACAACTCCTGAAGCCCAAGCACCCTAGAGCCTGTGGTCCACAACAAGAGAAGCCACCACCACGAGAAGCCCGTGCACTGCGACAAAGGGGGAAGAGCCTGAGAGCAACAAAGACCCAGCACAGCATACATACATACATAAACTCACGGGGCACAGAAAAAGCAGGACCTTAAAAAAAAAGCTACTAGAAAAGGAAAGTCTTAATGATCTAAGCTTTTATCTTTAGACACTTATAAGGAGAGCAAAAGAAGGAAGAAAGAAAAAAAAAATACAGAAATCAATGAAACTTAAAACAGAAAAATAAAAAAATAAAACCAAAAGGTGGCTCTTTGAAAAGATGAATAAAATTAACCTCTAGCTAGAACGATCAAGAAGAAAAAATGCCAATCAGTTCAGTTCATTTGCTCAGTTGTGACCAACTCTTTGTGATCCCATGGACCGCAGCATGCCAGGCCTCCCTGTCCATCACCAACTCCCGGAGTTTACTCAGTCTCATGTCCATTGAATCAGTGATGCCATCCAACCATCTCATCCTCTGTCATCCCCTTCTCCTCCCGCCTTCAATCTTTCCCAGCATTGGGGTCTTTTCAAATGAGTCGTTTCTTCGCATCAGGTGGCCAAAGTATTGGAGTTTCAGCTGCAACATCAGTCCTTCCAATGAACATTCAGAAGTGATCTCCTTTAGGATGGACTGGTTGGATCTCCTTGCAGTCCAAGGGACTCTCAAGAGTCTTCTCCATAGTTCAAAAGCATCAATTCTTCAGCACTCAGATTTATTCACACCCCAACTCTCATATCCATACATGATTACTGGAAAAACCATAGCCTTAACTAGACAGACCTTTGTTGGCAAAGTAATGTCTCTGCTTTTTAATATGCTGTCTAGGTTGGTCATAATTTTTCTTCCAAGGAGTAAGTGTCTTTTAATTTCGTTAACAGAATGAAAAAAAGGGAAATCACTAAATATCCTATAAACACTAAAAGGATAGTATGCGGGTATTATTATGAATAACTTTATGCCCCATAAACTCAACAACTTGGATAAAATGAACAAAGTTCTTGAAACAACCAACCACACTCATTTGAAAAATATATTGATAGTTGTATATTTATAAAATTTAGGTTATAGTTAAGAAGGAACACTTTCCAACTAATTTTATGAGACAAGCATTATTAAATCCGAGGAAGTCATTACAAGAAAAGAAGTACCAGTATTTCTCATAAAAGAGGTAGTCCAAGAGTAAATAAATACTCTTTATAGTACAGAAACAGCTTTTAAATTAAAAAGTCACCTGTTTTGCACAGTTTCTCATTCTGGGGAGCATATAAATTTCTTCAAGTTCCTTTTGTCTTTCCTCTTCTTCTAATCGCCGTCTTTG
Source organism: Bison bison bison (assembly GCF_000754665.1). NCBI lineage: Eukaryota > Metazoa > Chordata > Mammalia > Artiodactyla > Bovidae > Bison > Bison bison. The sequence continues at coordinate 12,815,916 of NW_011495082.1, forward strand.
ATCTTCAGGAATGATTTCTTCCCAGTTCTTTGAATTTCTTTCAGGCTCCAACTCAATATCATCCTCATCCATATTTGAAAAGTTGGCCACCTGATAAATTCCAGAATTTTAGCAGAATAAAATTAAAGAACTATTCATCCTTACATTTTTTTCTTTCTTAGCAGGAAGGAAGCAGGAAGGAATAAGATAACAAATAGCCCTAGGATAATGAATATGACTATAGGTTAAACCAAATATGATTGCTAAGCTGAGTTTATTTCTTTATGAGGTCAAAGTACATCAAACCAAACGACTTCTAAGAATTATCTTCCAGAAATGATTCTCTTTTGCCCTGCTGATCAACAAAATTATTACTATAATAGAACTAGAGGAAGTTAACAGAGTAACAACAAATTTATAGAATATCACACTAAATCACCTTCTGTAGTAATTACCACACCGGTCCATTAAACACAAAGTGTTATAAAACAACCCAATATTCTTGTTTTTATGATCATAAAAAAAATACCTGAAGAGTTGATGACAAGACACAAGGAGCTCAGAGACCATAGATAAATTTATTTAGGTTCCCTAAGTGCTAGTTTCTTCATTTCTAAAAAAGGAAAGCTAGTAACAGCATACTAACTTTTGTGAGGATTAAATAACAATACATTTAAAGAAGTGTGCAGAGTTTGGTATACAGAAAGCACTCTTTAAGGTTAACTGCCAATATTGGGACATTAAAGCTTACAGGTAATTGGAAAAAAAGAAAACTATGCTCTGTGTGTGTGGCACATTGCAGGTACTCAGTAAGTATTTGTTGAATGAAGGAATGACATTAATTGATCCTTAAAAAGCCATTTCCTTGTGGAAAATGGCTAGGATGCAGAGAAATCTGCTTTTTTACACTAAACAACTGGCACACACTTTACTCTGGGGCTGGTTGACTTATGTTGCTTTAGGACTCCCTGCAATCTTTTTAGCTCGCATCTAACCTGGGGTGGGGTTCACTGGTGACTCAGTTGGTAAAGAAGCTGCCTGCAATGCAGAAGACCCACGTTCAATCCTGGAGTCGGGAAGATCCCCTGAAGAAGGGAATGGAATGAATACCCACTCTAGTCTTCTTGTCAGTATAGTCCATGAGGTTGCAACAGTCAGATACGAGTTAGCAACTAAACCACCTAACCCAGGGGTATCTATCAGTATGACTGCTTACTCTGTCTGATTTACTTGTGTTTTCTTAGTTGGGATAATGCTTAAATTAATCTAATGTCAAAAACTGCTGCAATAAAAATCAGCTAAAAGTCTTCAGTTATGAAAATGATTTCAAATCATGTCACTCACTGCTAGTCTGTCAGAAGAAGAAAGAAAAATTTTTATACATCATTGCAAATTTTAAGACAAAGATGTTTTTAACATTTTTTAAGATTGCCCTGCTGATCCTGCCTAAAAAAAGATGAATAAAACACTAAATGACAAAAGAAAAATCCCACCTTCTCCATTTATATAATTATGAAGAAAAATTCAAAAAGAAAATCTACCTTGAACTGAGAAAGTAATTCATCTCCTACAGTTAAAGGTCCTGCTTCATTTTCATGAGTTTCAGCCCTCTTCAAGATTTCATCTATATCCATTTCCTAGAAAAAGAAATCTTTACTTTAAATATGCTTTATCATGTTTTAAGATATATACATTTTACATTTATAGTTTTAAAAATGACACATTTTGAGACAAGCTTTTTTTTTCTTTACCTGGGGCTCTTGTTCTTCTCCTTCAGGCTCCTTAAAAAGTTCCTCAGCACCAAACTTTAAAATGGCTGATAATTCTTCTTTATTGAAAGGAGTAGAACTAAAATTAGAAAAAACAAAAATTACTTAATACTAACAGTCACAAATTTAACATTTACATAGCACTTTCATGAATTATTGGCATAGTCACCTTTATAACAGTTAATATGACATAGTTAGAAAAGTGAAAAGATTACTAGCATACTTATTTTAAAACTAAAGAACCTGAAGCCTAGGGCTTTCCCCCAAGATTACAAAATTAGAATGGTGAAACCATGCACTCACTGAATGTATGCCACTGACCGGGAATTACCTCAGTGCTTTGAAACACAGAAGAACACCACTAAACACAGTATTTCAGCAATCTGCTTACACTATGTAACATTTTGGAAAAATAAGCATAGTATGATAATGTAACAACTTTTTTTTATTTTAGAGAAAAGTAACTACCTTGAAGGGGCAGAACCTGTGTGTAGTACTGTCTTCCCAGTTGTGTCCATTCTTTGAATCACAAGATGATCTAAAACCATCTTCTTTTTGGCCCTTTCAAGAATATCCTCTTCAACTGATCCCTTTGTAACCAGACGATAAATATTCACCTGTAAAGATACACACAATGGAATTTAAAGCACAGTAATGATTCATTCTGCTAATGATAAATGCCCAAATACTGGTTAGAGTCGGGAATTCATCCAACATGAAATTTTGACTGGTGAAAAGCAAAAAAGCTTCCTCAATTTAAAGATTATTTGAGACTATGTCCTTCCTTATACTTTGGTCAGTTTGCTTTTTCTTTTTTTAAAGGAATGACAGTAATTTTTAAAATTATATTTCAGCGGGGAAAGGGGGTGGTGGTAAACTTATGACAAACTTATACCAGTTTCCTTAATTTTGATTGTTTCATCGTTCTATACAGTCTAAAATTCCACAAATTACTGTTTAAGTTAATGATGAAGCTCTGCCATTAACAACAACAAAAAGCTTTGCAAAAGACAAAACTCAATGAGTAGTGATTTTGTCCCGCTTCTCAAAGTCAGTGGTTCTATATCACACAATACTCCCATTCAGGGACCACTGTTAGTTTTCTCAATGATTGGGCTCACCAGCATTTAGAGCACTGGGACCTGGAATATCAGGCATTCTTCATTAAACTGGACATTTTGGCACAATGACAAATAACCCTGTGTCCTTTAAGCCTTCCAAATGATTTTTTAAAACTGTTTTAAATTATCTTGAGTCTAAATAGTTCCAAATACGGAAAGGAGTACGTCAAGGCTGTATATTGTCACCCTGCTTATTTAACTTGTATGCAGAGTACATCATGAGAAACGCTGGGCTGGAAGAAACACAAGCTGGAATCAAGATTGCCGGGAG
>NW_011495082.1:12819155-12826816 GCF_000754665.1 Bison bison bison
AAGATTGCCGGGAGAAGTATCAGTAACCTCAGATATGCAGATGACACCACCCTTATGGCAGAAAGTGAAGAGGAACTAAAGAGCCCCTTGATGAAAGTGAAAGAGGAGAGTGAAAAAGTTGGCTTAAAGCTCAACATTCAGAAAACGAGGATCATGGCATCTGGCCCCATCACTTCATGAGAAATAGATGGAGAAACAGTGCAAAGAGTATCAGACTTTATTTTTTTGGGCTCCAAAATCACCGCAGACGGTGATTGCAGCCATGAAATTTAAAGACGCTTACTCCTTGGAAGGAAAGTTATGACCAACCTAGATAGCATATTCAAAAGCAGAGACATTTCTTTGCCAACAAAGGTCCGTCTAGTCAAGGCTATGGTTTTTCCAGTGGTCACGTATGGATGTGAGAGTTGCACCGTGAAGAAAGCTGAGTGCCAAAGAACTGATGCTTTTGAACTGTGGTGTTGGAGAAGACTCTTGACCCTTAGACTGCAAGGAGATCCAACCAGTCCATTCTAAAGGAGATCGGCCCTGGGTGTTCTTTGGAAGGAATGATGCTAAAGCTGAAAGTACTGAAACTCCAGTACTTTGGCCACCTCATGTGAAGAGTTGACTCATTGGAAAAGACTCTGATGCTGGGAGGGATTGGGGGCAGGAGGAAAAGGGGACAACAGAGGATGAGATGGCTGGATGGCATCACCGACTCGATGGACGCGAGTTTGAGTGAACTGTGGGAGTTGGTGATGGACAGGGAGGCCTGGCATGCTGCAATTCATGGGGTCGCAGAGTCGGACACGACTGAGTGACTGAACTGACTGACTACTAAAATAGCAAGTACATGAACCATAGGAATCTTACACGTAATCAATAATGAAATAATCAAGAATCTACCTCATTAGTAATGAAAATATACTTCATACATATACTTACCTTAAAAAAAGAATTTTAACACAATGAAAAGAAAGTTGACTGCATTATTTTGTGATTATATTCAGGTATTCATCCCAGAGGTCTACCACACAGCTTTCTATAGTATTTTGTCTTACTGGTTCTGGTTCTTTTCCTAATATTTCCTCTTTCTTCTACCCTGTATTAGAGGATGTGGTGGCCAAAGTCTTTAAGTAGCATAAGTGGAATGTTTTGTTTAGCCATGTGTTGAGGATTTCAACGTAGGAGCTGCCTATCAGTGCAATTAATCACTTTCCCCCATTTCATTCATAACACAGAAATATGTTGTCTCTTCACAAATACATTAGGCCCAGCTCACCTGAAGGAATATCCTATCTCCTCATTTTCTCGTTTTTCAACAGTCTGTAATTTGTCTTGGCTTATTGTTATCCCTGTTTCAAATTTCCATCTCTTTTATGAGAATTATTCGGGTAAAACATTTTTTTCATTTTATATTATGGATTTATTTCTCAGTTGAAAATATGAATATTTACAAAGTAAATAAAATGTTCTAAGCCTTTTTGTGCTACTTGTTCATCACCTCCTGCTTTGAAGAAGTTTCAGGCACTATCCCAGATGAAGGTAAATGTAATTAAAATACAAGGACCAAGATATCAAAAAGATGACAGATGGTTTTTCTCAAGGGCTATTACAACTGTTCCAGAGAGTTATACAAAAATTATGAGAATGGCTATTTTGCAAGGAGAAGCCTATGGGTACATGGCTAACAAAAAAGAACAATGTATGAAGCAAAATCCCTTTCAGTAGTTAAGTATATGAAGATATTTTAAAATATATATATTTATATACTGAATGAAACACATTATATTCTACAGCTGTGTACAGAATTATGATCAAAAAAAGAGTACATGATCCTATTCAGGCATAGTTTTCTCAGTTCTGTCAATTTCCAGGTGATTCTGATAAATTCAAGCTCCTCTGCACTCTATCTGTTCAATAACAATATGCATGTTTCAACAAGAAGGATAAACTGAAATAAATTCTAAACACTGATGATAAAAAAGACTCTGAAATAGTAAAATAAGGAGGATAAAAAATACCTGTTTCTTTTGCCCAATTCGATGAGCTCTAGCCTGTGCCTGAAGATCATTTTGTGGATTCCAATCAGAATCAAATATAACAACAGTGTCAGCTGACGCTAAGTTAATTCCTAAACCTCCAGCTCTTGTGGAAAGCAAAAAGCAGAAATCCTATAAGGAAATATAAAAGGCACAATTTTAAAATCTTAACTGTGACTGTGAATAATCAATGTGAGAATTTTATAACTGAATTCCTGAATTTAAAAATATTTTACCAGGCTCCCCTGTTGACTCAGAAGTAAAAAAAAATCCACTTGCCAATGCAGGAGACATGGGTTCGATCCCTGGAGAGGGAAGATCTCTCATGCTGTGGGACCACTAATCCTGTGCGCCGCAAGCACTGAGCCGGTGAGCCACAACTCCTGAGCCCTTGTGCTGCAGCTACTGAACCCTGCACACCTAGAGCCCCAGTTCCACAACAAGAGAAACCACTGCAAGGAGAAGCCTGTGAGCTGCAATGAGAGAGCAGCATGTGCTTCCTGCAACTGAAGAAAGCCCATGTGGAGCAAGGAAGGCCCAACACTGCCCTGAATTAACACAGTTCTTTAAAAGGTATTTTACCAACAAAAGTGAAACATAGTTTTAAAATTGCTAATAAAATGTATCTAGCAAAACCAATAAACAAGACTCCCAAATACAAATATATATGGGAATAATAAACAATTCATAAACAATTCTAAATCAAAACAGGCTAGTTTATTTAGAAGCAAATTAACTGTCCTATATTGAAATAGTATTTATACAAAAGGGTAAAATTCCTCATATTTAACAGATAATATGGAATTTAAAACCTCACTTGTAAATCAAAACTGGCCATCACCAATAACACTTTTCTTAAAAAACTATAACTAAAATAATGACTGAAACAATTATTTACAATTTTAAAAGCATTCATACCTCTGATCCTTCAGCATTAAAATGATCTAGAGCTTGTTTCCTCAGCTCCCCTTTGATTGATCCATCTAATCTCTAGAATAAAACATTAAAATACTACATTGTAACAGAATCAAAACTTTAGAAAGCAATTAAAACCAAGTATGAAAAAGCAGCACTACTTTTGATAAGACCAGAAGGTACTTACAGGTAGGAAAGCAATGCCTAAGCATTCTGTCTCCAAAGTCTGTGTTCTTAACCACCGGAACTACTTTTGCTAATAGTAAATAATAGCACTGACCGTCACTTTACCTGAGACCCACTATAAGAATATGTTTTACATGTGAATGAGTACACAGTATACACTCAAAGCAAGTTTCATGACACAGTGTACTGTGAAATACCCTCATTATTTTATTATCTATTTCATTAAAAAAAAAAATTTTAGTACAACATTTGAACAACCCATTAAACTGATCCTCAGATCCATTAATGGGTTAGAGCCCATAGTTTTTAAAAAAAGCACTGATTGAGTCCAGTGTGGTTATGGACCCACACATCAGTGAGAACTTAGAAATGCAAATAATTGAGACCCATTTCAGACTTACTGAGTCAGAAACTATAAGAGGAACTCAGCAAAAGCCCTCTGTTTTAAAATATGAGAATCACTGATTCAGGGCCCCATGGGCTCTAGTTGAACAGCCCACATTTGAGCATCTTTACTGTTCACCAGTGCCTTGAGCAAGTGATTTGCCTTTTTTCCTTGTCAGTTTCCCTCCTCAGTAAATGAACACAGGAAGTACTACTTCCTTCATACAGTGAGAGAACAGAGTAAAACACTTTGCACAGTGTCTGACCCATTCTATGTTAAGTGTTTACTAAACATCAGCTAAACAAGAAAAGTCCAAAATCAAAAGCTTTTTTAAAGTACCAAGTTTGTTTTTCATGAAAAATTGCAACTAGTAAAACCTTTCACTCTTTTTACTTTTCCCCCTAAATGACTAGATGTATCTCAATCATGTTGATATCACCCAACATCTGTTCTTCATAGCACTTACCAGAGTCATAACATTACATTTATTTGTCATTACCTGCTTAATGTCTGTCTCCCATATGAGACTGTAAGCTCCAACAGAGCAGGGATTATGCATGATGAGGTTCATCATTGTAATTCTACTTCTACTTTACTGTCTGCACTAAATACACACCATTTATTAGCTCAATATGCTAGTTGCTATGTTTCAGGTATTATTCATAAAATTGCTCTAAGGATTAAATAAACTAGATGTAAAGTACTAAGACTGACTCTATTAAATATTCATCACATTTGCTCTTGTTAAGTCAGAGTCATGTGCAACTCTTTGCGACCCCATGGACTGTAGCCTGCCAGGTTCCTCTGTCCATGGGATTTCCCTGGCAAAGAATACTGAAGTGACTTGCCACTTTCTTCTCTAGGGGATCTTCCCAACCCAGGGACTGAATCAGCATCTCCTGCACTGACAGGAGGATTCTTTACCACTGAGCCACCAGGGAAGCCCAAACATTCATATTAGCTGTAATTATATTGAATGAATTTCAAAATAAATATTGAATAGATGGAATATAAGCCCTTTTTGCTCTTTGGTATATTCTCTAAAGTCATGTATTTTTATTCAGCAAACTATGCACTAGAATAACTATGAGCATACAACGTTCAGAATCTGCAACAGTTCAGGTAACACCAGAAGTGCTGCTCTCTCCTATCCTTCCTCAGACTAAAGCCTAATACATAAGGCTGCCCCTTTAATTTGAACATAGAAGAGAAACACAAAGAAAAACTGTTTTGCTGTTAAATGTAAAGTCAAGAAGAAAAAGAAAAGGAATAATGACAAAATTTTTAAACAGATCTATTTTCTTAAAAAGAGTATAGGTTATATAAAATCTACTCTTCATTTACAAAAGAATTTCAAACATGCCCAGGGATTAGACAAAATTTAAATCAACAAAAAAGACAAAATGAAATGCTTACTTGAAAGGGAAACTGACGATACTTCAAATATTCTGCAAGTATATCTAACATCCGCACCATTTGAGAAAAAATAAGAACTCTATTGCCTCGCTCTCTTAGGCGAATTAACAGTTTGTCAAGAAGAATTAGTTTTCCGCTACTACGGATTAAGTGCTATAAGGAAACAATAAATTATAATTGTTATAACATGTTAAAAGAGCTGTATTTAATGAAACAAATGTCTCACAACACTTCAGTTTCTTCATTTTAAATTAAGATTTTTAATTTTCATAATGTTGACATAGTTTATTTACGTTTTCAAAATTTTTTAGAACCTTGACCAATTTGTTCTATGACTTGAGCTACATTTTCCTTGCCATTTAGCACCTAGGTTTTGCTGCATTTTCTGGAGACCAAATTAAAAAAAAGCACCATTTCACTCTATTTGTTAGATATCACAGCATTTCTCCAAAAGTCTTAGCTGAAAACAACTAAGCGACAATACACTGAAAGAAGAAACAACTAAGTAATCAAAGGTTTTGAAAGAGTGAGAAGTGTCTTCTAATTTATATGTCACTGACAGCACTTCAAAGCAATACTACAGCTGGATGTAGTATTGTGCCTTCTTTACACTCTTCATTTGTCTTCCAGAAGTGATAGGAAGAGGAAGATCTAAGGTCCAGATGCCCTTAAGACTACCATTTGCCATGTCACAAATTCAGCAAAATCACTATTTGTGAAATTTTTTTCACAACAAAAAATACACTAAGGGGTTTTTGCTGGATAAAGTGTGACAGATCATGGTTAGATCAGCTTTACAAAAAATTTATCAAAATGACTAAATGGATAAATTATAACTTTAAAATATTTTTATAAACACTAAAAAATAAACAGCACCATCATTTAAATACATCTTTAACCAAAAGGAACATCTAACCAATATATTAGAACATTGTGGTATTTTCACTTAAAGCTGAAATAAACATTTTGCTTTACCATGAAGTAATAAAATTTTAAAATTCTTACTTGTAAGGCCTCCTGTTTATTATAGAATTCATTATTATCTGGTGGTTTAATGAGGTAGCAATGGTTACAACATTTCTTTAGCTCCATCATAATATTCAAAAAGCCTGAGGTACTGCCCTTGGAACCTTTGCTGAGGGCTTTGTAATTCCTAGTTAATATCCACCTGTTTAAAAAAAAAAGATTATGAAAATGATATAGTAGAATTACCAGGATGAATTCTAAAATCACTAAAAAAATTAAGTACCAAAGTAAAACTGCACCATTATGAAGTTCAACTCCAAAGACAAAGGACTAAACTTTGTTCACAAAACTAAATGAACCTCATTCATAAGACCATGACAACACATTGTTATTTGAACCATTACTATACACAGTAAAGGCTTAACATAGTGAATTAATACTGCATAGTGCATTAATCCTTTACCCCAAAATTTATTTTTAAAATGGTCAACTTTATAATCTATCTTAACTTTCCAACAAATTTTGCTATGCTGGGCAATTAATGCAGATACCTCACACCTCATGAGGATACCTGGTTTAGCCAAACTGCCTTGTCTAAAATAGTTACACAATACACATGCAACTTAAGAGATAAATTATAAGTGGCTATTTTATTACTGCAAATTATGCGTAACATTTCCTCTCACCATGACTTACCTTGTCTAACATCTTTTATTTTCTTCCTTTTTACAAGGTTAGTTTTGGAAGGAACTTGAAACAATTTTATCTGATTTGTCTCAAAACAACAGAACAGGGGAAGTGAGGGTGGTTGGCTATGAGCTGAAGACCAAGCTCGAGTGATGGAATTTATTATATTATCCTATTTTGTATATGGTCTGAAGTTTTCCATAACAAAAATGTAAAATTTATGTAGTAAATGTATTTTTAAAGTGAATGGCACTTATACACTTATCATAAAATATGTTTCTGAGAGTTCAAATGCATGAAGCAGAGCTTTAGGCAACTAAATGTCTGAACAGAAACTAGGATGGATACTTCTTTTTGATTCTTTGAAGTGTTACTATACAGATCCAAACATACATAAATTATACAAAATATGATTTATTAACATTTTTCAAAAAGCAGAGGGGCCTAAAATTTTGTTCTAAGTTTGTTTCTCTGGCTTCTACTTTCACCTGTCAATAACATAAACATCAGAATTATGTAATAATTCCTTGGTATCATGGCAATCTTAAAACTTAAAAAGAAACCTTCTATACTGTAACATAGTACAAAATAAACACAATTAATGATGTGCTATAAGGTGAATTAGTCTTCTATCACCTGTGATCTTAGACATGCCATTAAATCTCTCTCTGCCTCACTATGCCATACAATAAACCTATTCTAAAATTCAAGAATTGTTACTGCTCTCTAAGACTCAATCAGGGCTAAGGGGCACCTCAGAACATGTTCTCTGTTTACAGCTTACTTGTAATATTGTTTCTGTAAAGCACTCATTTCCATTCTTAAAATCTGTTCAACCTTGGCAGGAAGAGATTTTTCCACATCTTTCTTAACCCTTCGCAACAGAAACGGCTCAAGCTCCTTGTGGAGGCTTGCATAACCATATTCTCTGCCTTTGCCATGTTCTTCTTCAAAATCTTCCCAGGAAGAAAACCTTAAAAATTTAAGCAAATGGAAGAATCAGTGAAAGAAGTCAAATTGCATTTGATATTTTACAGGATAGTAAGACATAAACAAAACATAGATTTTGGGGGGGGGGGGGG
>NW_011495082.1:12826916-12863638 GCF_000754665.1 Bison bison bison
AATTACTTCTAATAGCTATCCTTCCAAGAAATCTATTGTATATCTACAGATGTAAAATATAAGCTATTTTATGAAAAATTGTTTACTTTCCTTGAGTTAAATAAAGATGAAATATTTTCAAGTATGGGAGTGATTATCACTAAAATATTTCTCAAAGAAAGTTATACATCTATTGAAAGAAAATATGTATATGACCTTGGACAACTTATCTTAGTCTGCTTTTCCTAAAATTATTAGAAAATGGAATTTTCTAACAATACCTTGTTATTGTTATTACTACTGTTTAAGAATGATACTATTTCCATTTTTAAGCAATGGATATTCTGAACAACAGGCAAAATCAACTGTTTTAATTTATTATCCATGGCTCAAGCTTATTTATTTACAAAACTGAAAAATAAAAATATTATTTTGAATTCTATTCCATCCCATTTCTTTTCTTCTTAATAATCTCTGATCCAATGTTTGGGACAATAAAACCTCCTTCTGACCTTATTATCTACACTAATTATTTTCCTGCTAAACTTAGCAAATGAAACTAACATTAAAATTGTATCTTAATTTATCTTACTTTTCTGGCATAATGAAATGTAGCAAAGACCAGAGCTCTTTCAGGGAGTTTTGCAGAGGAGTTCCAGTGATAAGGAGACGGTGATTGGACTTAAAATCTATTAAAGTTTTATACAGAAGAGAGTCATCATTCTTTAATCGATGTGCTTCGTCCACACCTATAAATGCCCAATTCAGACCTCCAAGGAATGCCTTAAAATGAACAGAAGAATGTAGTTAATATTTTGAGAGAAAAATGTAATTCAAATCATTAAAATGAGGCAAATTTAAATCTATGTCCAATATTTCAAATACAAATTATGTACTATTCTAAAATTTATTGGAATCTTCAAATCAAGTAACTCAGAATGAAAAACAAAGTTCCTTCCATGACTAACTCAACCATTAGAAAAACAGTATAATTATCCAGTGAAAGTTTTTACTAGCTTACATACTGAAAATAAAAACTATAGTGTCATTTAAAAATTTCACAATGTTTACAGCATAAGTCCAGTAGAAACCTCATTAATGTTAATTTGGAGAAAATAAATTTGGAATAGTATCTAACTCCAAGTATAGTTACAATTAACTGCTATGATTTTTATGAATTATTTATTTACAATATATACATAAACTTTATAAAGTCTTAGTTTGACTTATGGAGACGGGCCTGATTCTGCTACTTAAAAGTTGCATGACTTGAGGCAAGTTCATCAACCTCTTTGAGATTTGACTTTTTTTCACAACAGGGACAGAGGTGTATTATAAAGTAATTATAAAGAATTAAAGAAGATAATAGCTATAAAGCATTTACCCAGTGGTAGTGTGATACTTCCTCCTCTTTAAAGACCTTACAAATCAAGACACTATACCAAGCTGGTTTCATATCCTTTGGTTTGTATTTACAACACTTAAAAATGTAAAAATCAACCTTACTTCAAGGATCATAAAAAAATAAATAGAGAAGCTGGACTTGACCCAGAGACTTTGCATCTGCTGACCACTGATTTATGTTTATCTTTTCATCCTATCTACAATGTAAAGGAAAAACTGATATACAACAAACAGAAAAACAGATTAATACATACCTTATCCTTCAACAAGATTTCATAAGTTGTTAACAGTATATTAAATTTTAACCGTTTGGTCTGGGGATGCATCCATTCATGAGTTCTTATCTATCAAGAAATTTCAAAGACAATTTTAAAACAAAGATTTTTTTAGAAGAATACTTTTACTTGAGTATCTGAACTAAAATCCATTCAAAATACAAAAAACCTGTCTATATGTTTCTGTAATAAAAACTTTAACAATTCTTTATACAGTACAAACTACAGTGATCTTACTTATAAGTAAAATATAAATACTCCAGCATATCAAAATCTTCTATAAAAAAAAAGCCACATTTTTAATATATGCTTTTCACTGAAGGAACTTCTCTTTTGACCAAACAAAAGTGATTTCCTTTTTGTAGATGAAATAAGTCTGGGGTTTGCTTCACAATAATAATTGGGAGGAAAGTATCATGTAGAGGGACAGATGAAACAAAACGGGCAAGAGTTAAAACTGTGCAGTTGGACATAGGACATGGAGATTTTATTACATTCTTCTGTAGGCTTTCATATATATTTGAAACTTATAATAAGGCAGGAAAAAATATATATAACACTAAAACAAAAATTAACTATTAAGCCAATCAAACATGTGATGAATCTTACTCTGTAACAAGTTTCATGCTGGAAACTAAGACTTTATAAAGACCAATCAAAGACTTGTCCTCAAAGATGAGTTTGTCTAAATTTCTAAATTTGTGGTGAAAACAACTTACCATGTTTCTGCTGTTGATGTCACCTAAATAAACCACAGCATTCATTTGAGAAGCCCATGTCTGAATCTCCCTTTGCCAGGAAGTGAGAGTGGAGAGTGGTACTACTAACAGAAAAGGTCCATATAATTGGTGTTCATGAAACAAATAGTTCAGAAATGAGATCGTCTGTATTGTTTTTCCAAGGCCCATTTCATCAGCAAGTATGCAACTATTACCTCTGCAAAATGAAAAACAAAAATCATGTATGCAATAACGATTCAAATTTACAAGTAACCTTTATACATAATCCATGTAAAAATTTATATGAAGTTAAATCAGATTAATCTGATAGGTATTATTTACAATATGCATTTTTATTAACTATAATAGTATAAGAGAGTTTATGATTTTAGAACACAAAAGCAGCTTTAAAATTAACAGAATTATTTACAGTCAGTTATGGAGATAAGGACACAATCCATCTACAAGTGGTAGAGTCCGGATAAAACTACAGCTACGTTAAAGTTTAAAAAACAAAAAAACTGCACCCTAGTCACCTACACTGCCAAAAACAGAGTAGGCGACACATGAGAGAGGAAGAGAAAAACAGAAGCCAAACTGGCTATTAGAAATAACTGGAAGAGAGACAGTCCAGGACACTGTGAAACAACGTATACATATTCTTATTCCAATTAAAACATTTTTAAATATTGCAACAATCAAAAGGTTCTTTTTCTTCTTAATATAAGAAGTACTATTTATATAGGGCTTCCCTGGTGGCTCAATGCTAAAGAACCCACTTGCCAAGACAGCAGAGACAGGTTTGATCCCTGGGCAGAGAAGATCCCCATGGAGAAGCAAATGGTAACCCATTCCAGTATTCTTGCCTGGGATATCTCATGGACAGAGGAGCTTGGCAGGCTATCTAGTCCATGGGGTCACAAAGAATTAGACATGACTGAGCAACTAAACAACTGTTTATATAATAGGAAATTCAAAGACCTATGTATAAATACCAGAGGGTCTTATCCTTTATGCTGATGGAAATCTTTTCCAAACCCCATATTTGTAAAAATTTATCCTCTTAAATAAACAATTCAAAATATACATACTTGCACCAAGAGTGAGCAAGCCAATTTAAACCATTCAGTTGATAATCTCTTAATTCTAATCCTTCATGTCCTCCAATATAGGATGGCTGCTTCTTTAGGGCTACAAATCTTGGCCTTTGTTTTAATACCTTTTGTAGAAACAAATATTAACATGAATTATTAAACATAAGAAATCATATTAAAAGATGAAGATCTCAGCTTTTACCATAAATTTTAAAATTTCATCTCAAATCATCACACTCAGAAATTCCATGACAAAATATACATGAGGACTGAAAGAAGTCTGTTTTCTATAACAATGTATAGTGACATATTCTGGTCTCTTTTCGGAACAAAAAATGACAGAGGTAAGTGAGTTTTTGCTGAAATACTTGGATCTCACGTTTCTCAAGTAAAAGCTATGTTAAATTCATTCATTTTACCACAGTTCCAGCCCTGACCTAGAAATAAAACATAAAACTGGTTTAACTTTCCATCTGATTTCTCATTTCTAAATTACCCTTATGAATTTAATTAAATCTTATAATAAGAAAACAAATTCTAGTAGTACATAGACCCCAAACTATCACTAGTAGTAAATTTTAAGTATTAGGCAAGGCAGTCCTTGATACTTTCTTATGGGGACATCCCTCTTTTCCTTTCCTATCATCAATGATAATATTCACCACCTTTTAAATCAAGCATATACATCTAGTTTCCAAGAAATTTTCCATTTTTGACCTTCCTAACCCAGTCCCCACAACTGCCACCACCAATTTATTATCTTTCTGACACAAGTTTCACTCACCAAGGCTAGAAGACAGTGCCATATCTAAAATGGCACAGCAATTACAGGAATATCATTTCCTGTAGGACCTACCATCCAAAGAGTTCTTTCCTGTAGCCTGTATGAAATCAGGATCCAACTCTCTGTGTGGGGCTTGTAGTATTTATGATGCATAAATACAGTTTCAATAATTTAAAATGGCAAACAATACTCACTTTGCAGTCTTTAAAAGGAGTGGTTTTTGATTGATTCCTGCTGAAATACTCATCTATGCATGCTTGAAACTTTTTGGAAATAAGAGCGCCATCTTCCCAGCTGCACTCTGAGTATGGAAGACCCTGCCATTTGCAGTAATAATCAGGATAGCCAGCAGCTGACTTCTGATTGGAGTGAGCTGTAAGATAAACCAGATATATTTTACACTGAATTTTATCTAAGGAATAATTCTTGGTAAAAACTATACAAGTAAAAATAAGCCATCTGGTTTACACTATTACTATTATAAAAGCAAGCTACTTTATTTGATATGTAGGCAAAACTTTAAGTTTTCAGATGACTTCAAGCATGGAAAGATAAATGTTTAATTAGAATCATTTATTACTAACCAATTATTCGCTCCACTATTTGATACTGCTTATGGAGATCATCTGTAAGTTCTTGCTGACAATTATAATATTCCACATCTTCTGGAGAAGCATTTTTCAACCTGAAAGATTATTAACCCAAGAACAAAGTTAAAAATCTCCCCTAAATCCCATCTGTGCACAAAATCTCCCATCTTGTCACTCAAATGTGAATCAATTTGAATAATGAAGAAACTGAAACAAATTTAAGCATCACTAATTTTTAACTCCAACATAAAACATACCATCTTTTTGTTTCCTGATCTTTTTTCTTATAATTATCTAATTTTTTCATTCCTCTAACATTTTGCTGCTTAAGGGTTTCCTCTGTCTCCCAAGTATTGTGGATATGTGACCATCCTTTCCATTTAATTAAATACTGGATCTCTCCTGGTTCCTTGTTTTTTTCAAATCCTGCATTCGGGTCACCATCTGCTTCAACTGCATAGATGGTTGTAGTAGCACCAGTAGCTGAAAAAAAATAGTACAATACTTCCATGTGATTCTGTTATTGAAGTATTTCAACTCAAAATTTCAAGAATATAAACAGAAAAATATATGCTCTTTTAAATAAGTAACAAACAGGGTATGAGTTTATAGGAAACTACATTATACATTCATAAAAGAAACTGAATTCTAGAACAGAAAGATTAAAAATCACCTTTAAAAACTACATATTTGAAATCACTATGTAGAAGAGATAGCTGCACTCCCATGTTCACTGTTATATCACTTATAACACGTAATAAGCGTCCACCAACAGATGACTGGATTACAAAAAACACTGTACATACATATACAACGGAATACTATTTGGCCATAAAAAGGAGGAAATCTGCTATCTATAACAACATGGATGGACCTCAGTAGCATCGTGTTAAGTAAAATAAGTCAAGAGAAAGATAAACTGTATGTTCACACATACATGGAAAAGGGAAGGAGGGAGGGGGGAATTCACTGACTGAGAGATCAGATTCAAATTTATCAGAGGTAGGACAAGTATGATGAAGTGGTCAAAATAGATTCTTTACCACTGAGCCACCAGGGAAACCCTAAGCAAGGTGTGTGTGTGTGTGTGTGTGTGTGTGTGTGTGTTAGTCGCTCAGTCATGTCTGACTGTGCAACCCCATGAACTGTAGCCTGCTAGGGACCTCTGCCAATGGGATTCTCCAGGCAAGGATACTGGAATGGGTTGCCATTCCCTTCTCCAGAAGCAAGGTCTATTTTACAGCAAATAAGTATAAACGTAAAAATTCCACCCTCAGCTTTCAAAGTTGCAAAGTCTTCAGGAAAAAATTCACTCTAGTAAATATTAGTGAAAAACAAAACCAAAAATGAAGGTTTCTTTTCTTTTTCTTTAAATACCTCCTTTTCTTCCAATCCGACAATCCATAAACCGTTCTATTGTTTCAAATTCCTCTTCCTCAGGTTGAGGAACATCCTCTCCACAGACTTCCAGGAGGTCATCAGAATCTGTTTTCATTTCCTCATCTTCCTTATAGCTAACATTGACAGTTGCTTGGCGACGAGAGCTTCTTTTATCATTATCATATTCTTCTTCATCATCCTCCTCCTCAGATGAATCAATCTGTCTCTTTTTTTGTCCAATAATCTTTTTTCCATTTTTTGACTTAGATCTAGGGAAAAGTGAAGGAAAGAGGTATTTTACAGAAATACTGACATAAAACAAGATTTGAGAAACTCTAAGAAAAAGAATGAATACCTTCTGTAACCAACATTTTTCAGAATCAAACCAAGAACATACTATACTTACCTATTTTGAGGTTTTCTACTTTTAACTTTATTTTTTGGCTCATAATCTGATTCTGTTTCATCACAACTGCTTTTATCTCTTTCTTCTTCAGATTCTGAATCCGAACCAGACTGAGAGGGCGATCCCGATCCAGACATCTGCCAATCTTCACTGTATATAAAATATATAATATGTTTACTTATACATATATAGCAAATTTTGTCTGACAAAATATAAAAATAATCAAGCTAAATTACATTCCAGCTAATATAAAAAATATCATTTTCACTCATTATAAAAATATTCAAATATCTGTAGAATAAGAAAATGCTGGAAAATATTCTTCATAGATTTCTGTAACTACAGAGTTTTTTGTTAATCATTTAATCATACCTCAAAATGTAACGTAAGTAAGTGGCGTTTAGGTGAAAACACAGTATGCTAATTTAGAGTCACAGCGCTTAATTTTGAAAATTCTGTCTAATTATACTTGCCATTTCAAAACAGATTCTATAATAATTCCTTTCATTCTAATTTTGTGGAGATTGTGATTTTTAAAAACATACCCTTTAAAAAAATTTTAAAATATCGTACATTAAGAAACTTAAAATAAGGTATCAAAAAATTGAAGAAAAAATAAAAACATTCCATCTTGACCAACATTCAGTAACTACCTTACCCTTATTACTATTTTTAGTCTATTTAATTTCAAATAACATGGAAAGAAAAAAATGTTGGATTCACTGTTAATATTCTACCATAGTATTAACTTTAAATGAAAGATATACATTAAGTTCTTACATATACACTACATTCTATATTAAAGGCACTGTTTCTACTCCAGTGCTCTGCACAGCTTATACCAATTACAACTATGTCATGTTAAGGGTTGCATAAGCAAGCCACATGCTAAAATCTGGTTTATGATATTAAAAAAAAACCATAATGGGAGAAGCTAATTTTTTATCTTGAGATTGTTTTTCAGAGTTTGCACATGAGACATAGCAATAGGCAGCATATATGAAAAAAAATCTCCATTTTATACTTTTATAGTAAGTACTATAATCATTTTTATATCCAACAAAATCTATCCATCATCTTAAATTACTCATATTTTAAAAATATTCTTTGCTTGCACTCATACTGTTTAGAAATTACTAATTCAGTGGAAAAGTTGAACAGCTGATAAGACACAGTAGCTGAAAATACACTCAGTAAAACAAAAGACAGATCTAAAGAAATCAGCCAGAATATAGCACAGCAAAAAAAGGATAAAACACATGGTAAAGTAAGACTCATGGTAGACCAGAAGGATGATCCAACAGACATATAATAGGTATGATCCAAGACAGATAAAATATCTGTTAACTGTAGTAACACAAATTGATAGAATGAAAAAGAGAAAATGCCAAGAGATCCAATGACTGAATTTTTAGAAACTAGTAAAACTCATGAATCTTCACATTAAAGATGCATAAAGTAAAGTGCATTAAGTGGGATACTGCTACTGCTGCTAAGTCACTTCAGTCGTGTCCGACTCTGTGTGACCCCATAGACGGCAGCCCACCAGGCTCCCCCGTCCCTGGGATTCTCCAGGCAAGAACACTAGATAGGTTGCCATTTCCTTCTCCAATGCAGGAAAGTGAAAAGTGAAAGTGAAGTTGCTCAGTCGTATCCGACTCGTAGCGACCCCATGGACTGCAGCCTACCAGGCTCCTCCGTCCATAGGATTTTCCAGGCAGGAGTATTGGAGTGGGGTGCCATTGCCTTCTCCATTAAGTGGGATAAATAAATAACAAATCCAAAGCTGGATGTACAAGACAATACGGTGGAACAATGTTTTTGAAGAAATGAGAGAGAAAACAACTCAGACCATCTAAAGTATCAGAACTGAGACCTGAAGTATTTTTTAACACTTCCTGGGTCAAGATCTTTGGGAAATTACAGTGAGTTGCTAAATGAGTTCTAAAGAGAAAGTAAATTTCATGTGCAGACAAATTAAGGATAACTATTAACATCCGAACTATCTGAAATCCAACATCTTTAGTCCCAACATTTCTATATAAGTTTTTCAAGTTATTAAGATCTTCTGATATTGTGACTAAGATCTTTGAAGTTTAAAAAATATACAGGAGAGGTGTTATAGGAGATAAACAAGTGGCACAAAAAAAAAACCCATGTTGTCACAGAAACATAAAAGAATTAATGGTTTACATTAACCTAATAGAATGCCATGAACCAAGAAGTTCACTTCTGGCAACAATTGGTCATAAAGGAAGAAATATAAATCGTTAGGATTTTCTTGATATAAAAGTAACCAGTTGAACAAAATGGCATACTCTTTATGCTTTTTCCTTTTGACCTCACTGGATGAGTCATCGGAATCTTCACTGCTAGAGGAATCCTGTACAGAAAAATATACAAAGTTAAGGCTGCTAATGATTAGAATTCAACTATAGTAACATTTTTTCTTGTTATACTATTAAACATTCACTTTACTAATAAAACTCTAAAGACTTTTTTCCATGTTACATTTATACCATAAATTAGCATATAAAGTAATTACATTTTTACTGCAAATATGTTAACAGCCAGTGAAATTAAGTAAACATCACAAGGTCAGCATTTTGTATAAAATCTTATAATCTACCATTTCTGGATACTACTACTGTTGCCTAGTAAGACCTCAAAAAGGAATCCTAATTGCTGGTATGTCAAATTCTCATTTAGTATTTTTCTTCCTCAATAGGCAGTTTTTGATATACAGATACCCCCCCAATCTTTGAAAGTTCAATTTATACCACTACACTTTTACAAAAGAACCTACACCAGTAACTGTTTTCACTAACTGAAACAAATATGAAGAGAATTTTCACTTTTACAAAACTCAATTCTGAGCACTCAGCATTTGTTTCGCAGCAAGCTGCTACTGAGGTGGCAAGCACGTGGAGCAGCCCCTTCAAGCTCCTTCCCTGGGAACTATCCTCAGCACTGAGCTGCCAGGATTCTGAACTGTGCCTGTGAGCATCTGTGCTTTCCTCACTTTGCCCGTGACAGTTACCAAGATGTGGCCTAAGGAAGCAGCCTCCTTGCTTTTTCATACCACTTAGCTCAGGAAAAAGGACATTCCATTTTCGGATAGGTGGGGAAACCTACAGTTCTTCCTGAATGTTTGTGTGCAAACACACACACATGCAAGCTCGTGTGTACACAGGAACTACACTGTTTATAATAAAAGTATGTCTACACTTCAAGGCTACTGATGCACATTTAAATGTAGTTATTTTCCTATCCTTCTAATATCCTTACTGTTTCTAATAATTTCATAAACAGCCCCCAGTTAAATAATTAGGCATCAAGACTACTTTTCAGATAATAGCTTTCACAATGAATAGTCACCTCCTCTGATCCACTATTAGATGAAGCTTGATGTTGCTGCTGCTGCTGCTGCTGCTTCTTAAGCATTGCAGATCTCTGAACGGCCAAAATACTAGGGCTAGATTTCCAGAACTGTAACAGAGATATACACAAGTGAAGAACAAAGTTTTGAGAAAAGTGGAAAAAGGATAATCTATTGAAAACCAATATCAACATTTTCACTGCCTCCAAATAATAAATAATAGTAAGACTATTTTCCTTACTCACATATATGTAAAACAATATTGCTGCAATATAATTAAAATAAATGCTGAGCTTTAGATGTATATAAATAATTTATGGTGTGTTGAGGTTCACAGACAGACAGCCTTAATCAATGTATTCTTTGGTGTTAGGACTATTGTCAAAAACAACAGGATAATATATGCTACCAGTGCTATTCAAAGTGTGGCTACCAATCCTTTAAACTGGTGTGAGGTGAAGATGAGGAGCTAGAGTCAGAATGCAAATTAACTAAGCACAGTTTTAGTTCGACTGACTTTTTTGTTTCTGGTAGCAAAACTTCCTACATGAAGGAAACTATTTGTATATTCTGGCCCAAGCATCTTATCATGACTGGTACTCTAAGTAACACTCTGTATACCATTCTGATGTATAGACAAGTTTTACTAAATCTTACAATTGCTTTTTTAAAACAGAATGGCCCTTGGCATATTCTACCACGTATCTTCAAGGAAGCAGAATTCTATTAAATACTCCTATTGGCAATACATTATATCCTCTGAAGATCTTGAAAGTAGAGATAACACTGTAAAATTAACAAAAAGACCTCAAAAGCCTTACATTTTTATCCATGAGACACTGAGTATTTATTTAACAATTTGTGCTTCAAAAAGAGAAAGTTTCATGTATGTTCATTTTATACTTGTCTTATACATCAATAATTATAGACTGCTTCTCTTTCAAGCCAATTAGTCCACAGATGACACCAAGTTCGAGAACAATTTAAAGTGCATTTTAATACTTAAAATCAACTTTTTCTAAAAGCTATATCAAGAATGCTCTAAACCAATGCTATACATTTTCCCAAAGTAATACAGGAAATCTACCTGTCATTGGATACGTTATTCATTACCTCAGCTCCATCAACTTTCGGTGGTTTTGCTTGAACTTTATTGTCTCGGGAATTGTCTGACTCAGACTCTGACTGACTGCCCGATTCGGATCCAGAGTCTGAGTCGCTGCTACCTGACTGGCTACTGCTTCCATCACTACTGCTTCCAGAACTCGAACCAGATCCAGAGCCGGAAGCTGACCCAGAATCATCATCCGACTGGCTACAATTTAAAAATAAATAGATTTCAAACAAAATTAATTCAAATTTTAGCTTTTCTTAACTCAGCAAAAAGCTCCACATCATTAAGCCTTGTTTGTTTAGTATGTCAACCATGTATAGCCAAACAAATAGAAAAAGGAATTAATGTTAATCTACAGCAATAACTGACTTGATAAATTTAGTAGCCTGGGCTAAAAGATAATTATATCACAATCTTCCTCCAAGGGTAATGAACAAAACCTACCAGGCAGAGAATCCTGGGCTAGAAACTTAGAATGACAAAATGTTTAAGACACAGTCCCTATTCTTAAAAGGTCATTTGATATAGTGAACATAAAAAAGAAATTGTGTGAAGAAAAAATGTGATAAAAATTCTCATTTAGTAAAAGGTAGAAAACGAATTAAATTGAGTTTCAACTTGTTTGCAAGTCCACATCTATGTTCTATCATCTCAGAGGAATGTAACTTATTACAACTAAGCTATGATAAAGTACAATTTACTAAAAAATAAGATTACTAATTTCTTTTCTGAGAAAATTATTCAATTTTTTATGGTTCCATAGTAATACGTCTGAAATAGTAAATTCTCACAATCTTTCCTAGCCTCTGTACACATACACATACACTTTCCAGCACTTATTTCCTGTCCAAAGTAGTCTAGAAATGGTCTATACCTAATTGATTGTGTCAATCAATATTATCCCAAAGGCCATTTGTTAACTGGTGTTTACATCTGGATTGCTGAAAACCAGGGCATTAAATTTTTTAAATATGTGGCAGACTCAGCTTTTGATGTAATTTTAACCGACTTTATGAGAAACAACAAGGTAATGTCACACACACGGAGCAAAACTCAAGCTTCTTATTCTCTTGCTGTAGTTCTCAAAAACATCACTAGATGGAGGTATTACTCTACAAAAACTATAAGATCGAACAGTAACCCTTCCTAAAAGTAATTTTTGAGAGCAAGGCATTAATAGTTTCTACCTGGAAACACAGATATATGTTTTCAAGAAGACATCTGATTCTAAAAGTTTTGCTTACAATGTGAACAAACATACACCTACTTTTAAAATTTGGGAATCTAGTGGAATAAGTTTTTCTTCATAGAAAGAGTAAACAAAAAGTTCCATCTTAAAGGCTATATCAAAACCATTTCTGCCAGTTTCTACCCTCCAGACACATGGTTCAATAGCATAGTGCCTTTTAATTAAAAAACAAAAGTGACCATTCTGCATTCTATTTCGGCCCTTGAAATTTCAGTAAGAATATCAGAGAAGATATTTTTCCTAACACACAATTTCATTTTTCCCTTAACCCACTAGGCAAGCAACACTTTTCATTTATTACTTTAGCAAAAACTATCATTTGTTAGGCACTGGGAAGACTGAGATGAGACAAAAAGTCCTTACCATTATAAGAACATCTAACCTAGTATGGAAAGACAGTCATGTCAACCAATAAATACCTCTCTGGGCTATATTTAAAATAATTCAACCAGGAGGTATGAAGAACACAAACAAGTCAGGCACAGTAACTGGAGAACATTTAGAAGAAAGTGAAGATGAACTAATCCTTTAGAAAGAAGAATTAAGTAGAAGGGGTATCATTTTAATTGCTTATAAGCTTCTTGAAGGTACTGTTTTTTTTCCCCAGAGTATCTTACACTGGTGGACGCTCAGTAAATACCTGAAAAGTAAATGGATGGATAATTGAATCTGGGAGCTATCATGGGCCTATATTCTTAACTGTATCTTGAGAAAATAGCTAGTCAAAATTCCTTCTTAATGTATCAAGATTCCTTGTTAATGTATCAATATTCTTAAGTGAATGCAGGAAATCTTCCTTTCATAATCTTTAGGTGAAAGTAGTTCTGCCTGATGAAAAAAGCAAACAGCCTGAGCCTACACCACTCTAAAGGCAAATAGGCTTATTATCAGAATGTCTTCACCTTAGATATTAAAAGCATGAAGTATTTATTTCACTTAAATTGTTCATAGCAGGACTAAGAATATACATAGAATAAGTAAGGAATACCTTATATACTGCCATAGAATGAGATAGAGTTATGTGAAAAAAAAAAGGCAAGCTACAAAACTGCATTTATAGTATGCTTCCTTTGTGTATGAAGGGAGAAATGTTTACACGTATTTGCTTATGCTTTTTTCAAAAGCAATAATGGTGTATAAAACAATTAAGTTAAAAATGGTTACCTACAAAGAGAGGGGAAAGAAGAAAGCAGAAGGAACAAGGATTGAAATGAGTTGTCAATTTCTGAACCATGCAAATGTTTTACACAATTTATTTTAAAAGGAAATTCTAACACTTGAGAGATAAATATATATATAGGTTTGGGGGATTGGAGAACAGTGGGACATAAAATTCTGAGGAAAAACAGGTAAAAAGCCTCTCCGTAATGAAGTAGTTCTATTTCAACCCACTGTTGCATATGCTCTTTCCAAAATAAAAATCAAACCTGCCCTAAATGGGTAAGTCTTCAGTGGCTCTGTAACAAAAGTAAAACATCTATGAGGTGCAGGAATCTGTCTCTGCCAACCTATCTCCAGCCAGTTTCCCGTCTAAACCCTTAGTTTTAGTGATGGCATACTACTTGTAATTCTCAGAAAGTGAGTTTCTCTTTCCACTTTCTGCTTTTGCACAATTACTTCCTTTTTAAAGATTTTTTCACTATATAATTTCTACCTGAGCCTCACTTCATGGATACTTCTCTGACAAATCTCTCCTGACTCCAAAGTCAAATCAACCCAACATTAAAGCTTCCATAGAAGGCTTCCCTAGTAGCTCAGATGGTAAAGCGTCTGCCTGCAATGCTAGAGACCAGGGTTCGATCCCTGGGTCAGGAAGATGCCTTGGAGAAGGAAATGGCAACCCCCTCCAGTATTCTTGGCCTGGAGAATCCCATGGACAGAAGAGCCTGGTGGGCTACAGTCCATGGGGTCACGAAGTCGGACGTGACTGAGCAACCACCACGCACGCGCGTGCGCGCACGCGCACACACACACACACACACACACACACACACACACAACATGAAAGCAGGAAATCTCACCTCAGTATTCCCACAATATCCTGTACCTATTACTATCTTAGCTACAGGCACATAATGTAATATTCACTGTAGTTTCTGTTTTATTTTTTGGTATTCTACCATATGTTCCTAGAGTGCTGGAATTTTTACTTGTTCTTTGTATGCTGAACACTAAATGAAGGGCTCAACATATGTTTGGTGAGTGGATGGATATATACATAAGCAAACAAATCAAAGATGCTTACGGATATAATATCTTATATAAAATTCACAAATAGATTTGGACTATAAAAATATTTCTCAGGTCTAATTAACATTTTATTTATTTAGGTAGTAACCAATACCACTGATTTTTTAATATAGTATCTGTATACCACTTACAAGTTATCCTTATGAATTATATTAAATCTCAATAGCCCAATAGTATAAGGCAGAAGATTATTAAAAATACTTAATTCTTTCCCTTATCGTTTTCAATTTACAAAAGAAAACTCATCATATGGGTACTTAGATAAAAGAGTTTTCTTAGGGTAAATTAAGTAAAAAAAAATACATTTAAAAGAGAAAACAGCAATTCAAATTAAAGTTTCTTTTCAAGATTGTTTTTATGCTCAATTTCAAATATAAACAAGAGCAATCAAATAACCATTTATCTATCAACCAGCTTCACAATTATCAACTCATAACAATTTTGTTTCAAATAATCCAGCTTTCCACAAACACATAATCTCAAACATATTGAAATTTCATCCATAAATAGTTTAGTACTTATATGTAAAAACAAACAATAAAAACTCCACTATTTTTAAACATCCACAAAACTAGTACCATATTTTTTAAAAAATCACATTTTTGTAATGTTAAATATGAAATTATTTTTTTCCCCTGCAATTTATTTTGTGGAATAAATTAGGCAGTTTTTCCTACAGACGCTTCCTGCTTTCCAGATTTTACTAACTGCACTTCTGTGGTATTATGTGACGTATTTTTCTGTCCCTTGTGTTTCTTATAAATTGTCAGACCTAGAGGCTCAGACTTAATTCAGTTTTCCTTGGCAAGAACATGTTTGAAAAGTTGCTGTGGACCTCTAGTAGAAAAAAACAATGTTTGGTTGTCTCTTTTTGTGTGAGGTTGTTTGATGTGTGTGCTCATGTTATTTTCAGCCTTATCCCTCCATTACATAGTTCTTCATAAGCCCTACACAAGCTCATTCACTATTTATTTAAAGGCAGTAAAATGGTGATATTGTCATTCTTTACTTACCCATTATATCATTTCTCCACTAATAGGTGGAATACTTATTAATATAATGAGAAATTTTCCCTCATTATATTTGTTAACTTTGAGGTACAGTTCATACAGGAAAGGCATTTTCATTTATTTTCCTTCTTTTCCAGCTTTCAAAATGAGCTAAATTGCTAGCATCCTTTCAAGGTAAGAAGACCAGTAATGTTCTAAATCTCACTATGAACTCATGGATTGAAATTATTTGATGAGTTTTAACAATCCATCATCATCATTAATACCCAAACTGTCCCCTCTTTAGCAAAGAGGAAACCCTTTATTACTTCCTGAATCTTTTTCACAAGACCTCAAGTTGTCTCTGACAGCTTCCTCACTTTCTGGTCTGACAAGATGAACCAGGCTCATCTTGTGTATTTCTTGCGTCAAATTGTAACTCAGGCATTTCATCAAAAAGCCTTGCTTCTGTTTATGTTAGAAATTAAACTGCAACCTGAATGGGTTGGTTATAGCTTTTAAGTTTTTTTTTAATAAGATGAGTTAGGATATGTGTATTTTTAGATACAATGTATTAAGGATTAATACCAATATTTTCAATTTAAATTTGTAGGTCTTTTACTTCTTTGATTTTTCTATTTATACCATCACTTGGGTTCAGTTTCTTCGTTCCAAATGACACTAGTAAAATCATTTATTTGCTTTATCTTAGAATACACATAACAGTTGCAAAACAGTAATATCATTATTATATGATTACTAAAAGTTAATATTTCTTCACAATTCTTCTTGGCCTTCAGGAATACTCACCCTTACTATTAAACTATTGCTTTGAAGCCAACTAAAATTGTTTATTTCCGTATGGTCACTAATTTTGTTTAATTAGGGTCATTTGCTTTTACTTCATTTTTAGGAACTGCTTTTATTCACTTTGATTTAACATTGCTTTATTTATTTACTTACATTCAATTTGAAAGGTACAAAAGTTAAAATCCAAAATCTAGCTTTTATCTTTTATCTTCTCTACATCATGACCTTCCTCCCACTACAGTAATTATTTTTTAAGTTTCATTTATTTTTCCTTTATCGATAAAAGCAAATTATAAATAAGAGTATTTTTATATTCCCCTTTCATAAATGATTATTAACTTATTTATAATCTTAAATAATCGATGCCACATTGTATATACATTGTATCCTGGAGATCACTGCACAACAGTGTACAGTAGATATACTCCCTTCTCCTTTATGCAACTGCATATTCTCCATTTTGTAGAAACAACATAGTTTCAACCTGTCCCTCAAAGATGAACCAATCTTTGATACCACAATGATATAAAAAAAACCCTATGTATCATTTTGCATTTATGACAGTGTACCGTATTTGCTATTTATCAACCAATGTAAATATACCACCTTTGAAGTTTTAAACTTATCATCAGCTAGCACCCAGATCTTGATTCCAAAATACACATCCACACTTTTAGTAAACTAGGTGTCCTTTAGGAAATGGCAGATTCTAAGGCTGGGACAGGGAAGGTACCAGATGAAACTAAATAAGCTTGCTGTGCCAAAAAGCAAAATACTAAATACAAACAGAACAAAAAAACACGATATAGGAGCCAATCTGAAGGGCTTCCACTGGCTAAATCTGATTTGGGCATCAAAACAAACAGTAAAAGATAATTACCTAGTAAATAAAACAGGAATCCCCAAGTCCGTGCTGACGACAGGTAGACAGGGAGAAAGACAGATGGCAGGGGAGGGCTGATAGAATTCTGAATGCCAGCTGGTAATGTGGACAGTGTGGTAGTGCTGGAAAGCTACCATGTTGCAATCATCATAGAAAACAGTGATTTGGGCAAAAACCACCAAAGATGCTAAATGTGGGGGGAGGCGGGGAGGAGGCTTTGATGAGATATTTACAGTCTCAAAGTATCTTCTTACAAATTGCTTATTAGCTATATTAATGGATAAATTAGAAACTACAGTGGGGGAAAAAAAAAGATACTACCCTGTCCTGGTGATCAAAACTAGTTTTATCAATAGGGACAGACATACATCATGAGCCTCCAGATTTGACACCTTGTGAAAGATGTATTGTCACTCACACAGTCCTTCAGCCAGGGAATCCAAGTGTAGGAGAGGCCCAGGGTAGGGGACCCAAGTGTAGGGAATGTATAACTTGGATCAAATCATAAGTAAACAAGTAAAATCTAAATTGTGAAATATATTCTATAAAATAACTAGCCTATATGTAGCCTTCAAAATGCTTATGTCAAGAAAGACAAAGAAGAACTGCTTCAGATTAAAGGAGATTAAAGAGACGTAACAACCAAATCCAATTTTAGACAGAACCCTGTACTGAAAGATGACTGGGATGACAAAACTGGAATACAGATTAAACATTAGAGTATATTACCATAAATTTTCCTGGATTTAACTACTATACAGGGTTTATATAAGGGAATTCCTGGGCTTTTATATATACACACACACACATACACACACATACTGAAGTATTAATGCATAAATGGATATAATGTTTGCAACCTACTCTTAAACTCTTCAGGAAAAATATGTATTACATATATATAAACATGTATGAAGGGTGAGGATAAAAGGGAACAGTGGAAAAGCTAACAATCAGTGCATGCAGAGAGTACACACATGAAGTTCTTGTACCTATTCTTTCATCATTTCCATAATTTGAAATTAATTCAAAATTAAAATGTTAATAAAAAAAAATTTCTCCAACACCACAAGTTTTGGTCACTAATATTCAATATTGTGAAATCTCATATTTAAATAATAAAAGCTACAAAGGTGAGGAAGTTTTAAAGCTGCAGAAGCCAAATGCATATGAAATAGGCAAGTAAGTAAACATTCAGTAGCATGGAAAATAAAAGTATCAAAAATTCAGTCAATAAAATGGCTAAGGTACAGGTAGAAATATAAAAACTACCTAAAGCTTTTCCTTAAGAGATATGAAAAGGTAAAAATACCAAGGGGAGATTAAAAACCAACTGCCTCCAACAGCTGCCTCAGAAACTGCTGATCGCCTAACTCAGCATGTCTTCTTTTCCTTAGTAACAGAAATCTCAAGGTTAAGGTCCACCCAGTATAAAAAGTGTATAGCACAAGCTCCTTGCAGCAAAGTATGGCTATTAGCTAAAAGTTTCAACAAATGAGATATAAGCAGAAATGTTGGGCTGTACTTCCCAGAAGGCTACTCAAGCAGGCTGACTCAGCTAGGAGATGCTCCCTTTCCTTGGCCCTTGTTTGCCTCCAACATTTCCAGCTGTCTGACAGGAGGGAAAGTGCTCAAAATTCACATCTGCACAGATTCTTTTAGTATAAAAGCCAACATTTTTTCCCAATGTTCCCAAGGTTATGGTACATCAGTGTTTTTAATGACTTGAGTGACCACAAAAAATTAGTACTCTGTTCAGTAAGACATTAAATCCATTTTTAAATTGTTTTTTCAAGTTAAATTTTTAGGAGCTTTAGCGCACTATCATCTACAGTGTACTTCCTCATGAGTTCCACATAACTAAAATGTTATGATTCTGTATCTATGGATTAGCTTTGAGAAATGCTTTTCAAACAAACAAACATCAAAATGAATATCCCTCTCTGACTTTACAATTATGCATGCTTTGGTCCCATCTCAGAGGCTTTGGTCACACCTTAAGGGGTTTTAATGGCTCACCTTTGTTCTTGGGATAAAATGATTAAAATCTGACCTCTGCCTACCTTTCCAATTTATCTTAAACATCTCTCTGGTGGCTCAGAGGTTAAAGCGTCTGCCTGGAATGCGGGAGACCTGGGTTCAATCCCTGGGTCAGGAAGATCCCCTGGAGAAGGAAATGGCAACCCACTCCAGTACTCTTGCCTGGAGAATCCCGTGAAGGGAGGAGCCTGGTAGGCTACAGTCCATGGGGTCGCAAAGAGTCGGACATGACTGAGCGACTTCACTTCATTTCACTTCATTCTGCACCCTAGGCTCGCTAATTTCCTTCAGTCTTTGAATCTGCCACACCTTCTCACCTCATGCTGCTGCTGCTGCTGCTAAGTCGCTTCAGTCGTGTCCAACCCTGTGCGACCCCATAGACGGCAGCCCACCAGGCTCCCCCATCCCTGGGATTCTCCAGGTAAGAACACTGGAGTGGGTTGCCATTTCCTTCTCACCTCATAGGCCTGGGAAACTTGTTAATCCCCGTCCCACCTTCGTCCCTAGTTCAAGACCTCTCCCCCAGGACTGCATTAGACACCCAGCATGGTATCTGGCAGAGTGCACGCTGAACATAAGCTAGTATGTGCACTGCAGTTTATAGTAACAACTGTATCCCTACCTTCTGGCACTCTACCTGACATGTACTCTGAAAATGTATTTGTGAATTAATAAATGGTTAATACCACCTTCTCATTACTTCTTCAAAAATAGCATAAGTCTTCCATAGAAACTTTCTTGTTCTTACTTCTGATTTCTCTGTCTTTACTTTTCTCTTTTGGGTTTTTTCTTCCTCCAAGTCATCTAATTAGAAG
The DNA here is from genome assembly GCF_000754665.1 of Bison bison bison. NCBI lineage: Eukaryota > Metazoa > Chordata > Mammalia > Artiodactyla > Bovidae > Bison > Bison bison. The sequence continues at coordinate 12,847,077 of NW_011495082.1, forward strand.
TGTTTGGGGGAAAATAATTTTAAGAAGCAGCTTTCTTTTTAAGAATCAGATGATCTGAAAACACTAGGTCCACTTCCCACATGGTCACAATTGTTTATATCTAAGTAGCACTGGTTCCTTTTGATGAAGGATTTGACCTCCAATTCAGCCAGTTGCCTCCCCTAAACAAATGTCTTATACCTGGAGAGCTTCATACATTTATGTTATCTGTTGGCCCTTTGGCTGTTTCTCATTTATGCTCCAATTAAGACAAAATTTTTAATACCTTTTTATAGCTTTCAAAATATTTTGGTACTGAAATCCATTTTATCCTCACAACAAGAACAAAATGTCCTTGAAGGCACACAGTTTTTATAGACCATTTTTAGAGGAGACAACCCTTCTAAGGACCCAGCAATAAGTAGACTTAATTCTGTAGTCACATACTAAGTTCTGATCCCAACCCCAGCATCCTGTCTGGAGAGTCTGTATCCTTCCAAATGTCCTGTGTTGTGACGTTTGCTCAGGATTTACTGCTCTGAGTCCCCTTCTGTGCCTGGCACGTCAAAGCTTTCTCTAAAGTTCAGCAGCACATATACTCTTCCCCCCTTTGCCCTGTATTATTTAGCATTTTCATGTGTCTGTGGGTAGAAGTGCTTTGGAGTGCAAGTCCATGTTAGCTCAGCCCCACCTGTGCAGAATACCAATACCTCCTTTTCTTTATATTCAACTTTATACTCTAATCAATCCTGGGAACTAAAGAAAACACTAACACCTATACTGGGTACTTAAGAATGATGTATTCTCAAGTGAATAAACAAAGAGTCTTTTGTGTTACAAAGAAAAATAAGCTTTTTTATCACAGATATTGGAAACTAGTCTGTAATGGAACATAAAGGAAGAATGAATAAAATAATGACCTTCTAAGAAAGGGGTAACAGTAGACAGCTGCTTTCCTATCACCAACAGAAGAAATAGCCCGGCTAAATCCTGGAAAAGATAGAAAAATCAAAAGTAAAGCTGGAATTTCCCTGGTTGGTCCAGTGGTTAAGACTCAATGCCATCAATGCAGGGGGCACGGGATCAACCCCTGGTCAGGGAACGAAGACCTCACGTGCTGTAGAACGACTAAGCCCACACCCCGCTATCACTGGGCCTGCGTGCTCCGGAGCCCACGCACCACAGTAAGAGGCCCTGTACCACAAGGAAAGATCAAACAAATAAATGTTCATAACAAACAAAAACAGTAGCACTAATGAAAAAGAAAAAAGACTATTTAAACATCCTATGTAAGTTAGACTACCTGTATCAAAGTCTTAGGATCAACGATTTCAGTTTAAGAACGCATCCATTTATGTACGTCTTTCTTTCCTAATAAACATTTGCTTTCTAATACATACCCCATTCCCCCCCTTTTTTTAAACTGGTAGAATTTAGATAAATTAGACTCTGGGGAGGAGGGGAAGAAAAGTTACAGGATACATCAACAGAAGGTAACGGATTTTAGACAGATTATTATAATAGAGGATTGTGTGCCTGACATTTACAGTAATAATTTACATATTAAATTACAATAAATAGAACTGTATTTACAATTAAAAAACTGTATTTACTACTCTAAAGAACAAGTATCCTGCACTAAATTCTCACTTTATGCCTTTCTGCCACCCACCTTAACTACTGCTTTAACATCAAAAACATTCAAAAGGACATCTTTCAGAGAGTTTTTGAAAGAATTTTTTGACAGACATTTGTGAGGAAATTCGAAACTTGACAGTATTCTGAAATTCGACTTTTCTTCTTCTAGCCTCCTAGCCTTTTTGTCTCATTATATTTATATATGTACACCCGTATTTTTCTGCTGGGAAAAACTGAGGGCAAGAGGAGAAGGGGGTGATAGAGGGTGAGATGGTTGGATGGCATCACTGACTCAATGGACATGAGTTTGAGCAAACTCAGGGAGATAGCGAAGGACAGGGAGGCCTGGCGTGCCGCAGTTCATGGGGTAGCAAAGAATCGGACACGACTTAGCAACTGAACAACAACACCCATTAGATAAGCCTTAGGTTTCTACCACACAGAAATAATAAACATACTTAAGGATTACTGTGAAGATCTTTAAAAAATGTAAAGCATAATATCTGACCTATACTAGGAGCTCAATGCTGCTGCTGCTGCTAAGTCACTTCAGTCGTGTCCGACTCTGTGTTACCCCATAGACGGCAGCCCACCAGGCTCCCCCATCCCTGGGATTCTCCAGGCAAGAACACTGGAGTGGGTTGCCATTTCCTTCTCCAATGCATGAAAGTGAAAAGTGAAAGGGAAGTCACCCAGTCATGTCTGACTCTTAGTGATCCCATGGACTGCAGCCTACTAGGCTTCTCCATCCATGGGATTTTTCAGGCGAGAGTACTGGAGTGCGCTGCCATTGCCTTCTCCAGGAGCTCAATATTAATATCTATTTTAGAATTTAAAAAATGATATTTTTTTTTGGAGTTCAAGATCAGAATCATTACTTCAAAATTTGTTTCAGGTGTTATCTGGACTGTCATAATTATAAGTATAAATTCATAAACTATCTATGAATGAAGCCTGTAGAAATACTAACATTTTCAAACAAATTGATTTTTAAAATACAAAAAAGGGTGGGGGGGTGGGGGGAGACATGGTCATTACTAACTGGTACTATGTACCAAACACTGGATTCTTGTCTCATCCTTTCCTTTTCAAATAACAAAGCTGAGGTTCAAAGAAGGCTAAGTGAAGAAACAAATACTAATATTATGAAGAATTGAAAGAAAATTCAGAAAAATGAAAGCCACTAAATTCTTAGGATGATACAAACTGTTTTAAAATAAAAATCCTTTGTGTGCCATATGTATGCTGTCTGCTTGCCCCCCTCACTTACCTAGCATCCACTGGCTTGCCCTTTGGTATTACATAACTGGCACTCCAGTGTAAAACGGCACACGTCCACCCAGCTAAAGATTTCCCAGTATGTCTTTCAGCTAGGTGTGGCCATGTGAACAGGTTTTGGCCAAGGGATTACAGCTAGAAGTGATGTGAAATTTTTACACCTTAGCCTTAAGCATTAACTGGTTTGCCTTATACCCGCCCCACTCCCATCCATCTTCTTGCTGGCAATCACTGGGGCAAGATAAGCTGTATGTTACATATTAACAAAGCTGTCCCACTAGCCAGAGCACCTGAGTAATGTCAAGGGGTAGAGCTTAGTCACTTGATAATAGTTTAATTATTGAAAAAGAAAAGTAACATTTTTGAAACCCTGGGCTCTGAAGACTCTAGTATATATCACTTTAATTGGTTCTCTGATTTGCTACAATGATGTTTTTGCAAAAAACTTTTTTGAAATAAGACCTGTACACAGATAATTTGAATTCATTTGTTCATCTCTTCAACTAACATGTATTGAGCAAGAGTTTCTAGTAAGGACAAAATGCCATGGGAAAAGTAAAACTTGAGAAATCAGAGAGATAAGGACAAAGTTGGGGAGGCAGGGAGGGCAAGATATAAGGATGTACTGGTTCCTGATGGAGGAACTGGAGGTAGGGCAAATGAGACTAGGGGTAAGGCTTCAGAGAGGGAGCAACTTCAGAGCTGGCTACTGGTGTATTCTCACACTTGCCCTTTAGAAAACACTTCCTCTCTGAAGCAACCGATAAAATTTCTCACTCTTTAAGATTACTCAAAAATATCCTATCCTTCATGTAACCCTCTCCAATATCTCCAGGGATAGGTCATTGCTCCAGCCCATGTGTTCACAATATTTTGCTCATATGTTACTAATAATTCCTTCACAATATCACAATTATGCTTATACATGTATCTCTCTTCTAACTACATCCTGGAATTCATTAAGTTGGGGCCTGTAGTTATTTTTATAGACCATTATCCACTTCAACAGGCCTAGAGAAACAATATGGAAATTAGCAGATATTGAGTACTTAAAAAATTCTTTTTTTTTAAAATTAGAAGTCAAAGGCTTTCAAACTTTTGGGGGCATGACTTACATAATACATTTTATATACTGATGCAGTGCACACATGCAACATAACAAAAGTTTGATGAAATAATATTCTACAAAAGAACATTACTAGCTTACATTATTCTTTCATTTAAAAATCCAATTATGATACTCTAATGTGTGTTTCAACTCACTATTTACAATATATTAGCCTAGAATAAGTCACTTAAAAATGAGAAGGGTTCACCTAGATGCTAAGATCAGACCACCTTTAAGTTCTATAAAATTACATTGTATTAAAATGTTATCCTCCAAATCCTTTACGACAGGCCATAAAATAATTATCAAAATTTGAGAAAATCTGTGAAGCATTCATCCCCATGGGTCTGAAAACCAGTTAACGCCTTTGTTAGGGACTAAAGGACAAACACAACAGCTCCTTTTAGCATTCTACATTACCAACCCCAAAAAAATTCTATCAGAAAGTACACTCAAAGTACAGTATTATTCTTAAAGTTTCTAACTGAATAAATGAGAATAAAACTGCCAGAAATAGATGCTAAGAAAGATAACATTTAGCAAGACTAATTTCAAAGATGATCAAGTTTAGTTATGCTAAATCTGAGATAAAGACAGTAAACTCAAAAGTTTCTCTAGTAAGCATCCAGAAATCAGATTAGAAATCAAGACTATGTATACATAGATGTCAAAGTTACAATAATTTCACAAAACACATATGAAATGTGTTATAATATTATTGATATGATAAAACCCTCCTATTATTTATAATTATAACCAGTAGGCAAAACTTAATGATATTTACTGGAGAAGGAAATGGCAACACATTCCAGTATTCTTTCTTGGGAAATCCCAGGAACAGAGGAGCCTGGTGGGCTACAGTCCATGGAGGTCACAAAAAGTCAAACAATGACCGAGCACACACAGAGCACAGAAAGATGAACCATCTTCTCTGAGGGAATTTAGACTAATCTAACTGTTTTCCATCAGCCCCACTCCTTTACATAAAAGTTCTTCAGCATAATGTACTGTCTTGTAACACTGTATTTCCTGGGTATAAAAAATTACTCTTTCAGTTCAGTTCAGTCGCTCAGTCAGTCTTGTCTGACTCTTTGAGACCCCATGGACTCCAGGATGCCAGGCCTCCCTGTCCATCACCAGCTCCCGGAGTTCACCCAAACCCACGTCCATCGAGTTGGTGATGCCATCCAGCCATCTCATCCTCTGTCGTCCCCTTCTCCTCCTGCCCCTAATCCCTCCCAGCATCAGACTCTTTTCCAATGAGTCAACTCTTCGCATGAGGTGGCCAAAGTACTGGAGTTTCAGCTTTAGCATCATTCCTTCCAAAGAACACCCAGAAGTGATCTCCTTTAAAATGGACTGGTTGGATGTCCTTGTAGTCCATGGGACTCTGCCAAAGTCTGTCAAAACATCTTTACCACCATAAAAGTCACATTACAAAGACATTTAACATGCATAAAATTTAAATCTACCAGGGTTTTAAATGAGAATTCAAAAATAAACAAAACCCACAAAACTTCATTTTGATACTGGGCTTGATGATATACAGATTAACCATTTGTTTTATGATCAAACTTCCCTGTCTTCTACCTTTGAAGAGTTGCAAACTCTCCTTGTATTTACCATACCCAACTCAAACGTTCTCTTTCTCAACTTTAAGCTTTAGAAAAAAATCTCAAATTTTAACATCACATAGTAGTTGCTCAATAATCCAAACTAAATAACCATCTGAGTAGAGAACTGTATTTCTAAATGCAGTGACAGGAGAGATGTGAAACAGCTAATGGGAATGGTTTCATTAAGGAAAAAGCTCTCCACCACATTTGCGCTTATGCTACAGCTCCGGCACTGTCAACAGTGGATCCCATAAGCCAGTACTGCTTGGCCACAACTATGTGTCTCTGCACTTTAACCTCAATCACTGAGATCTCAACCTATCCACAGCGAAGAAACTTTCAAATTCAGTTAAACATTTATTTAGAGTAGGCTTCCGAGCAGTCCCCTCATATCACAATGATAGATAATGTATTTGTAATTATAAACAGCTATTTTCTCAGTCATTAAAACGTAAGAACTTAATTCTGCTACAAGAGATATCTAGAGTCTCTCTGAAACCAGTAGGTCTAACCAGTTCATTCATATGGAAAATACAGTCCCTCCTCATGGATGTCTCTTAATACATGTAGTGTTTATTCAGCTAGGCTTTCTTTTATCCTCCTTCCACTCAGGACTAAACTATACAAAAAATTCCGTGTGACAATAAACAAACCTCAGGGTAAAGAACTGAAAGCTAAGATGTCCAACACATTCTCTGTTCTAGGGAACTTGCACTTCTTTATTGGGGGGACCCTGATCCTTGTGAAAACCTTCCTCTCCACCTTACTTAAAATACACCATTTGTTATTCTTTCCTTTTCAAATCACAGCATTTCTGGTCACTGTTAAGATTACAGAAGTTTCAAAACTCCATAAAAACTTCCCACACAGCCCATCTCCTCACTCCAGTAATTTGCCCAATTTCTTTTTCTTTTACCTCACTTGCATGTCTATACAACATCATGAGTCTGCATCTTGATTGTGTATTTAAACTTGGTTACTGGGCTTCCCTGGTGGCTCAGCTGGTAAAGAATCTGCCTGCAATGCAGGAGACCTGGGTTCAATCCCTGGGTTGAGGAAATCCCCTGGAGAAAGGAAAGGCTGCCCATTCAAGTATTCTGGCCTGGAGAATTCCATGGACTGCACAGTCCATGGGGTCACTAAGAGTTGGCCATGACTGAGTGACTTTCACTTCACTTCACTTCATTCCATTCTTACTTATAGATCAAAATAATCTTTCTTCAACTTAATTTATAATTTCAAAACTAAATGAAACTAAATGACTCCAGGTTAACAGTTTCATATCTTTGTGTATAAATTTGATATGCTCATACATCTCCTTGGGAATTTAGTTTAATTGAAATTTCTGATTCAGTAGACCTCAGACACACAGGCCAAGTTTTAGGGTGAAGGTATCATTCTGTACAGTACTGGGGTGGAGGATAAATGATTCTGTGCATTTGTCAAAACCCATAAAACTATACATCACAGAGTAAATGTAACATATACAAGTTTCAAACAGAAACCCATGTAATTGAGGATGAAATGTAAACTGATAACTCTAACTTTATTACAAATTTATGACATAACCACACTGAAGGGATGAAAGTGAAGGTTGCTCAGTTGTGTCAGACTCTGCAATCCCATGGACTATACAGTCTACAGAATTCTCCAGGCCAGAATCCTGGAGGGGGTAGCCTTTCCCTTCTCCAGGGGATCTTTCCAACCCAGGGATCGAATCCAGGTCTCCCGCATTGCAGTTGAATTCTTTACCAGCTGAGCCACACGGAAAGCCCACTGAAGGGGATAAACAAGAGCAAAGCTAACTTGAATAAAAAGTTTGGAAAAGAGTGCTCTGACTTGAAACCGTAAGGCTATATACAATAGGAACCATACACAAGCTATTGTATTTTGCCTGGTAAATTTGCTTCTTCTGGGGGTATGGCCTAAAAATACTATTCAGTACTTCATTTGTATACTAAGGTTAGAATGTATGCATGGTGGATGGTAGACAGTGGGAGCAAGGTTTTTACTACAGATGGAAGTTACAAAGGTACAAGAAAGGAGGGTTAGGATGAATCCTGTGTCTAGGATCAGAGTTGGAGACAACAGTCCTAATTCATGTTTATCTTACTATGCACACAGATGGACAGATATAGAAGCAACTATAAACACACATGGTTTAACATATATAAACATACATGGATTGGTATAACCTAGCTCTGTCTGCTCTGTCTACTGAGAGGGCCTAGAAGCAGTGACACCTGAGAAGCAACTCAGCACCCAAATCGTGGTTTCTAACATCCTCTTCTCCAATAATAAGGAACCAGGGCTCTTTGGGGAAATGGCTGATTCTAGGACAAAAGAATGGGAGGGTATAAAATGAATACAGAAGACAACTTGAAAGCATTCCCAAAGGGCAAGGCTAAAACAATTTGAGCAGTAAAATACTTACTGGATTATAATTCAAAGTATAAAATATACATGTCCATGGTTATTTAAGTGGATAATGGAATTAATGAGGGAGAAATTACTTCTTTATAGAAGAATTCCATTTAATATTAGGTAGATAGTAGATACTCCCTCCTTGGTAGCTTAGACGGTAAAGAATCTGCCTGCAATGTGGGAGACCTGGGTTCGATCCCTGGGTTGTTGGGAAGATCCCCTGATAAGGGCATGGCAACCCACTGCAGTATTCTTGCCTGGAGAATCCCAGGAACACAGGAGCCTGGTGAGCTACTCCTATTGGGTCGCACAGAGTTAGATGCGACTAAGCACAGCAGATACTCCCTTCCAGGAGGAGGCAGAACTTAATTCTCACCCACCCGACCAATTACCACATCCCTTGAGAGTGGGCTACACATAGTGACTTACTTCCAAAGAATATAGAATGGAAAGGGAAAAACAGTAAATTTATAGTGAAGAAACCTGGCAAACACTATCTTGGCCAAGTGATAAAGGTTAATTAACATCATCAGTAACAACAAGTGGATATTATGCTCCCGATATAATGTGATGAGCAGAGCATTTCATCTCCACTGACACTCTCTCTAAAAACTGATAACCCTATTTTAACCTTTAAACCTAATAAAAAAAATCAGGGAAATTCAAATTGGGGAACATTCTACAGGAGACCTGGCCAGTAGTTCTCAAGACTGATAGAAAAAATTAAGGAAGGACTTAGAAACTTTCACAGATGAGAGAACATTGGGGAAAGTTAACAACTAAATGCAACATGGTATCCTGGATTTAATCTGGAATAAGAAGGCGGCATTAATTGAAAAACCAATAAAATCCAACTAAAGTCCAGAATTCAGTTAATAGTTGCTGGGTTTTGTTTTGTTTTTAAGACTTTAAAGTGGCTATAAATCTGGTTTCCCCTTCTGGAGAGTGGGAATCACAGTACTGTATACATCACAGGAGTTTTGGAAGGATGAGTTAGGATAAACTCATGTAATGCACTATGTACATACACCATGGCTCAGTCAGAGTAAGAGCTCAATAATTATCAGCTGCCATTATTATTGCTTCTAGAGAAATGAAATGTACCCTGCTTCTTGCTTGCATGGCTTATGACACAGCTATCTGGGGGTTCTGAGAAAATAGGACGCATGTGTAATAACATCAACAATAACAAGTAACAAAGGTGGTAAATGACCCCATGCAAACAGCTTCATATATAATACATACAAACTTAATATAAATACAAATCACCAGGGAATCTTATTAAAAGGAAATTCTGATTCAGTAGGTCTGGGATGGGACCCAAGGTTGAACATTATACTGCATCATTAATCAGTTAGGCTAAACAGGTTTGAGACAATTACTGCTGCCCGTTTGAGAACCTCTTTTTGGTGTATTTGTCTATAGTAGAAGTCCTTGTTGATGCCATGGTTCTTGACCCATAGACTAGGAACATAGCATACTTATTTCAAAATGATGCACACTAATGAAAAAGCATATAACTTATAAGGAAATAAAATAACACTTTAAAAAAAAAAAAAAAAACAAGCTCCCAGGTGATGTTAATGCTGCTAGACCAAGAACCACAACTGGAACTACAACATTTTTACTTCTGTAATGTTTTAAACTTTTTCATAAAAAATGTAAAAAAAGTTTTCTCCAACAATTTTTTATATCGTCACCACAAATACTCATATTTTTCAACAGAGAACTGTACCAACTATAACCCACAGGTCACTAGTATCTTAAATAAGCAATGACATAAGCAGCATAAAAAAGGGGCAACTACACGTCAGTATTTGCTCCTACATTATCTCACACCAATGAGAATAAAAGTAACATCACTAAAAATCAAATCACACACAATTCTCTTATCTTTGCCAATTAAAAATTAGTCTAAATACATTAAAGTGATATAGATTAAGCACAACCTTAGAAGTTCTGTCAATTCGGTGAAGAGAGAGAAACACATTACCAAAACTCCTAACAGTTTGAATTTTCAAAGCCTACGAAATGACCTGAGGTGATCTGAGATTCAGCAGCGTGTGTTAACAACTAATGCAACATGGTACCCTAGATATCCCTCATACCAGACACATGAGGGGAAAAAAACTAGTAGGAAAAGATGGAAAAAAAAAAGTACATACTGAATCAAGCAATAGGGATTAGCAAAAAAAAGAGAGAGAGACGTCAAAGAGTCATACTTTCCTACAATTAATGTTGTTGTTGTTTAGTTGCTAAGTCATGTCCGATTCTTTTGTGACCCCGTGGACTGCAGCCCGGCCAGACTCCTCTGTCCATGCGATTTCCCAGGCAAGAATTCTGGAGTGGGTTGCCATTTCCTCCTCTAGGGGATCTTCCTGACCCAAGAATCGAACCAGTGTCTCCTGCATTGGCAGGTGGATTCTTTACCACCGAGCCACTAGAGAAGCCCAATTAATGACATCATAGTTAATTTCAAAAATCGGTTTAACGCAAGGATTGCAAACCATTCTGGCTTTGTGATTGCACATTTTCCTGTCTTCCTTAAAATGCTTCTTTGGCACAAACTTTCGAAATTTAAGAATAAACATCCTTTTTTAAAAAACACTGAGATAACTTCAAAGTAAGCTTAGGAAACACGATTTTATTGCCTTTAAAAATTATTCAAATTCATTTATAAAAACTTATTTTGATGGCAACAAATCTTTCTGGTATGTGTATACATAAAAGCAATGCTTACAAAAATGGCATCCCATAGAAGTCTTTAATAAGACACTAACAGATAGTTGGTGAGATATGTGGCCTTGTGTTCAAATTAACTTTGACTTGGTGTTCTTTAAATTTAACAGGTCATTTAGACTAACCTGGCTTTTTTCTCAAAGCCTCTAAAAAGTCTTTGAGAGATTCTGAATTTCTAAAACTGAGATTTTCACTTAAAATATTTCCATTGATCATATTTCCTACTGAGGAAACACTTTTAAAAGTTGAGATCCAAAGATTCTTGAAGCATAAAACAATGACAATATTTTGAATAAGCCAAGGAAATTTAATTGTAACAGAGTTCCTCTAATGTAAAGTGTACACACATATACATTTAAAACGTATTTATAAGTTTATTAAGTCAAACACTGTGAATGGTATAAAAAGGTACACTATATCAAGGTAAAGAATTCTTGGACTTCCCTGGTGGTCCAATGGTTAAGAATCCACCTGCAAATGCAGGGGACGTGGGTTCCATCCCTGGTCACGGAAGATTCCACATGCTGAGGGGCAACTAAACCTGTGCACCAGCTACCGAGCCCACACACCACAGCCACTGAAGCCTGCACGTCCTAGAGCCCATACTCCACAACAAGAGAAGCCAACACAACGGGAAGCCTGCACACAGCATGAAAGAGCAGCCTCCACTCACAACTAGAGAAAGCCTGCACACAGCACCAAAGACCCAGTGCAGCCAAAGATAACAAATAAATACAATTAAAAAAGAAAAGAATTCTTTTAGAACCAGCTCAACATTACATAGCTATAACGTAGTTATAGTTATCAGCTCTGGATCAATTCTAAGTAGTTAAGACCATCATAACACATCACTAAAATTTCCTTCAATCTAATAATTTTTCATGAGCATACTATATAAAGTGATTAAAATAAATCCTCAAATTTACATGAACAACTTTACATTATTGAAAATCTAATCTGTAGGCAAGCAGAGAAATTCTTCTGAGTATTAAACATTTATCAATCATCCAAAAATCAGCAAAATGTAACTATGTATTTCTGGTCTTTACCCACAAATCTATCTGTGGAGCAAATCATCATTATAGGTAACCTTAAGATAAAAAGTGTCTAAATTTCATTCCAAATAACAAATCCACATAGCTGAGAACTGATGCTTTGAAATCTTTCAATAGTTATCTTCAGAAAGCTTAACTTCAGTTATACAACAAACTTTGCCCTAACTTGAAACTGAGGTACAGGTGCATCCTGACCCACATTTCTTCGTAAATAAGTTTCAAAACTGTCAGTTATAACATAGCCAAACAGACATTCTCCTGTGTATTCTTCTTCCTTTCTGTCAATGGTTACAGAAAGGTTTTCACATGAAAAGAAGCAAACACTTCTGAGTAGAAAGTTAATTATACCAACTAAAAATGCCAAACAACTTCTTGCTTAATTCTACTTCATTTCATAAATTTCAACAAAGGAAAAGAGGAACTCTGAAGCAAAAATACATGTAAAAACTTCTAGCCAATAACAATCAAATTGTATAACATATATTGATTTTAAAAGCAAAAGTATTTCTCCCTTCATCATTTTATATTAATATTCATAGTTATGGTAACTTCTGTTTTTTGCAAGAAACTCCCTGCATCTATATAGTTCACTTCATCACTCTTAACTAGGCACAATCTCCCTCCTCTGTACTGCCTCGTTATGAAAACTTTTGGTGTGGGGGCCCTGAGGCTTAGTAACAACAGTAAAGCAAAGCAAAGTGACATAACAGCATAACAGCAGTAAGGAAGAAAATGAAAGGAAAACATAGGCAGGTCTCCCTTCTACTGATAAACACCACGGTAGTTTGTTGCAACAACTAGATAACTTGACAGCCATAATTCTCAGAAGTACATAAAACATATATGGTAGAAATAATGACTCAGAATAAATTAGAGAATATACTTTGCGATTATTTAAAATGAGTATGCACTGCAAAAATTCCTTTAGGTAAATCTGACTTTACAGGGTTTAACTTTTGTCATCTCTACAATATCAAATTTTATTCACTACTCCCCCTTTACTTTACATACAACGGCAAAATACACAGAATTATTGGAAGAGGCAAGGGTTCAGTATGTGTTAAGTATGTGATCTCTCTACATACTCAACTAGAAAATTTACTCTCAAGAGTCTTATTTCCTATTTCACGGGTAGTTAGGCTCCTGTGTTTCCTCTAGATACTTCTACCTATTAACCATTTCATTGTTCACTAATGAATAAGAGAATGTGGACAATGTGACTCTCCTATTCACTTACTACAGTCAGTTCACCTGTAGAGATTTGAATCAAAGCTGAAATTCAAAGGTTTTCTACTTTAACCCCTCAACTCTGGTCCTTCCAGTTACACTACATTGTTAAATACTTTGTATATTAAGTAGCAGAATGATACTTCAACATTATTCCATTCGACTCTTATTTTACAGTTCAGAAATCATTCAGAGAACTTAAGTTAGCACAGAGACAGTGTCAACTCAGGGTGTGTTAACTCCTAAGACCAATACTTGTCCTACTAAATAATTCTGCTTTCCATAACTGCTCCATTTTTTCTATGATGTTCCTGTTATTCAAACAATCTGCCTTTCAAACTGATAAAGTACACCCAGCAAAACCAGAAAACCTCAAGCCTCAGGTCAAATACATATACCACTGCTTTATTTTCTACCCAACATTTTTCTGAAGCCCTCTTAACTGCCAAGGGTTTCCTGTTCCTTGTCCTTCACATTTCTCCATTACGGTAATTAATGTTTCAGTTATGTACTATTCTATGTTATAAAAAATGTGATGCTAATTTGGAGTGCTCTCTGTATCAGGAAATATTTTAAGACCTTTAAATACAGCATCTCACTTATTCGTCAACTTCAAATAAGATAAATAATACTATAATGCCTATTAAGTACAAAACCCAAAGCTTCAGAGAGGGTTAAAAAATCTGCCATAATTCACAAAGCTAATAAGTACAACTGGGTAAATAATCAGGCAGTCTGACCCCAATATCCATATTCTTGATCTCCCTATATGATAAGTCTATATAACTACATGGATTGTATTATAAATATAGCCAGTAACTTAAAATTTGGGCGCTACAGAAGAATTTTAAAGGTTTTTGCATTTCTTACACATTAAAATACCTTAAGGTTGCTTACTCTGATAAATCCTATCTTCTTTGCAAAGACATGGCCCAAATAAGAATTCTTAACTCATTCATATATAATTAAAACTCAAATTTGAAAAACCAATGGTGGGGGGGGCTGCAGCAACACTTTAACAAATATACAGGACAGAAATGTTCAAAACAACCTTTGCAGTGATAGGAATGTCTTCTATTCTGGTCTCTCCATCTCAGTAGCCACTAGCCATGTGTGACTCTTCAGCACTTGAAATGTGTTTAATGCGACTGAGTACTGAATTTTGAAACATTTTGTAATTTTTAAATAGCCACATATGGGTACTGACTATTACACTGGACAGCACACATATAGAAGACAAAATGCCAGAAAAAAATAAGTAAAGAAATTCTTATTCCTTTTATTTGGAAAATGCAGATAACAGCCAAATCAATTTAAATGTCTTCTTTTACTTGCTCTAGTTTCAATTATTAAACCAAATAATATAAACCTTCAAAGAGATTTAAGTATCCCAATTTTTCTACACCTAAATTTTCCTTTGTGTATCTCAATGGAAAAAATAGTTAAAATCTGTATTTTCAACAAAGCATCATTTATTAGAAACTTTTTTTTACTGTGTGGAAAGGTAAGAGTGAATCTGATCTGAAAACTCTGCCACCTATTAGAAAAGCTAAAAATTACAGTCACATAAGTTTTAAATTGTTGTCATAATAAATACTTGGTAATAACATGCTTACCTTGATTCTCCACTACTGTTTCTAACACTTTCTTCATCACTGTGTCCATTCATTGTAAATATCAAGAAGTTTTAAAATAAAATATAAATCTTCCCAGTTTAAAAGATGAGTATAAATACTGACTCCTCTTTGAATATTAAAAATTCACAGATGAATTTTCTTCAACATTCACAGGTTTCCTAGGACTCTTTTTGACTCACCTAAAAAAAAAAAAAAATTCAGTGAGAAGAAAATTGCCTGTAGAGAAAAACACTGAAGAAGTCTATTTAGAATTTATACTAATCTACCTAAACCAATTAGATTAGATGTGGCAAGGAATGGGTAGGGATCTTTTTCTCAAAATACCTAGGCTTCTATTAACTACATTCTTGACTACTTATTAGAATTGAGCACACCACTGCTTATTTTTGACAGAAGAAATGAAAACGCTTGTGGAGTGACAGAACTTTCAGACCAACTGCAACTGTGTATGTACAGTATACACCACACATTATGGCCAAATAACTAAAGCAGAGTGGTAGTACCTAACATCTACCTAAGTTCCAAATATAGAAAAACGGAGTCTTAATAGATATTTGGTCAAACAAATAAATGAGGGGCGGGGGGAGGGGGGAGGAAGGTTACTGTTAATCCAGCACTAATTCCTATCACCAAGGGCTTCATACACTAGAGTGAGGAAGTTTTGAAAATGCTCACATAAGAACAGGATAGTAAAAAGTGTATCACATAATCTGTGCCAAAAAAAAAAAAAGTACATATCAAAATAAACGTGTTCTTTCACATTTACCGGTAAACTAAATAGTAGAGTTTTGTTTCAATAATACAATATGTATCCAGTTCGGACGTGCAGAGATTCTACTGGAGGGGGAAAAAAAGGTATAGGATAAACACTGTGTTTTTTGTTTTTTTTTTAAGTAAAAGGGTACGGGGCAGAAATCGCAGACTAAAGAGCCAACATTTCCACCTTTCAAAATACCAGCACAACACTGGAGAGTCACCTACAAGCCAACGACGAATAAACAAAGGAGATCTCTGGCAGGGGAGGGAGAGGAAGAAGCGGGGGGAAGGAGACGTCAGATCCTTCCCCAGCCAGAAAGTACCGACCGAGACGGGCGACTGAGAGCAGAGCTGCCCCTCCGACATGAGCACACAAAACTGACTCCTACGATTATTTCCATTCCGCAAGAAAAAAAAAAAAAAAAAGAGGGGGAAACAGGCTGCTGCCAACTCGATTACCGCAAACTCTGCATTGAGATCGCGGTTTTTCATTCCCCAGGGACTAGAGTCCCGTCGACTTGGCAGCAAACTGTTAAACCCCCTCCCCCCTTAAAAAAATTATTTCACGCAACACTCGTTCCTCACGTTAAAGATGAAGGCCACCGGGCCAGAGAGCTTCCCTATTAAAACGATCAGGTCTTAAAAAAAAAAAAAAAAAATCTGGGCACTCTAGCAAACTGCCTCTCTTTCCCGAAAGTCTCTCTTCGCTGAGGAAAAACAAAAGTTCACTTTTCCTTCTTTCCTTTTCACCTTTCACGTTTGCCCCCCTCAAAATGGCTTTTCTCTGGTACTTTCTAACTTCCTTTTTCCTCCCCGTCTTCCTTTTTGCGCGGTCGAGTCCTCAAGCCGAGACCCTCCACGCTCCGTGAGGCTCCCGGGCGCCCGCGGCCCCCGCCGGCCCTCCACACGGCGCGAGGCCGCCGCTTCCCCTCATCCCGTCGCCCTCGCCGCGGCGCCCGTCCTCCGCCCCGGCCTCTCCACGGCCGCTTTCCTCCGGCTAAGTTTTCCAAGCCGGACTCGAGCGGAGCATGGAAACCTCCCTCCCTGCGCTTTCCGCCGCCGCTCGGCTCCCTTCAGCCTGCGCCGCCCACCCCCCGACCCCGGG
>NW_011495082.1:12864155-12865348 GCF_000754665.1 Bison bison bison
CGCCCGCCACCCCCTTTCTTACCGGCAGGGCGTGCAGGCTTGGCGGGGCGGAAGAAGCCGACTGGAGAGGCGGCCTCCCCGGCGCCCGGGCCCCGCGGTCGGCGTCCTCGGGGCTCCGGGGCGTGTGTGGGTTGTGGAGGGGTGCGGCGGTAAAGCAGCAGTCCGCGAGGAGGGGAGAGGGGGAAGGGGAAGGACGCGGAGGGGAAGGGAAAGCCCCGGCGGCCGGCTCCGACGCGCCGCGATCCCCCTGCAGAGCGGCTCCAACAATCAATTCATTATCGAAGCACCGAACAACTGCGAGGGCCAGCGAAAGCTACAAGTAAGCAGCGACCGTCTTCCCCGCGGCCACGCGCGCGCGCCCACTCCTGCCGCTTATCGGCTCCCGGCCGCCGCCATGACGCCGAGAGAGCGAGCGCAACCGTCTCCGTCGTAGCCGCCGCCGCCTCCGCCACCGAGGTCGCCGTCGCCTCCGCCTCCCCGCGACGTAAGAGACTCTGCTCACTCCCCTTCCCCACCGGGCGCGAGGCGGGCGGGCGGGCGGGCACGCGCACGCCAAACTCTACCGGCTGGCTGGCGCGTGCGCGCGCGCGGAGGTAGGCGGGGCTACGTCCTGGAGCCGGGGGTGGGGGTGGAACGGGGTGGGGGGAGAGGGGGAGGCTTAGGAAGAAGCCGATTGGTTCTGTAACTGGGGCGGAGGGCGCGCGCGTGATGCTGGGAGCGCGCACGCCGGCCGCGCAGAGGCTGCCGGACTCTAGCGACCGCGGTGGGCCGCTGATCCCGGGTTTAGGGCTGCCTATCTCAGCGGTCCCGGAGTTGAAGTCCGGGAAGTGGGAGCTGCAGTCCCGCTACTCGCGGGTATGGACGCTCCTGTCACTCCGGGCGGTTGCGTGAGGACGTCTGGAAACAAGAGGCCGAGAAAGAACTAGGGAAACGTGGTGGGGGTGAGGGGGGAAGGTGGGCAGATGCTGAAGACGGAGCGGGCTTGGCGGAGTCGCGGGGGCGGGGGCAGGCGTGGGGTCTGGTCGCCCGGGCCTCAGCCGGCCGCCGGTTCTGAGCGCCCGCCCTAAGGGGCGGAGGTGGGGGCGCTGCGTCACACGAGGCAGCCTGGGAACCCAACTGTTGGGCAACTGTGGTCTCCCGCCGCTCCCTAGGCTTAGTTGCCCTGAGACAAAGGCTGCCTCGGGGGCAGGGGT
>NW_011495082.1:12865448-12865650 GCF_000754665.1 Bison bison bison
GCAGGGGGGGAGGGAAAACCAGGCACCTGAGAAGGCTGAGGGAAACAGCCCGAGTTGTCCACCCCCTGTGACCCTTCCGGAATCATTCGTAGTATAGCCTATATGCCTTACTCAGGAAAAAAACTTCCAGGTCTCTGGAGGGCGGGGTACTGGAGGTTGCGCCGCCAAATCGCTACATTAAAAAAAAAAAAAAAAATGCAAC